>NW_028252232.1:0-576223 GCF_964263255.1 Lissotriton vulgaris | reverse complement strand
AGCTGTGATATAATGCGAATTGCATCAATTGTAGGATCAAAATTTGTTGATGTTCCTCTAGATCACTGTTGAGCAAACTCCACTCTAGGGCTTCAATACCATCTTTGTGTGGGATGGAGGCAGCCACTGTCGTCAGAATCGATGGGGGGTGCATCTGTGTGTGAAACAGTGCATAGTTATTATCATGGTATCGTATGTGAAAATTGCTTTGGCATCTAACAATAAATTACTTTTTCTGACAGACATTTGGCCCTTTGCTGCTGTATTCATCTCTGGGTTCTGGCATGCACCCATTCATGTATTGACTACAGCTCCCATGGTGCAACACAGTGGTGAGGGTATGTGTTTTAGGCACCGCTACATGTGCACTGGGTCTGGCATGGGGGATTGGGCAGGGACTTACTACACGCTGCATTGTTACTCTGCCATGCATCTTACCTTGTCCTCCTTCCGCAGCACCAGAGGTGTCCAGACGTGTGACCCCCACAACAGCTTCCGGTTCTATGGTGGACTCCACTAGATCCTCAATGGCTGTGTTAGGCGTCACATTGGATGTGCCCCCTCCTGTGCCAGCAGCATCCTTGACCCTCTGCGCAATCCTCTCCTTGGCCCTCTTACGCAGGTCATACCAGTGTTTTTTTAAGTCGTCGATGCTGCGGTGGGTGACTCCGCAGGCATTTACCTTGTCCTTGATGCGCAGCCACATCTTTCGTTTTTCGGTCTCAGGCACCTTCAGCGACAACTTCCCAAACAGTCGGTCATTGTTGCTGGTCACACACTCTATTAGGATTTCCAGTTCCTTATCAGAAAACTTGCATTTTCGCTTTCGGTGTGTGTCCTTTCCCTGCTGGGGGACCACCTTCTCCATCTTGTCCTGCTTGCCTAGTCCTGGTTGCTGCTGGGTCAGTCTGGGTCCTCAGCTCCTGTGCTCTGCCTCCTTCTCTGTGCTACTCCGAACACTGAATGGAGCATGGGCTGTCCTACTTCCTGGTTGTGATGTCATCGGCCTGCTTCCGATGCGTCGTGTATTTTTCCCGTTTTCGCTATTTCCGAATTCACAAATACCGGATTCACTAATACCGATTCGGTATTTGCTAACTCGGTATTTGCTAGTCTCGCTGACGTACTTTCGCTATTTAATAGCGATTTCTACCGATTCGGTAATTGTTACTGATTACTTTGATGCATCGCGGTTTGCATGTCCTTAATAGCGATTCCTTATTTTTCGCTATTACCGACATGTATTACCGATTTTTGATGCATATGCCCCTTTGAGAGTTCACCCTGGCAAGGCTTTTGATTATTCCTTGAGTTGGGTAGTCAACAGACCAGCGCAAATAAGAATTCAATTTCTCACAGGCAGCAGGGAGGTTTAGAAGTAATCTAAACAGTAAGAAATACTCCAATATTATTGCTATAGAAACTATAGCACCCTCATTCATATCTCTAAGCACTATACTAATTCTAGTTCTAGCATATTAGCAGCACATTACCAATAAAAGCATATTGTGAGTTACAAAGATGTTTAGCAACTGCATACCTTATTTCAGAACAAAAAGTTCTATTTTCATCTCACAAAGGCAGCTGTCTGTGGCCATGTTAAGGCACAGCCTACAGTGCTATTGGCCGGGCGGCCAGTGGAGAATGAATGCTTCCCAGCTTCAGTTTAGTCAATTGTGTCCCAGTGACCTTCTACCACCTGGAGTGAAGTACTCTCTGACTTTTAGCTCTCTATGTCTAGTTTTTAAGTCTCGTCTGAGATACCACATGCGATGTGGTTTACAATGATCTTTTGCTTCTTCAAAAAAAACCTTCTAAAAAGGGACTTTTAGCCAGCCAATTACTTACCGTTAGTTGGCTTGATCCTTACTTTATTTTCCTTGCTTCTCATTGGTCACAGTGTGCGTTTCACTTCTCTCTTACTTCGTTTGAAACTTCGATGGAGCATGGACCAAGTACTGATTAGGTGGTTTGTTAGTGTCTTTCCGTTGCTTATGCTCGGATTCAGGTCCAGGGTGTTTCATTGCTGTTGTAGGTTTAAGTTTATTTTGCACACTACTTTGTGCTTGCACTCAGAAAAACATTAATAACATGAAAACGAGCGAACTAATTGATGTTAACTGCAATGAGCATGCTGGTTTTGAAAAGGCAGTTTGAGCCATGAAGTAAAGTTATGTTCTGTTTATGCAAAGTTAGAAGCAACCAGATAATTGAGTGCTGGTCACTAGAGTGCTTTGGAATAGGTCTTTTTCTTCAGTGTAGGATTCTGAACAGTGAAAAGAAAAGCAGCGTTGCTTACGTGTAGATTGTTTCTGTTGCATTTACTGTTCATTTTCATGGCTCCGCCGTGCAATTGTTGCTGCTCAGAAGCATAGAGTAAAGCATATGCTTCAACTCTGTACCTTGTTTAGAGAAATTAAAATTGTATAGAAATAGGAATAGGCAGCAAAAGCTGTTAATTATGTCCACATCAAGAATATAAAGTACATTGCTTTTATTTGTAATGCTTTGTATGACTACAGGAAGTTATTGTTAAAACCAACTGTTAAGAAGTTTATTTTTTAAAATAACTGATGCCATAGGCTTATTATTCTGATCCCATGAGAGGGCGGTGTTTTCCATTTGTCTCCTTCGAGTTCTTCTCAATCATGCCATCAGAAAAGAGCTTCTTTTTTTCTTTTTTATTCCATTTCATATGGGTAAATTGAAAAAAGAAAATGCACTCGTGTAATTTTGGAAGCACACTGGCGTGATGACACATGCATGCAAAATTGCAAATCTTCACAGACTTGCGTGCTCGAACAAAAAAACCAACCACTTCGTAGTGCCTTTTTCACCTTTTATTCACGCCGTACAGCATCAGCAGTATTGTATTGGCATGGACAGAGCCAATAGGTCTTAAAGGCAAGACCTATGGACTTTGCTAATGATTGTTATAGAGTATGAAAAGACTTGTTGAATCTATTTAGCATCAATATTTAACAAAGAATGGGTCAATGCCCTTTCAGCTTTTCATGCCATCAGGCAATGTTCTGTTGGAAAGACAAGAATTGTAACACATAGTTAACAACCTTCTAGAAACTCTATCTTTTCAGAAATAATGATGAAATATAAAGTTTACACCAAAAAAAATGATTAAGCACATGAACATATTTTACGTAAACTTGATTATACATGCAGGAACAGAACATTCTGAAATAGAATGTGCATTTGATTTTGATCACATGTATTCACTTTTTGATAAAATAATGAGCACATGTCGTTCACAGAAGGAGAATTCAAGGAAGGGCGATTCCGATCCTAAAAGGGGAAAACAAAACATAATATTTACGAAAAAGTGGTTCTCTGAAATGAAGACCACTGATAAACCCATGAGAATATGGAAGCATGAGGTTCTATCGCCCAAGGTATTAAGGGCTTCATCAATTATTTTTTAGGGTTGCAGTTTCAGTGCTTTGCTCTGCTCCAAAGATGAACTGTAATTCACCCAGTAGACCATTTTCTTGTGCGTAGTTTGAGTTGAATTTTCAAGCAGTTTTTCAGTACTTTGTCTAAGAACGGTAAATTAGAGATTGAGCAGAAGTAGTTTATCCTTCTGGGTCTGCCTCTTATTTTTCAGAGGTATCCGCATCCTCTGTCACAGTGCACTAGCAGCCTCATTGCTAGGGAAATAGAGTGTGGTCTCTGCTCCCTCCATTGCTGTTGCTTTTATGAAGCCAGCAGGACTGGAAACTAAAATCGGACTTCGAGAAAATGCTCACGTCAGCCGCAAACTCTAAGTGGCCAGAATAGAATGAGGCTTTAACGCCATGGCTTGGTTACAGCAGCTCCTTCTGCCCTGAAATCTGCCCCCAAGAGCCTTGGGGGGTGGATAGTTGGAGACTCATCAAAAGAGAGGGAGAAAGGGGTAATTTGGGGGGCTTATGGTGGCATACATTGGCAGCAGTCGTGACATATCAGGGGCAAGGCACAAATATCCCGTATCAAATCCCCCCATGCCTGTGTCGCACGCCTCGAATAGATGACTTGATGCACCACTGACTATCATATCCTGGAACGTGAACATGTTGGACTATAAGCTGAAGAGAGGGGTGATACTGAACTTTCTCGACTGTCACACCCCTGATCTTACTCTGTTGCAGAAAACCCACCTACTGGGGAACAACTTCAGCGTTCTGGGCAGAGACAAATACTCCAAGCTGGCCCACGCAGGCTTTTCAAGGGGATTTCGGGGGACATGCATACTATCCTGAAAACCCTTGCCATTACAGATGTCCAAAATGTAGGTGGACCCCCAGGGCTATTGGGATGCGGTAAGGGGCACATGGCAAAGGGAGGAGCTCGGTGTGGCTTTCTGGTACTTCCCTCAGAGACTGCAATTTGTGGGGCTAGAGGCCATGGGGGGCTTAATTGTGAGGGTACTGGACATGCTCCTAGTGATAGGGGGATATCTCAAACTTACTAACAGGTTGTATTGACCCGAAGGTGGAGAAATTAGATGAAAGTCCATTAGAATATAGAGTGCTGTTGGCCCCATTCCACCGGCATGCTATTTCGGTAATCTACTGTTCGCTGTTGACCAATAGTACTCTCCCTCTGATGGACCTATAGAAGAAATGGGAGGGAGGCTTAGGCAAACTGGAATATGATGACTGAGAGTATTGTACTGCTACCCCACAGAGGTGGTGAAACGTCCAGGCTTCATCTGAATTCAGCTCAAGATCCTGCACCGGGCGTACTTTACCAGATCGCGACTGTTTGCCATGGGCAAAATCGCTACGAATCGTTGCTTTAGGGGCTACACACAGCAAGGTACACTTGTACATACTTTGTGGGATTGCCCACAGCTGTGCCCCTTCTGGCAGGGGGTCCATCCAGGGCCGTTTCAAAACTAGTGCCGCCCTGTGCGACAATGTTTGTTGGCGCCCCCCCAATGACCACCTCTCCCGCGGATTCCCTCACTAGCAACCTTTAACAGTGCCCCTCAAGTCTCCATAACCACTGTCTCTCAGATTCATTTAGTTTCATAGCACCAGTCATACCAGTGTACGGTGTCAGAGCACTTTACATCACACACACATTGCACAGAGACAATCATATGTGTGTAAATCACTGCAAAGGAATTGTTACATAAGACAGGACTACAAGGTGTAGTGTAGGAGTTCCATGTCATCGATTCTGGTAGGCAATATATTTTAAGAGTCCTTATTCTGGAATAGCACAAATTCAGAATGTAAAACATAACATTTATTACCTCCTCGTAAGTCTTCCTCGCCACATGATTTACATAGTGAGCTTTAGCTCCACCACAGAACCCTCCAAAGCAAAAGAAAAAACCTCCCACCCCCTCCCAACATGGCCGACCAGTCCCACCTGACCTCTATAAGAGGCGGACCGGCCCCACCAACAGCCTGTTTTTTTTGTTCTGCGCATTCTACTCCAGAGCGCCGTAAGGTAAGGATGGGACCGGCTCTAGCTGGTCCGTGGCTCTTGGGTTGGAGGTCCTGCCCTAGCGGACCCTAGGACCTGGGACCTTGCCCCCTCCCCCTCCCCCGTCCCCCGTCCTAATCTGGCGGGTGAGGTGCTGCTCTAGCGTGCCTGGGCTCTTGGGGGGATGGGGGGGGCGGCGGGGGGGTTAAGGTCTTGCCCTTTTTCCCTGTACCAGCCGTTTGGCCCTCGCCCGTTTCTCGGGCTCTGGGACCCATCTCTGCCTCTAGGGGGTGGGGAGACGCGACGCCGGTCGCTAGCAAATGCGTCCGCCGTGTGGCCGCCTGGGTATACCAGGTGCTGTTTTAAACGTGGTCTCCCCGTTGGGCCGGCGGTGGCTGGGGCTGCCGCGTCTGGCCTGAGCCTGAGATCTCGCTCGCGGGATTCCGCGCTCCCCGCTCGGGGCCGGTGTGATTCTTACCGGTGTACGCCGGGCCGATTGTCGACTCCCCGGGGACTCCTGGGCACCGGCGGGTGTGGCGGATTTCAGCGCTGGACGCTGCCGCCGTACTGGGTGTTCTTCAGCTACGGCACGCGAACAGTGCCGTGCCCTGATTGGCCGAGGTCGCGTCCCGCCTTTTGGGGGCGGGGCTTCTCGCCAGGTGCAGCGCATGAGTTGAGGACTTGCAGCTGTGTCCTCAGGCGGCTTTATTAGGCCCCCTAGACCGGGGGTCGTTGAGTTTCTCCGCTTGCTTTGGTTTGTGGTGTTTTTCTCTGGCGATATGGAGCAGGAGGATGTCACAGCGGGTCAGGGACCTGGCCCCTGTTCTGCTTTGCCCATTTCGGCTCAGTCCTTACAGCTGATGATCCAGTCAGCGGTCGCCGATGCCCTGGCGATGCGAGATGCGCAGGGTCCTTCCTCGCCAAAACGTCCACGCTGGGACCCCTCTCCTGTCTCTGAGGCGGAGGGGGAGGAGGAGGATCTCCATGGTCGATACATACAGGGCCAGGAACTGCGTGAGGTTCTGGCGCACATTAAGGATAACTTGGCCTTCCCGCCACCTGCAACGGAGGAGGCGTCCGAGGACTTCTTTGTCCAATATCAGCGCAAGGCGCCGGACTCCCTGCCGCTGCATGCCCCCATCAAGAAGGTCATCGAGGGGGAGTGGCTGGACATTGATAAACAGGCTTTTCCACGTTATCTGACGAAACGTTACGCTGTGGAGGAGTTCACCAAGGACTTCCCTCCGGCGGTGAAGGTGGACTCCCTGGTTGTGGGTCTGTCGTCCCAGGGTTCCTTCATTTTGGAGGACGCCTCTCCCTCTGACCCTGTGGACAAACGCGTGGAGGCTGCCGCGAAGCGCTCTTATGCGGCTGCAAATTTCTCCATCCGGGCCTCGGCCTATTTGTCGTGCACGGTACAGTCTCTGTTAAAAGACTTCCAGTCCTTGGGGGAACTCCTGGATCAAGGGGCTGATGTGGTGCCCACGCTAGCCCTGATGGAACAGCAGACTCGCCTACTATCGGACATTTCCTTTGACACCCTGGGTGCGGCGGCTGCCGCGGGGGGTGCAGCGATCCAGGCCCGGCGACAGATCTGGCTGCGGCATTGGAAGTCGGAGGCGGCCCAGAAGACTCTGCTCATGAAAATTCCATTTACTGGGGCTAAGCTGTTTGGCCCTCCTCTGGAGGCGATGGTTAAAAAGTCGGCTGAGGACCGCAAATTGCTGGCTCCCATCAGGTCATCTGGGCCCCGCTTCCCGGGTCGCGGACGGATTTTCCCCTCAGCTTCCAGGGGTAGGGGCGGCGCGCCCTTTCGTGGAAGGGGTCGCGGCCGGGGCGCACCTTACTTCGGAAAATCCCGGTCTCAGCCGGCGGCTGCCGCTTCTTCTGCCGCCCAAAAGTCCTGACTTTCGGCCATCTCCCTCCGGGGTGCTCCCTGTGGGGGGCCATCTCCGCCACTTCATCCAGGCATGGGAGTCTTCGGTCACGGATCTTTGGGCTCTGCGGATTGTGAAGGAAGGATTATCCATCACCTTCTCCTCCCCTCCTCCGGATTTTTTCCGCGCTACGCCCCTTCCTTCCTCCCTGGTCAAGAGACGGGCATTGCTGGCCGGAGTTCAGGACTTGCTGGCCAAACAGGCCATCCGCCCGGTCCCTCCGTCACAACGGGGTCTGGGCGTCTACTCCATCCTGTTTCTGGTAAGGAAGGTGTCTGGGGATTTCCGCCCTGTGTTGGATTTGAAGGGGTTGAATGCTTATATTCCTCATACTAAGTTCAAAATGATCTCTCTACAGGAGATTCTGCCTCTTTTGGTACGGGGCGAGGTGGTGGCTTCGCTGGATCTCCTCGACGCCTACCTCCATGTCCCGGTTCATCCGAATTCCCAGTCCTTCCTCAGATTCTGCGTGGCAGGCTCCCACTATCAGTTCCAGGTACTTCCGTTTGGCTTATCTTCTGCCCCGCGGGTTTTTACTAAGATCCTGGCCCCCCTGGTGGGTATTCTGCACCGGGAGGGGATCAGGGTGTTTCCGTACCTGGACGATTGGCTAATTTCTGCCTCTTCTTTTTCCAAGGGGATGCTGCACGTCAGAAGGGTCTGCGAGGTCCTGTCCACCCACGGCTTCCTGATCAACGAGCGGAAGTCTCATCTGTTGCCCGCTCAGGACTTGGCATTCATTGGGGGTCGTCTGGACATGGTGCTGGGGAAGGTGTTTTTGCCTCTAGGGCGCCGGGACACTTTGTGGCGGGATCTGGGGTCCCTGCTGGCTCAGGGGTCGGCTCCGGTTCGCCTTTGGTTACGTGTTCAGGGCCTGATGTCGGCGACCATCAATGTGCTCCCCTGGGCTCGCCTCCACCTCTATCCTTTGATCAACCATCTGCTGGCCTTCTGGGACCCCCGCTCAGAGGATTACGAGCTTCTGGTCCCGGTCTCCCCTCGGCTCCGGACGGAGTTGGGGTGGTGGTTGGTGGAGGCTCACCTCTCGGAGGGGCTTCCCTTCTTGGTATCCCCGTCCAGGGTGCTCACGACCGATGCCAGTCTCCTCGGCTGGGGGGCGACCTTGGGCGTGGAGTCGGTTCAGGGTCGGTGGAATCCCCTGCAGTCTCGCTGCTCCTCGAACTATCGGGAGCTGAAGGCAGTCCTCCTGGCCTGCCATCATTTTGCTCCTTCACTGCAGGGTCACCATGTCTTGGTGCGGACGGAGAACCAGGTGGTGAGGTGCTATGTCAACCATCAGGAGGGATGCAGGGTTCGCTCCCTCTGGTTGCTGACGCAGGAGTTGTGCACGTGGGCGGAGACTTCGGTCCTGTCGCTTCGTGCTCTCTATCTCCCGGGGTCCGACAATGTGGAGGCGGATCGACTGAGTCGAATTTTTCCTTCGCTGCCTTGTCTCTCCCTGTCCCCGAGGGTGTTTCAACGCCTGGTGTCTCGTTTCGGTCTTCCTCTGGTAGATCTGTTTGCGGACGGGGACTCGGCCCTTCTGCCCAAGTTCTGCTCTATCCTCCCGGGTCCGGGGGTATGGCGAGTGGATGCCCTGTCGTTCGCTTGGCCTTCCGGACTGCTGTACGCATTCCCCCCGTTCCCCCTGATCCCCCGGGTCCTCTGCAAGATTCGCTTGGACAAGGCCAGGGTGCTCCTGGTGGTGCCCGGCTGGGTCCGCAGCCCCTGGTATCCTCTCCTTTGCGATCTGGCGGTTCAGGCCTACTGGCCGATCCCGGATCTGCCCTTCCCGTTGAGGGGCCCCCCGCTCCCGGAGTCGGTTTTGCGCCGGCTCCATCTGCAGGGCTGGCTCTTGAGCGGGTGACGCTGCTGGCTCGGGGGTGTTCTTCTGGGGTAGTGGATTTGCTGCAGGGCTCCCGCAGGTCTTCCACCTTGTCGTCCTATGCCCGGCACTGGGCTTCGTTCACACGCTGGTGCGGTCTGCGGGGTACGGACCCCGCCACCGTTGTTCCCTTGCGGGTATTGGATTTCCTGGCTGAGGGGTTTTCCTTGGGCTTGGCCCCTTCTTCCCTGAGGGCCCAGTGGGCGGCCTTGCGGGCCTTCCGCAGTCCGGATTTCGACGGGCTGGATCCCCTGGTGGCTCGCTTGCTCCGGAGTTGTTTTCTCCGTCGCCCGCGGTAACTCTGCCTGTCCCCCCCGTGGGTTCTGCCTCTCGTGCTGCGGGCGCTTCAGGGTCCTCCTTTTGAACCCCTGGCCTCGGTGGCTTGGCGGTTTCTCACCTTCAAGGTGGTTTTCCTGGTTGCCGTGGTGTCTGCTGGGCGGATGGGCGAGCTGGGGTCGTTCCTCCGCTCCCCACCCTTCTTGCGGGTGTTGCCGGACCGGTTGCTGCTCCGGCATGACCCACGGTTCCTACCCAAGGTTCCTTCCCTGGTGAACCGGGCTCGGGAGGTGTCTTTACCTTCTTTCCCCCCCGGCATGGATCCTGCCTTAGCTTTGCTGGATGTCCGGCGGGCAGTGTTGGTGTACCTGGAACGCACATCTCCCCTGGCCCGGTGTGATAGCCTGTTCGTAACTTTCGGTCCAGTCCGATCGGGCCACAAGCCCTCTCTCTCCACCTTGAGTCGCTGGCTTAAACAGGCTATCATCCTTTCCTATGCTTCGCTGGGTTCGGGGGTTCCGGCGGGGGTCCAGGGGCGGTCCACGAGGAGTGTCGCTGTGTCCTGGGCCTCCTTCAAGGGTGTCTCCACGGAGGAGATTTGTCGGGCGGCGACGTGGTCGTCCCCCCACATGTTCATGGAACACTATCGCGTTGTCTTGGGTGGTTCTGTCCATGGGGAATTCGCGGGGGCCGTTCTCAGTGCGGGAGCGGTGGCTCCTTGAGGTGTGTTTCTGTTATGTCTAGATTCAGGTTTGCTGCAATTCCTGTTTGCTTTACTTTATGGTGATTAAAACCTTATGTTGGTTTACCTGCATCACCGTGTGGTGTGGTTCTTCTGGTGGTCAATGAAGCCTTGTTGGCTTGGGTATTTGCTCACTATGTAAATCATGTGGCGAGGAAGACTTACGAGGAGGTAATGCCCCGATTACTTACCGGTAATCTTCATTACTCCGAGTATAGTCTTCCTCGCCACATGAGTTCCCTCCCCCCCTCCCTGTCTGGCTATCGGCTTCATTGTTTGCTTGGTAGATCAGGCTGTTGGTGGGGCCGGTCCGCCTCTTATAGAGGTCAGGTGGGACTGGTCGGCCATGTTGGGAGGGGGTGGGAGGTTTTTTCTTTTGCTTTGGAGGGTTCTGTGGTGGAGCTAAAGCTCACTATGTAAATCATGTGGCGAGGAAGACTATACTCGGAGTAATGAAGATTACCGGTAAGTAACCGGGGCATTTCAAAGGTTTTATATAGCGCTGCTGGACCCGAGAGTATCAGAGCGCTTTACAAGGAAGGTGAAAATAAACACTGAAGTGGAGTAAAAACCAAGCAAGAAAGCGTTACATTGTGATAGTGAGTTCAAACAAGTCTAGTGCGGCAGAGAAGCATGGAAATATAAATTAAAATGTATACAGATAAAGATGGGAGGAGAGAGATGGAAGTGAAGCGAGGTCGAGAAAGAGAAGGAAGGAGTATAGAGGAGGAGGGAGGGGAGAGCATAGTATGAGAGAGAGGAGTGACCAGGGATGGTGTTGTACTAAAAGTATCACAATACTTTGGGCATGTAAAGTGTCTGTGACATTAGATACCCCAGTATTTGTTGAGAAGCAGTATTTTAAGTTCTTTTTTGAAGAGATGGTAGGAAGGGTTGTAGCGGATATCCTTTGGGAGGGAGTTCCAGATTGTGGGAGCGTTACCAGAGAACGCACAGGATTGGGTCGTATGACATTTAAGTCTGGGTGGGATCAGGACAAGTGAGTTAGTGCTTCTCAGGGATATGGAACATCCTGCTTTCTGAAGTTTTGTTGCAAGGTAGGAAGGGGTGTTTTGGTGAAGAGCTTTGTGAGTGATGCAGGTAATTTTGTATGTGGATCTCCCTTCTATTGGTAGCCACTTGAGATTTTTGAGGATGGGGGAGATGTGATAACATTTTCTGCAGTCAGAGATGAGTCTAGCCGCAAGGTTGAGGACAGATTTAATTGGGGCAAGATGGATTTTAGGTGTGCCAGCCAAAGTGGCGTTGCCATAGTCGATCCTGGAGAGGACCAGTGATTGGACAGCAAGTTTGAAATCTTCTGCTGGAATAAAAGGTTTGAGTTTTTTGAGGTGGAAAAGGGTGAAAAGAGCGCTTTTGGATGCATTTTTGATGTGGGGGATGAGTTTGAGATTTTGGTCAATACTGATGCCAAGGGACTTAACAGTATTAGATGTGGAGAGAGTGCAGTTTAGTGCTTTGATATCATTTACCCAGAGTTGGATGGGAAGAGGATTGTTTTTGGGGGAGAAAATTATGATTTCTGTTTTTTTGGGGTTTAGTTTGAGATGGTTCAGATGGAACCAGGTTTGAATTTTAGTCAGTGTCTCATTTAGGTGAAGGATGTCTTTGTAAGATTTGATCTTGTAGTATAATTGAGTGTCATCAGCATAGAGATGGTAACTGATATTAGAGTGTTTGAGGATGATGGTGAGTGGTTCCATGAACAGATTGAATAGGGTAGGGGAGAGGATGGAACCTTGAGGTACTCCAAGTGAAACAGGTTGAGGTTTGGAGAGGAAATGGCTAAGTTTGATTTGTTGAGATCTGTTTTGTAGGAATGAGGAGAACCATTTGAGTACTGTGCCTTCAAAGCCGAATCGATCTTTGAGAGTGCTGAGAAGGGTGGGGTGGTGGACGGTATCAAATGCAGCTGAGAGGTCGAGAAGGATAAGTATTGAGTATTCACCTTTGTCAAGGGAACGATGAATATCATCCATGATATTAAGCATAGCAGTTTCTGTGCTGCAACCCTTTCTAAAGCCGGACTGGAAGACATCAAGGAGGTTGAATGAGACAATGTGTTTCTCTAGTTGCATTAGAACACATTTTTCGAGGGCTTTGGAGAGGAAGGGAAGGTTAGAGATGGGACGAAGGTTGTTTGGATCATTGGGGTCAGCAGTGGAGTTTTTGGGAATAGGCGTAATTTGGCCAAGTTGGAGGGAGGCAGGAACACAGCCTGTGGAAAGAGAGGAGTTGATAATTTAAGTCCATATATGGGCAATGGTAGATTTGAGTTCTTGAGCTAATGTGGCGGGGAGAGGATCTTTGGAGTGTGCAGAAGGTTTAAGTTTGACAATGATATTAGTGATCAAAGATTCAGATACTGGGCTAAAATCATTCCAAGAGGCGTTGTTTTTAGCGGGGGAGTTTGTTGTATGAAAGGTATTATGCAGGAGTAGATCAGGTAGGGTATCAGAGGTATCAGGCGAAGTGAAAGAAGTGATCGACGTAGACTTATGAGTGTTTGGAAGAGTGTGTAGGGTAGTGGTAGGTTGGGGTGAGAGAGGGAGGGAAGAGAAGGATAGTTCAATCATGTTGATTTTGTTCGTAAAGAAGCTAGCTATTTCTTTGCATTTGTCTATGGAGGCTAATATTTTAGAAGGGCCAGTGGATGTTTGTTTTTTTACAATTTTGAAAAGTTCTCTAGGGCGGTTTCTGGCTTGATCAAGCTGAGATCGTAGAAAGGAGGCTTTATCTTTAAATATGTTTTTTTTTGTACTGGGCACGAGCAGTCCTAAGAATAGATAGATTCTCCACTGTAGGGTGAGATCTCCAGACCCGTTCACAATGTCTAAGTGACTCGGCAAAAAAACATATAGCTCACACATATACCTTGCAGTTTGCATTAAGCTCGGTGATGACAGTTAATAGCTCAATGTTCTATATTACGATTTTCACTTTCGAACGACAAGTAACAAAAGAAGCTCTCTTACAGAAGCAGAAACACACTGACCTATTTACATTATATACACTTTGTTAACTGCATAGTACACTTTCTTAGCAGCAGGCATTTTAACACTGTCTGCTACCTTAAAATGAGTCCAAACTTCCACTAGACAAACCTCCGGTCTCTTTCCTGGAAGATGATTAATCATACGAGTTATCTTGGCATTTTAATTGATGCCTGAAAATTGCTGGAGGCCAGGAAAGCGGCAGCATGAAAATGATAATATACTTGCGAAAATGACGCCCATACCCCAAGTCAGCACCCGGTGCAGTGGCACCGATCGCACCAGCCTAGAGCCGGCACTGGGTCCAACATAAGATATCCCAAGCCTTAGAACAGCCACTTGAGCTGAGTTCATGGGTGACACTGCTCGGAATCTTTAAAGGAGCAAAAAATCAACAAGTTTGCGATCCTATTTAGTAATGTGGCCCTTGTGGTGGCAAGGAGGGATATCATTCAGCTTGGTAGTGACAACACTGGGCCTATCAGAGGCCAGTATGGACTGATGCATGACAGCTGAAGAACAAATTTATGAAGTTGTCCCGGCAAATTTACCAATGTGTGGGACCCATGGATGGGAGTGAAAGAGGATCTGTAATCGGGATATGGCTGGGAGAGTTGGAGCAAGAGTCGATTATGAGTTGTAACAAGAGTTGATTATGTTTCACAAGGGCTAAAATATGAATGGGCCAGATTCCAAGGAACTGCATTGAGGGGCCTCCTTTGGGGGATTTATTTGAATGCAAACCAAGTGTGCCACTTGTTAGGAGAGTGAGGAGGGTGGGGGGGAGGGAGTTCTCAGATTGACTGTGGCTTGTATTGTATTAAACTTGAATAAAACAGATTTACATTAAAAAACTGCCCTCAAACTTGCAGTCCCCTGGGTAAATGTCAGAGTGTCAGAATGACCAGTCAGGTCCAGATAGGAATCTGTTGCAGGAAGTATTGGGGTTGGCCTCTTTGAGCTTCTCTTCAACTACCCTGCTTGAGGTACATTCTGGTTAAAGGAGAAAATGAAAAGGGAACCCTAGGTCTCCGTCTTTCAATGTGTTTGATTATGTGCTGAATTGCTTAAGAAGAAGACCTAGATCATGTATCAAGCAAAAGATAGCCTCAATGCTGGCAAGCAGCTCAACAGCGTCATAATATGAAAAAGGCTAATCTGAGTGGGTATCAGGATGCCTATTGGGATTTAAGTCTGTGATTCAGGTAATTTGCTTTTGTATATTTAACATGAAATTTTGGCAAAATCACGTGAAATTACGCATAATTATATGAAATGTGAATCCATCATTTTGCGCTACACTTCAGCACAAAAGGCATCCTTGTGTCAATAGACTTTACTCATGTTGATGAGAGAGGATCAGACATACTTCTCTGATCATAGAATGCACTCACAAGCCTTATTGCTTCACGTGTGCGACTCTCGAGACATTTAGGGGCCTTTACAGACCTACCTGACCCTCTTGGCTGCACAGCACTAGATCTGTACATGTAACGTCAACCTGAATTGTAGGAATATGTATGCTAATGTTGTTTGTATATGTAATGTCACAGAATAATTGATTTGATCTGATGTGACTTAACTGCTCTGTATATACTTACTAGCTTCCCCGTCGCGCGTTGCTGCGATCTCCGAAGAAAGGAAATTCAAGGAAACTTGTTATGATAACATTCAATTTACATTGTGTCATTTTTATTGAAACTTGTTCATTTTAATATGGAAAACATTTCAAAGTGTCGTTTTAATTCTATTTATTTATTTGAGTGCTTGTGGATACACGATTTTTTGTTTTTCCGTCTGGTGCGTACATCAGTATTTGAAAGATTATGAGGACCCTGGGGGGCCGATATTTAAAAATATTTTATGCCAGAAACCTTCGCGGGAGTGTACTCAACAACTTCCGAAAGTTTCCTGGTGAACGGATGAATGCTATTTTAATTCTATTTATTTATTCAAGTGCTTGTGGATACATGATTTTTTGTTTTTCTATCTTGTGCGTACATCTGTATTCGAAAGATTCTGGAGGCCCTGGTGGGCCGATATTTAAAAAAAATGTATTCCAGAAACCTTCGCGGGAGTGTACTCAGCAACTTCCCAAAGTTTCCTGGCGATCGGATGAATGCTGTTTTAATTCTATTTATTTATTCCAGTGCTTGTGGATACACGATTTTTTGTTTTTCCGTCTGGTGCTTACATCAGTATTCGAAAGATTATGAGGGCCCTGGGGGGGCCGATATTTTAAAAAAATGTATGCCAGAAACCTTTGCGGGAGTGTACTCAACAATTTCCCAAAGTTTCATGGCGATCGGATGAATGGTGTAGTAATGCATACAGGACAAACAGACAGGCATACATTCGTTTTTATATATATAGATTACCTATGTTGTGAACGTTTACTGTTGTAAAGTGCTCTGACTAAGATGCTCTGTATATACTTGTTGTCTTTGATGTGAACATTTACTGCTGTAGAGCGCTCTGATACCTTCGGTCGGGTAGCGCTATATAAAACTCTCAAATAAATGTTATGAGGACTCATTTAAACATAATCCCATTGAACAGCCGCTCCCAGTCTGTTGTTCCTATTCTTTTGCTGTAAATCTTTACCATTAATGGTGCATAATTGCATGAAGTGGCTTAATGGCATAATTTTGTGAATGCCTCATAACAAGCATACCGTGATATTCCTGAAATTGTGCAAATTATGCTGGTGTTATTAAACTTTCACCCAGGCCTACTCAAAAATCTCTGCAAAATGATGCTTCAAGCAGTTGAAGTTACATGTTTTACATTACTAGAATAAGAACTTTTTAGAATCCACATGAGTTGTGTGGATGGGTCTCTTCTTACTCTTGGCACCTTTGTTTCTCTACGAGCTTGGGCTGCTCTAATGCAGGGTGTGCCTGTTTGTCTGTGTTAGTGTTCACAGTTTAGTTCAATTTCTCCAAGGCTCCCTTGTAAAAGTACAAGAGCTATTCAAAATCTTACATGATGTATCGATTACACATCTTCTTGAAGACAGGCCAGTGGATTGCAAATGCAAGTGGACAGTGGCACCCTTCTCCTATGCTGACTCTTTTGATAGGGAGAACTCCATCCTCCTTAAAAGAGGCCCGGCTGGTGCGGGTGATACCCTCTTTATTGTGGACCCAGCAGTAGTATTAAGTTTGCCGCGCCATTATATGTATTTTCAGCGCAGTCTCACTTGGTGATTTTAAACTCCTCCCCACACCTTCTTCTTTGTCTCTGAGAGGAACAAGGAGAACTGTATTTGTAGCTCTCAAATGATTGTAAAGGGAACTCCCATCTTTCCAGCTGTATCACTATTCAGTGTCCAAGAAGAGGCAGTGTTCCTACAGTGGGTGGAGGGAGGCGCCCTTGTGTAATAAGGAGACAAAGAAATTACTTGTTTCTTTTTTTACAAAGACAAAGAAAAAACTTGTTCTTCACAATAGCACATCTTCAAAATAGCTTTAGTCATCCTAACCTGATGTTATTTTTTATGATATTTCCAAGGATAAAAGGCTGAGTTAACTATGTTAGAATCGAAACAGGTCTGCGGGTACCACACAGAACTCAACATTGAAGTTTTAGATGTAATTAATATATACATCTCAGAGTTCAAACCTAAAAGGGAAAGCATTGACAAAGCCAATAGGTCTTGCCTTTTGCCAAACATCGACGTTGAGTTCTCTGTGGCACCTCAGACCAGTTCTCTGATGCTTTTCAACATGACTAAATAATAAAAACAAATTCACGAGTACGGCTGTGTCATTTTGTGCAACTAAAAAAAGAAAATAAATATTCAGAAGAAGGATGTGAAACGAAAACATGATGGCCTAATGACTTAACCCGACTTTGGAGCTGGGGAACCAAGTTTGAGTCTTGGCGTCGGCTCAACATCCAGTGATTGTAGGGAAATCACTTAGGCGCTCATTACGATGTCGGCGGCCTTTTGACCCCCCGACACAGTTTCGGTGAGTGATCCGCCCGACCATAGGTCTGCGGTTCCGCACACCGAATCAGGATGCAACTGCACATGTGTGCGGTCACAAACTTCTATTTTTCAGTGGGAGCTTCTGTAGCGAGCCAAAACCACCCGCAGCACCATCTCCCTTTGAAAAACTTAAGTTTTTGCAGATCCCTACACCATATGGCAGGCACCTCACACTGTGCAGGAAGGTAAAGGGAAGGGCCACAACCGGAGGGTCGGGGGGAAGAAGGCCCAGCCAGGGGCTCCCAAATGCACTTTGTCAGCGGTTTCATGTCAGAAAGGCCGACATGGAACAGCTGTCAAAAAGTGCCATCATAATTCTGACGACAAAATCACCATCCATTAGGCACTTTGAGGCCCTTCCGACTAGCTGACGAGCTCCTTGAGCCCATCAGAACACTGTGAGATTAACCAGATAGTTTAAACTCCAACCACCGTATTTGTAATCTCCCCATGCCTATTACAAACAAGCATTTGCAATGCTTTAAAGAACATCGAAGCGCGAACCGCGCTGACTCTAGTTCGTCTCACCCCTGAGGCGGAAAGCCGGGGGCTCAGTTCGCGAGTATTTTAAAAGAACGCTTTTTTATTTGTTTGGCTGCATTTAATCTGTTTTGTGACATTTTAAAAGAATTGTAAGCCGCACCTGGATCACGCCGCTCCCAGCGCTGCAGATTACATGCTACGCTGCGGGAGAGAGTTAATTCAGACACCATATTAGGGGGAGGAAAGGGTAGCGGTCCAGCTGCTGGCCGCCTCCCGCCCTCCGAGATTATTTAAAGAACATCGAAGCGCGAATCACGCTGACTCTAGTTTGTCTCACCCCATAGGCGGAAAGCCGGGGGCTCAGTTCGCGAGTATTTTAAAAGAACGCTTTTTTATTTGTTTGGCTGCATTTAATCTGTTTTGTGACATTTTAAAAGAATTGTAAGCCGCACCTGGATCACGCCGTTCCCAGCGCTGCAGATTACATGCTATGCTACGGGAGAGAGTTAATTCAGACACCATATTAGGGGGAGGAAAGGGTAGCGGTCCAGCTGCTGGCCGCCTCCCGCCCTCCGAGATTATTTAAAGAACATCGAAGCGCGAAGCGTGCTGACTCTAGTTTGTCTCACCCCTGAGGCAGAAAGCCGGGGGCTCAGTTCGCGAGTATTTTAAAAGAACGCTTTTTTATTTGTTTGGCCGCATTTAATCTGTTTTGTGACATTTTAAAAGAATTGTAAGCCGCACCTGGATCACGCCGCTCCCAGCGCTGCAGATTACATGCTACGCTGCGGGAGAGAGTTAATTCAGACGCCATATTAGGGGGAGGACAGGGTAGCGGTCCAGCTGCTGGCCGCCTCCCACCCTCCTCAAATCCGGATATTAGCATGTTGTCATCTCGTCCGCGCTGCGGGCGCGCCGGCGGCACGCCAACGGCGCGCCAAAGGCAAGCCCGTCTGCACCCGTCCGCACCGGGACCGGGCCCAGGGCTACAACCCCTGTGCAATTTCCACAAACTCAGAGGAAGTATAGGAACTCTAGTCATGAACTTCGCTCGATGAGACCTAGAGTCAGTTGTCCCCTTATTGAGCTACACCAGGAACCCAAAAACTGTACTTGTTGTTCTCAGACCTTTGCCTTTTCACATATCGAGGGGTTGAGTGTGTCTCACTTTCAGTCTAGTAAATCTGATTGGAAACTTACTATTATCAAAGCTAGTCTGATAAACGCAAGGTCACTGGTAAAACATAACACTCGCACGGCAGAATTAATTGATAGCCAAAACCTGGATCTACTGTTTATCATGGAGACCTGGGCTGATGTAGCCTCTGACCCTGATCTGGCCTTGGCTGTCCCAGAGGGTTTCTCTATATACAGAGCGGACAGAGAGGGAAAACGCAGGGGTGGTCTAGCAATTATAGCCAGAGACAGATTTCGGGTTAAGAGTTCGGATAAAGGCAGCAATTCAAATTGTGAAACGTGAATGTTCCAAATTAAGACCACTAATAACTTCACTTTCAATGGCCTATTAATTTATAGGCCCCCTAGTGCAAAGATACCATTAATTGAGTTACTCAGTCCTTTCCTAGAATCAAGTCTGATAGGTCCCGATTACACTATTTTGGGGGATTTTAATCTACATCTGGAGAAAAATGCCGACCCTAAAATAGCCTCCTTTAAGGACGCTTTGGCTGGTTTCTCTTTAGAACAAAAGGTTTTTCTAGATACGCATTCCGCTGGTCACTCCTTGGACGGTATTTTCACTTCTTGTCAAGGCTTAAATAAAGTTGCCACCCTCCAGGTCCCATGGTCTGACCATAAGGTGATTACTTTTTCATTAGAAATTAAGGAAAATACCGGAAGACCCGTTGAAATGCTGAGGAATGCCACCTATCCTGACTGGTCAAAGATTAACTATCAGACTCTCCTACATAATCTTCATGTATCTTATCCAGATCTTGCCTCAGACAGCAATAGAGCCTGTGAACAACTTAACGAGTGGATAAACGCTGCAGTTCAGGTGGCTGTCCCTTTAAGGAAAGTCACTTTTAAAAGGAAAACCCCATCACAGCCATGGTTTCCGGAAGCACTTAAGGCTCAAAAACAGATCTGCAGAAGAGCCGAGAAAAAATGGAGATCAAACTATGATGCTAGGCTTAAAGAAGAGTATAAAATGGCTTTAGGTACCTACAAAAATTAATTATTACGGAAAAAAAGCATTTATTTCGTGCAAAAAATCTATGATTCAAAGGGATCTAGTAAGGCACTGTTCTCCACCGTTAAGAAACTAGTAAAAATTTACAATAATAGTTCAGAGACAATGACATCAGAATTCTGTAACACATTGGGTGAGTTCTTTGTTAACAAAGTATCCTCGGTTTTTAATTCCTTTAAGAGTCACCATTCAGGTAACTTAGATCAGGCTTCTTCTGACCCAATAAAAGCAGCTGAATGGTCGACACAGATCCCACTGTTCCAATTCACTCCACCCTCAATAGAACAGATTGCGCAGGAAGTGAACACTATCCACTCAGGTAGTCCATTGGACCCCTGTCCACCCAAAGTAATGCAGCTCTTTCCGAGTTGTCGAGCTCACTGTTTTAGAAACTTTTTTCACAAATCTTAAAATCTGGGATTTTTCCAGATGTCTGGAAAATTATATCGGTAAGACCGCCCCTAAAAAAAATGAATTTGGCTAGTGAGGAACCTGGCAGCTATAGACCTATAGCCAGGATTCCATTTGCAGCAAAAGTCCTGGAGAGACTATTAAACAAACAGTTGTCTAGATATGTGGTGGAAGGTAACTGGTTAGATCATTCTCAATTTGGATTCCGGGAGGGTCATGGGACGGAAACAGCTTTACTGACCGCGGTGGAAGAACTCAGGAGTGTGTTGGATGATGGAGGGAAGGCCGCCTTGGTTCTATTAGACCTATTGGTGGCCTTCGATATGGTCAGTCATGAGACACTCCTGATCCGTCTGACAGAAGCAAGGGTCCATGACTCAGCTTCAGCCCTCCTTGCCTCCTATCTGTATAATAAAACTTTTTCGGTTGAGCTGGGAGAGGCAAAGTCCAATTCATTTAGCTCACCTTGTGGGGTACCCCAGGGGTCCTCCTTGAGCCCTACCCTTTTTAATTTATATGTGGCTCCTCTGGCTGAAATTATAAGGGAATGTGGTTTCACTCCAGTGTCGTATGCCGACGACACCTAGATAAAGGTGTCCATCAGTAAGGAGGTGAATGAGACGGCAGACAAATTCAAACACTGTATGTCACAGGTCAGCCAGTGGATGCTGGATAATTGCTTGAAGCTGAATGGGGATAAGAGCGAAGTGCTGCTGCTGGGAGCCAATTCTAACATCTGGTCCCCAGCCTGGTGGCCCGACAGCTTGGGCAGTTGTTTAGATCCAGCAGAAAAAGTGAAAAATGTGGGTATGATCCTTGATACCAAACTTTCATTTGACGCTAGTAAACTGGCATCCTCAGTCTGGTTTATTCTGAAGATGGTTAAAAAATTACTACCTCATATACCAGATGACACTCGAAAGACGGTAGTGACGGCATTAGCATTATCTAGATTAGATTATGGGAATGCTTAATATGCCGGGGCGAGAGTACAGACTTTATCTAAGCTACAAAGCCTACAAAATGCAGCTGCAAGATTGGTACTTGGTATTCCCAAATATGAGCCAATTGCACATAAATTAAAAACCTTACACTGGCTTCCAATTGCAAAAAGAGTGCAATTTAAATCATTGTGTTTGGCATACCAGGCTGTTCAGGGATCAGGCTCAAAGTTCTTGAGAACCAATCTGAAATTGTATGAACCATCCAGATTGCTCAGATCGAGCCAATTGAAACTAATTAGAGTCCCGAAAATCAGACGGGCCAATTGGGGTGGAAGGAACTTTTTTGTACATACAGCACAGGTTTGGAACCTGCTGCCACTCACTATAAAGAACTGCCCATCTCTAGGATCATTTAGAAAAGCAGTAAAAACTTGGCTTTTTACTGCGGTCTGTTAGGTGGCCCGTTTCAGAGGGGACTGCTGGCTGTCATAAGCACCAAGACGCCTTCGGGCATTCGCGCGCTATATAAGTTGATAAATCAAATCAATCAAATAAAATCAAATCAAATCAATAGGTCTCACATTTACACAAATGTGAGCTATTGACATTGCAAATAATGATGCCTTTTATTTTTGTTTTTAAGATATAAATAAAAGGCATTGTCATTTACAATGCCAATAGCTTAAACTTGCATAAATGCGAGACCTATTGCATTGCAAATGCGTGTTCTCTCTAGGTCTGGTCCAAAGCCTGATGGTAAAATAAGTCCCAGTCCTTAAAACTGCATGGCTGGTGAGCACTAACTACAAGCATCTGCCAATGGGTGTCATGCAGTGCAGCATCTGCCTCAAAAGGTTCACACTACAGTGCCAGGGCTTGCGAGTCCACACTTTACTTTGCTAATGCTTTTTTTCTCAATTCTTTATCCTTTTGTCTTATATAGTTATCTTTTTGTGCTTACAATGGGTTTTGAGGTTACAGTAAGTCAAAGCCAATAGAAACTTTACATTGTGCCAGTAATATTAATTTTTCCATTGATGTGCAACACTTGTTCTACATATAACTCCCTACTAACATGCCCCATACTGCTCTATACAAAATGATATGCAGATTTCTTTTTAAATTATTTATTTTTTCCATTGTGGCTGCAAGGCAGAGGTAGTGGTATGTCTATTTTGGGTGTAGTCTCTCTCTTACAAGACTACTGGCTTTTCGGGACAATCACACATCGTATTCATACTTCCATGCAAGGGCTTTTAATCAGTGGGCTTCAACCATTGGTTTGTTAAACTGTCATTCATATTTTGTTTCCACCCACAATAGCATATATTTTGTCCTTCTTTAAAGTTGCTTTTATAAAGCGCTTTATGTGACACCACAGTAACATTGTAGCTGCTTCTGAATTCAGTGTTTCGTAAGATGATCGTTTCTTCTCGTCTCCTATTATTAATAATAAAATGTACCGAACAACAGAAACCATCATTAATAAAATGCAGTGATTTTTTTTGTTTGTTTAAAATTGTCACTGTAACAATATGGTTACTACATTTAGGCGGCAGCATGTTTTCTATTTTTATTTTTCTGGCAAATTTTTGCATGTAATTTTTTTTTAATAGATATTACAACAAGACCTTGCTTGCCCATTATTTTACTTAATATATATTGTTTTTAATGTGAGGATGGACTAATGCAACACTTTACCCCGGCAAGGTCGATTTGCTTTGCCAATGCTTGTGTTTGACTGTAATATGACCTCGGAACAGTTGTCTTTCCCTGGTTTTCCCTTCAGCTCTCTTTCGCCTGACACGTTCCACAAAAAAAACAAGCACTGGCATAGCCAATAGGTCTCGCTTTTGGGACCTTTATAAGTATTAAGTTATGCAGCACAATATCCTTCGTCCAACAACATCAACTGTTGCAAGGCTAAACACTTATAAGGTTCCACAGGCGAGAGTTATTGGCTATGCCATTGCTTGTTATACTTGTTGTTACTACCTGGTAATTGATTGCACCTCATTCGTACTAGGTTAAAACACAAAAATAGCAATGAGCTACAGAAAGGATGACCAGTCAGCTTTTGCAAAGGGCCTCACACTGCGCTGCAGCACGTGCCACTGAGTTTTTACTAACTTTTGAACCATTTGAACTAGAACATTTTTATACACTTATGCAAAAATCACAGTGCAGTGAGGTGGCCCTGTACATAGATGGCTACCTTTATTATCAAATTAGTCTCCCAACCTATGAGGCTAAGTATGAATGTTAAACACATATGCTCTACACTTATGCAGTTTTCTTGTCTCGCCACTCAAAATTGTGAGCCATTTGCTTATTTCCTTGAACAATTAATTAATTAATTAATTAATTAATTAATTGTGGGTTTATATAGCGCTAGGATAGACTCCCGGAGGAGTATCTCCGCGCTTCGACCGCTGCGAAACCCTTCCTGGCTTCCCTGAGAGATGGTCCCTTAATGGGTATCTCCAGGGTGAGACCAGGCATCCCCGGCGGTCTGGTGGGGCCGTTAGTGCAGATGAGGCAAGCTTATGCCCAGAGTTGCCGAGTGTGATCGCTGATCAGAGTGGGCACCGAGGCGAGAGAATTATCGAGTCCGCTGACCCTGGTCCAGAAACCTGCCGCGTCGGGAATCGAACCCTGGTCCCGGGCCGTCCTCTGCTCTCGGGTCTGCCGCCTCTAACCAGTGAGCCACACTACAGGTTCTCATTTACTGAGAAGTAGAAGTTGGGCATGGCTTCCAAATCAATACAGACAAATACGATATTGGAGTCCTTGTTAATAATGTAGATTTTGATTATTACTTTCATCTTGTTTTTTTTTTTATTTGCTTACGAATTTTATTCAGTGCTACTAACCACCTAAGAGTGGCCTCAGTGGTGTTCTGGGAGTAGGTACATATAAAGGTATGCAGAGCGAAAGATAGTGAGCGCTTTGTGGAGCATATCACTGAGGACCATTTGATCAAGAACTAGGAAGTCAAACTTATAAGGGAAGGGCTTAGAGTGGATGCCCACCATCAAATATGGCCTAAAGAGATGACAAATGCTTAATACCTTATGGTGAACAACACATGGTCTTCGGTGTCTGAACAGCCAGGTTGCTAGAAAAGTCCAGGAAGCTACAGTAAGGCAGCATAAGGTGCCAGATAAGTACAAATAAGTGTAGTGTAATTCAGAAAGAGTGTATCAACAATCGGACGAGGAGATCGTGCTAGAGCCACTAATGAGCATCTCTTTAAAGCACAGTGCCATTGCACTGTACCACCGCCTACCCCTAGAGACACTACATGACTTGTACCAAACTGGTTTCCAAAAACTGAGAAACTCTAGCCAGGCTGCATGCAAACACCAAAGGTGAGCTGTTATAAACTATTTATAAATGCTGGCTTCCTGATAACTACACACCCTTGGGCTGCAGGACAGAGGCAGAAGGGTGTTGGAGAGACAAGAGGAAAAAAGTCACACAGGATCAATCAAAGTAAAGACCAGAACTAAGGCGAGGCAGCGGAAAAGAAATCAAAGTACTGGTGGCAAAATTGGAGGGTAGGAGGGAGGTACGTATGTGTGGAGAGATTATAAAATCCAAAGAAAAAATGCGAGAATTGTAGACACCGAGCAACCACAAAACATAAGTCCAAATCCTGTATCGAGCACACCACAGATAGCACCACCACCAGGCACAACATAGGAGCGGAAACAAGTGCAAAAACAAGCTGCAAGCAGTTGTGTTTTCATGCGATCCTCGTAAGTTTGAAGCAATTAACGAGTATCAGCTGAAAAACACAAGCGCTAATTAAACACACACACATACTTTAACCCCATCTACACTCATTATATTGTGGAATGGCTTTCTTACCTGTGCCCCAGGGATCTTCACGGTGACGGATGCTTCCTTTTCCTCCTCCCCCTCGTCAATGCCTGGGCTGCTAGGTGAAAGTGGCGAAGCCAGTCCTGGGAAGCTGCCGTGAGAGGCAGCGTGGAGTGTGCCTCAGAGGTGGGGGACAAAGGGAGGGTGAGGGTTGGCATTTTCTTGTCCGATAACTCCGTTATAGACGCTGCTCATCTAAATAAAGTGGTGTGGCAGCTATTAAAGGGAAAGTGTGAATGGGGCGCTTTAAAAAAACCAAAACATTTGTTTCTGTAGTTGACAAATAAATGTTTCTTTTAGGTAAAAGTGCCCCATTAGCTCTTTCACTTTAATGGCGGCTGAGCCCTTTTCTTTAGACGAGAAGTGTCTAAAGAAAGGGGTGCTGCCGCCATTAAAGTTAAAGCTCAGAATGGGGTGCGTGTTGCCACGACATTGAAAGAAAACAAGAACGTGAGTGGTTAGTGCGTACTCGCGTGCCCAACGGATGTGTGGAGAGATTATTAAAGCCAAAGAAACAAGCATTGGCATAGCCGAGTGGTGCGCACGCGTGGCAGCAAAAGTGAAAGCAGGCTGTCAAGTCAAGTCAAGTCAGAGAATTTATATAGCGCACTACATACCCAGAGGGTCTCAAGGCGCTTAAGGAGGGGTGGGGAATTACTTGTCAAATATCCACGTTTTAAGTTGCTTTCTGAATGCAAGGTGGTTCTGGGTAAGGCGAAGGTAAGTGGGAAGTGAGTTCCAGGTTTTAGCTGCCAGGTAGGAGAAGGATCTACCTCCCATGGTGGTTTTGTTGATGCGAGGTACAGTGGCAAGGGCTTGGTTGGAAGATCGAAGCTGGCGGGAGGGGGTGTAGAAGGACAGTCGTGTGTTGAGGCATTCTGGTCCGGTTTCGTAGAGTGCTTTGTGTGCGTGGGTTAGGAGCCGGAAAGTGATCCTCTTATTGACGGGAAGCCAGTGGAGGTTTTTCAGGTGACCAGAGATATGTTCTTTACGCGGGATGTCTAATATGAGCCTGAATATAGAGAAAAGCCCAATGGCACCTCTGCTTGTCATTGTGCGCGTAAACGCACGCTCTATGCCAGACAAAAAGCTGTGGTCGGCTTTTTAAAGCCCACACACTAAATGTCTCGCCGCTGCAGCGCATGTGCTGGCTCAGGCGAGACCTAAAAAAGGCACTGCTTGAGCTCACACAAGCAGTTCACAGCCGAGAGCTTTCAAATAGTTACTGTGTGCAATTACTACAAACAAGTGTTTTGTGTCGGAGAGAAAACCAGCATTGCTACGCGGTGTCTCCTTTTGGGTGGACACAGTACCAGTCTAGAAGACAGCTCTTTGTTATTTACCGCATTCTGTTTTCCACACTGCCAGTGACCTCACATGCCCTCGGTCTGTTCTGCAGTACACAGTACGCTGTACCGTCTCTCCCGCACGCACAGAGATAAAGTCCGGCTGCAGGGCTGAAACCTACACCGCCATGCGAGAGTTTTGGGACATTCACACACCCTGTTTAGGAACTGGACTACTTTGCTTATGGAATATTCCAGGGTCTAATTTTAAAGTAATTGCAAATCTGCCACATCATAACACATTTCTACAGCAACAAAAACAGTAGCGATGGTTGGAAAGTGAGGCCTCTTGCTGGAAAACTGCAAAGTAAACTGTTTCCAGATAAATACAGCTTTAAGAAAGAACAAATGCAGCCCAGACCGAGAAAGTGGAATAACAGGAAGATTAGTCATTTCTGGGAGAAAAGAAAGAAGCATTTGAAACAAGATTGTGGAACTCAAACAGAAAGAGTCGCATTAAACCATTGTGATAAATGAGCAGTGATGAAGTACAAGCTGTCGCCATTGTGAAAAAAATAGTGCTTACCAACTAATTTTAGGAGAGAGTGTAACGCTGCAAGCAAAACATCCAGTTGGGATAGGCCATCCAAAATGGAGACAGGGCGGTAACCAAGAAGCCTCACTTTCAATCGGAGGCCAGCATTTACCATAAACGATAACGCCAGCCAATAGGGCGGGGCTTCAAGTCTCCTTCTGAAATCTACTCGATCACTATAAGCCTCACAGAGCGAGGAGCGCATGCACGCTCCAGCGCTAGGGCTGCGAGACCTAATGAATGAGGGAGGCCCGAGGTCCCTGCAGGGGACCCCATAGGAGGGCAAACCCCATAGTAGGGCGCAGGGAACCGAGGCCAGCCCAGGGGAGGGAGGTGGGGCGGGGTCACGCAAGGATAGGCCAACCCCTTTTCCCGGGACGGTTATAGGGGAGCTCCTCCCTCCTGGCGCCCTCTTTGCTGCTGCCCCCTCCATCGCTGTCGGTCGTGCAGGCTGCTCCTCGCCAGCCTCAGGCCCCTTTAGCCCCCTTAGGCCCCCTCCCTCACTCCCCCACAACATCAGACGCGAGGCCCGCAATTTCTGCTCGCGGATGAGGTAAGCGGACTTCCTTGCTTCCCCCCGGGCTCCGTCCTTGGGCAAAACCCAAGTTATACGGGCCTTTGTGGCCATGGCCACGGGGAGGCACGAGGTCCGTTTCGGGTTGGGTGTTGCTTGTCCTTGGATTTGGGCAGCAAGAGTCGGAGGTGGGTAGTAGTGTGGAGCACAGTTTTTTTTTGTATTGGGTGCGGGGCCAGCGCCAGCATCGTTGGTGCAGTTAATCGACAATGCGTGTTGAGTCTTTTAAAGAGTATGGGGTAGTAATTGGAGTATTAAGGATTACAAAGGAGGATAAGCACGGGGGTAATGGGAAAGCGATCTGACCAGGGTTCGTTTCCCTGGCGTGTAACGTTGTAGGCTCCGTCATGTCGCACCACCTCTTGGTAAGATGGCGCCTTAACTATGTTAAAGACTATCGGAGACTTCGTAAGCATCTCAGGTGGGTGCTCGCATGTCGGGCCGTCCGCGTTGCTGTGTGTGCTCGAATGGGCATTTGGGGTGTGCATTGTGCTGCTATGTATACCTCATTGTAACGCAAAGCTGCCGCGCACCTGCAGCCGGGACTGTAATGGGAGTGGAGTGTGTTTCCACTTATCATTTAGGCATAGTAGAGACAGAAGCCCTTCAAAGGCGATTTCCCTCGGGCGCCTGATACACGGCGACATTGCACAAATCCGTTTGGCATGTGAGTGCGACGGGCTAAATTTAGATGTAAAGAAAATACAAGGCCATTAACAAAGGTTCCTGCAGACGTTTGCAAAAGGCCATCCCTTTAGCATGAACAACCGGTCCTGTATGTCTTTGAATTTTGATTGCCGCGCCCGGGCCCTTCCGGGGGGGCTTTGGACCCCTAACACCCCCCCTTCCCCGGCAGCTGGGATAGGATAGCGCATTATTGTCCTGCATGTCTTTGAATTTTGGTTGCCGCGCCCGGCCCCTTCCGGGGTGCTTTGCCTCGCCTGCGTGGGTCTTTGTGGCTAGGGCGGGGGGTTGGGCAGTGTTGCCGGCGCCGCGGGCCGGCCGCGCTGGCCGTCCGGCTGCGGCGTGGCGCGTGTCCTGGCCGCCTGGTGGAGTATGCACAGCACTTTCAGGCTCACGGTGTCAACCTCTAACACCCCCTCACCCCTACCCCGGCAGCTGGGATAGGGTAGCGCATTGTTGCGTGCGTCGCACGGATAATCAGGCTGGGCATGCATTATGCATTTTACAGGTCTGAGTTGTGATGGCTGGCTACCTTTCGCCCCTTTGAACGGTAAGAATCCATTGAGTTACTTTCGAGGCGAAATCCGTTCATTGAGGGTACCAGCTAGTAAAGTAGCTCAGTGGGTTCGGGTCCAGCAGTGTTTATGAAGTAGATCTCGGGCTACCATTACAATGGATGGTATCATAGGGCTTGAGTTGTCTGAGCACCTTCTCCATAAGGTCTGGATATTTCTCATACTCTGGAATCATAACTACGTACTTTTACTGTGTTTGATGAGTGAAAGCCAGCCTGCCCACCAATAGCAAGGCTGTCTTGGACCCCTGTTGAAAGCAAGATAAATCGCTCAGTGAAGCGCTCTGAGTAGGAAAAAACATCAATTATCAGGAATACATTGTCCTTGGTGCCACCGCACCTGCGGCACCAGTGGTAGCTACGCCCCTGCCGCCCAGAGGAGTGTTTATTATTTGGTTAATGGGACGACTGTGATTTTGAGATTCTGCGAAGGACCCATTAATTGTAAGACGTGAAAGCATCAGCTGCAGAATCGTGTGTGATGTGCAGGCCCTGCGATTGTGCTGAGAGGGTTATGCATGTGTTGCAAAGAAGCAGGCGTAACATGAAGGTCGCAACTTCTACTGGTAGAAAGATCGCTCAGTGTGTTACAGGGGGGCAAGGCGGGACCCTGTAGCGGAAGGACCTCAACTGACCGGTGAGGGTGGGGGGGATTCGTAAGCATAGTATAGCTCGGTGGGATTAATAACAATTCATTTTAGATACATTGGCACGTAGAGAGCCAAGTTACGAGTTCCCAAAATATACAATTGTGGGCTAAAATGCCAGGGCTGGTCGAAGGTTTGTTACCTTCTTGAATCCTTCACATCAGCAACAGCGAGAGCGCACCCGGCTCATCCAAGTGGCTGGCTGGGCTCCAGCATGTGTTTGCGCGGTAGGACAAGCTCCAGCGCGCCTCCCTGGCAGCCCACGACTTCCGGTGCAGCCAGGGAGAGGGCGGCAGGGGTTGGAATGAGTTCCTGCGCCCATACCACCACTCCCTGGTGACGGGATGAGAAAGGGATGAAGTGCACACATAGCATTTTCACTTGGTGTCTGCTGTGCTAAGCACCAAACGTGCAGATATAATATGCCGTACTGTCTTTACTGCACAGAGCAGTGTTAAATGATTTCAAGTTCATATATTGCCCAGTTCGCTACACGTGTTAAAACACTGGTACAAAATGTATTTCATCAGGGACTGGGTCGATAACACGCTACAACTTCGATAGTCGACGTTTTCACAGAGGAAGAAAAATCTTATCTCTTGATAAGGAGACAACTGAAGTAGTGACGTCTAATGAGCTGTTTTGCAGTTGGATCAATGCTCAGCTGTGGTCTGTTGTGCGGCGGATGGTCTTCCCCTTCCGAGCAGTTGAGCTTCCCTTACGCCAGCAGGATGTGTGCAGTTGATGCATCCACTGAAACTGTATGTAGAGAGTTCATGGTGCTGTATTCCTCTGCCCAAAGGTTGTGAAGTTTCACCAATGTATTAGGTTTCATGGCCAGCGGAGCCCTGCAGATTCCTCTGCACCCACTCTTGTCACTCCTTTCTGTCTTTCCCTTTCTCCTGCCCCCCCTTTTGCGTTTCTTTCTCTTTTGCCCTGCGTCAAAGGCTAACGAGGAAAATAGGTGCACTCGCAGTCCTGATTAATAACGGGGAGTGCAGCCTTTCGCCAGAACTCGCAAACCGAGAACTCGAATGGTCCAATATGGCGCCAGTTAGGGGAAATGTGGAGATAAGTATCGCAACTTTCCTTTCCAATTTGAAGGATTCAAGGTAGACAATGAACCTTATTCTAAGTCACATCCCTTTTCGTCCGTTAACTTTCTTCCGTCTTATGACGGCCGCGCCGCCCCCCCCATTCCTGCTCTTAAGCAACACTTACCTGCCAGGCAGGGCCGCTGTCTTTATGGTGTTTTTTAGGGATTGTTGGATGAAAAGCACGGAAATAAGGAAGTGTAAAACCCCCACATCAGCCTGCACGCGAGCGAGAGTCACGCAGCAGACAAGGATGCCGGCGGGGTGGTAGTCAGTTTGCGGCTTGTATATGCTGCCGCATTCTGCCGAAAGACGCGCAGTCAGGGGAAGATAGGATGCTCTACAGCAGCGCCCTCTTCTGCCCCTTAATTTAAGTCAACGAGACCCGTTAAAGTTCGTCCACAGTCTTGCCATTTAAGACCTGAAGCATTCGAAGTATTATACCAACGACGCCATAGGGTTGCCGTTTGTATTTTGCAGCAAACAACCACGATAAGGCCAATAGCCCTGACCAGTGGTAGGTGTAATGCTACGCATTGTGTTATATAGCTGGAGGCAGGAACATGGGCAGTGAAAGATCAGCTGGGCGACACCCTTTGCTAAGCTCAGAAGTGCAGCTGGGGTTTCAGGACCCCCCTTACTCACAGCGGCCACAACAATTTTGAGACCACCCAGTTTTCCATCCCAATTTAAGACCTAACATGCACATGTTGCACCCCCTGGGGGTTAAAGACAAAGATTCTGGCGAACAAGGAGAGTTAGTGGCTGAATACAATCATGTGCGGACATAGAAATTCAGGCGCTAATGTAATAATGTGTCTTCATAAGTTAAAGCATATTGTGGTTGCACGCTTACGTGTTTTCACCTAGTACATCACATTAGGCCCTGCAGTTAGGAGTTATTGGAATTGTGAGTTCAGAACAGGCACTGGGGACACATGGGAAATAGGGCAAGGCAATGACAAAACTAGCAGTCCTGCAGAAGCGCTCAGGTTTCCCTAAGCGGTGAGGGGATGGCAGGTTGGGTGTGGGTCCCCTCCGCGTCCGGTACGATCATAAAGATAGGTTGCCTAAGGAATGTACAGGACTGAACACTGGGTGCTTGGCGCAGTAGGCAAAACCACATCATGCATCTATATACATTTAGGGAGCACTTTATGATTATTTTAGGCAGATTTATAGTGCAAACTTTTCCCGGAGTATTCGAGCACATACAAGAGCTCCGGTTGCGACACACAGGGACACATTAGATTTGTGGTGGACATAGGGTGATTATTCGCCCCAGTATCACAGGAGGTGGTCGCGACCCGCAGGCTTGCCAGTAAATATGTTACATTGTATCTCCACTGGTAAGTAGGATAGACGCTTGCCTCAGTTTTAAGGGCTTAGTTAAGAAACATTACGGCAAAAACATGGAATATAGCATGATTAAAACTAGCCTCAATGCACCCTGATCATCGTAAATAGAACCCAGTAGGTTCAATAGTAAATCCAACATAGACCTGCCTGCCAGAGTGAGACAGAGGGTTTCGGGATGGTGGATTATAAATCTCCCTTTTTAGGACCTCAGACAAAGATCTCTCACATTACTCACAAGTATAGAGTTGAAGGCGATGCAGCAATAATCAACAGGCGACAAGAAACCTTTACCTTAAAATATATTCAAAGATTAGCCCATAAGACCAATACATTGGTCTTAAGGGGTCCCCTGACTGCACCCAGGTGACGCGGTTTGTAACAATATTTACTGGGCGGTTTGGGACTGATAGGTTGTACTGGATAGGGACATCTTATTGACTAGGACCCCTTCAATCGCCGCATCGATGAGCGACAGGTGACATGAAGCATTTATTGTAGAATATATCCAAGGATTACCCCACAAGAACAATACATTGGAATTAGAGGTCCTCAGAATGCACCCAGGAGACGCAAAGTGTATGACTGTCACTTGCGGTCTGGGATTGTTACGTTGTTCTGGGATAGGGTCATCATGGTACGAAGAGTAGGGAACTTCATACCCTCGTTAGGGACACCTTAGTTACAAAAGACTATGAAACCTTCACCCGTTCGTGGGGACCTCACAGTTATTAGAGTGAGGGCATCAACAGTTTTAAAGTGTTTGTCTTTAGTTCTCTGTTCATGTCTGCCTGGTAATAGTGCTTGTAATTCTCGTCTTTCATGGGTAACCGAGTGAGATAATTTGGGATCTCATGCAGTGAGCAGGAATCTGCTAAAGCAATATCTTTTGGTGCAAACCCCCCCCACAGTCATGCCTTGGACACTGGGTCCTTTAATCTTGATCAATAAAGTGTCAATGCTGAACCACAGGTTTTGCTGCAAGCAAAGAATGTAATAAACTAACCGATGTACTATAAGGGAGTACAGTCAAACCATAATACGGGGTCAGTACATGGGCTCTCTTATTGGCAGAGATTATAGCCCTCATGTAGGGTAACAGCAATGATGGCGAATTGGGCTCTACGCTGGCATTCACCCCAATCACCAGTGGTCCTCCCGATTTTAGCACCCTTACAGTATAGACATAGTTAACAACACCAAACATGTTACCATCCCGAAGCAAGTAACACATGGTCAATAAATACAGTAATATTTCTGGCACGGCATGCCCCTCCCCCTAGTTACTTAACAAGACATTAATGCACAGCGGAAACTTCAAGTTCACTGACAACTCATAGTATTTCAATACAGGTCTCCACCGGGCATATCTAGGTATTAACATCCCAGTCCAGTTCACTATTTCGCACCACCTTCTCAGAATTGGTAACAGCAGCTGGAAGCGGTGCAGGAAATGTTTAGTTATCAGAATAAATAGAATCATTTATATTAAATTCGGGCCCTCTCTGACCTGATGCAGTATTAAGTAGCGGTTAGTCTGTCCCTGGAAGGAAAGTTTAGACAACAGTAGTAGGTAGGGACAGACGTAATGGAAAACAGTAGTGTCCCATAGTTGCACGACATGATATAGGCCCGTGTTTAGGGCAATTGCTTCAGCCACCTGGCTATGCGGGCCCTTACAAACCGTTTAGTTTAAGGGGGATTCTCACCGGCTGTACTTAGAAGTGGTCATCCTGGGGTAAAGGGATGGGGGGGCCGAGGGATTTAAACTAGTTTGCTCGCATCACCGAGAGCAGGACCCTCGAGACCTCCAGGCAGGTGGCAGGCACACACCAGTATCGGGTCCATCCAGGACAGAAAAACCTCCAGTATGGATGGAGGTAGGAGTGTTTGGCAACACCTGGACCCAGGATGGCCAAGGTTGGCACCGCCAGGATAGGGATAGCCAGCTCTCCACCTGGAGCAAGTAGAGGATAAAATAAGATGCCAGTACAAGGGTTTTCGTCTATTAGTTACAATGAAAACTTGCCCCCCCGGATGAGTGTCAGCAAGATTGACAAATGCTGCCACTCAGCCGGCTTTCATCCCATTCACCAGAGTCCGCCCAATTTGGTCAGAAATTTCCCCTAGACCTATCTGGCATGGAGCAATTTCACATGAGGCATTAGAAGGCTCTGGCAGGCGCGTCAACGCAGCAATGCGCAAATTCAAGCGAATAAAGAGGGGTAGGTTTCATCAGGCATGGCTTGCTGCACGCTAAATCCATTGGCTGCTGGGAATCTGATGGAGCACACTTGTCCAAAGTAGGCATGGCGATTTTCTTATTAGACTTGGGGGAGGCGCTAGAAACAGTCGGATGTAGATAAGGGAGGACTGAGGCTAGGTAGTGGGGGCTCTGGGCGCAGCGGGTGCCACGCCCAGGGCTGTGGATAAGGACAAGGCGACCCCCTCATGCAGGACAGGCGCAGGAACAGGACCTGAAGCCCCAGTGCAAAATGCACAGCGCTGAGTCATATATAAGCCGAGGGGCCCTTCTTGGGGACTTGTTTCAATGGCACCCCGTTAGTCCTTAGGGCGGTTGTAAGCCTGAGCAACCGGGGGTTTGCTAATAACGCCCCGCCTGGCTGGGCAAGGTGTGAGTTGACTCTCCCTTGTCTGGAGGGTGGGGCAGGTGGACGATAGGTCCACCGGTGGGAGGCTGGTGCCTCCCAGGTTCGACACCTGGCTAGGGCCATTGGTGTCCGCTTCATTGGCTCAACTTCAGGCGCCCTGCAACAAGGGGTTGCGGGGTATAGGGGGGTCGCCTGTCAGTTAACCCGCTCTGTTATTTGTATCACAAATAAACCTGTAACTTCTTATTCCCAACATGCTTGTCTGTGTATCATTTGGGTGGTGAGGGTTGTGGGACGAGGTGTACCGATGCAACTACTATGAGGGAGGCCCGAGGTCCCTGCAGGGGACCCCATAGGAGGGCAAACCCCGTAGTAGGGCGCAGGGAACCGAGGCCAGCCCAGGGGAGGGAGGGGGGGTGGGGTCACGCAAGGATAGGCCAACCCCTTTTCCCGGGACGGTTATAGGGGAGCTCCTCCCTCCTGGCGCCCTCTTTGCTGCTGCCCCCTCCATCGCTGTCGGTCGTGCAGGCTGCTCCTCGCCAGCCTCAGGCCCCTTTAGCCCCCTTAGGCCCCCTCCCTCACTCCCCTACAACACCGGACGCGAGGCCCGCAATTTCTGCTCCCCTCCCTACCGCTCACCCGCAGAAAGGGGAGAAGTGGGGAGGGGGGATTATTAATGATGTATTTATGTTTTCTAGGTTGCAGGAGGAGTTACAAGGCGACCCCCTCATGCAAGACAGGCGCAGGAACAGGACCTGAAGCCCCAGTGCAAAATGCACAGCGCTGAGTCATATATAAGCCGAGGGGCCCTTCTTGGGGACTTGGTTCAACGGCACCCCGTTAGTCCTTAGGGCGGTTGTAAGCCTGAGCAACCGGGGGTTTGCTAATAACGCCCCGCCTGGCTAGGCAAGGTGTGAGTTGACTCTCCCTTGTCTGGAGGGTGGGGCAGGTGGACGATAGGTCCACCGGTGGGAGGCTGGTGCCTCCCAGGTTCGACACCTGGCTAGGGCCATTGGTGTCCGCTTCATTGGCTCAACTTCAGGCGCCCTGCAACAAGGGGTTGCGGGGTATAGGGGGGTCGCCTGTCAGTTAACCCGCTCTGTTATTTGTATCACAAATAAACCTGCAACTTCTTATTCCCAACATGCTTGTCTGTGTATCATTTGGGTGGTGAGGGTTGTGGGACGAGGTGTACCGATGCAACTACTATGTGACTTGTGTAATGTAATTGGTGATCATCAAGAAAGTGCTCCAATACCTTCGGATTGAGTTCTTGCTATACAAAAAACTGAAAAGAAGAAAAAATAACTGAGGATGTGGGCGCAAACAGCTCTTGACTTGCGCAGACTTTGTATCCTTTACAGAAGAACGAATGACAGAGCATGGGAACAAAATAGTAAAGAGAATTCAGTTGTTTTCAGCAGAAAGGTACACAGCCCATTCCCATGGCTGAAAAAATTCCTACGTGTTTCCCTTGATGAGTCTTCTATGTGAACTACGCTGATTTTGATCCTCGATTATAGTGCAGAATGCAATCCAACAACATTTTCTCCAAGGCTTTAAAATGCCAGCAAGGTATCATTTAGAAATAAAGTGTTGCACATTTCTGACTATTAGAAACCGGTGAAGAAAAGCAGGTAGACCAGATGCTCGGAAATAAACTGCGTTGAAAAGGGACAACGTATTGTTTAAATAAAAGCTGATAGGTGCACATGTGGGAAAAGGAAACGACATGTGGAAGCTTACATAACTCAAAAATGCATAGATTATTTTTTTTCTCAAGGCAAGTTGGTGGTTACTTTTTCCCATCTTTCACAGTGTTATGATGTCACAGTGAGATACCTATTTTAAGTTAGTTTGTAACTTTAATGCTTAAACAGATGATAAAATGGCTTTGTATGTTAAACCTTTGCTGGGGGCATGTGGTGTGATCTGCAGGTGAAGAATTTTAACCTCGGCTGGAACAATTTACCCTGTCATTCTCCGAGGTCGACATATTGCATTTATTAATAATTCTTATTATTTATAGTGTTATATAAAAGCATTTTTTTATTAGCTACACCTTGTTATATACCTTAAGCATGGCCAAGTCAGCTTTTCTCTAAAAATGATGAACATATTTAAACTCAGGACTATGCCTTTTATAACACCTCTGCCCTTCGGATGAAAGATAGATCTACATGATACACAGACCCAGTAATCCTCTAATGGTGTAAAGCAATATGGCAACACAACGACCAATATTATTTTTTGCAACTTCAAACAATCTGAAGATAATGTATGTAACTTAAGGTATAATATAGCTGTCGCTTACTACTCAATAAGATCCCACCATGCTGTGAGAGAAATGGGTATTTAAATAATTTTAAACACATAAATGGAAATGTCTTAATCCAAGCCTCTGAACAACACCTCACAATTTTTAACTCCTCTTCAGCACTCTTTCTAATCAGCTGACACTACCCCTCCCCCTTCTACACCCTCTCAGTCCATCAATCCCTCAGTACACCCCTCAACCGCCACAACTCCTAACCCTCTCCCTAACGACAGTCCCCCCACAATAACTACTACTCTGGCACCCTCACTTGAACTCTCCCCTACCGTAATACTATCCCCTCCACCGAGACCAGCTTCCTGTCCCATCCATGCCCAAATACCCCCCACCTCCCAGAGAATCACTCTAATACCACATGACACTCCTTCCCGCTTTGACTCACCCCTCCCATTAACTCCTAGTACACCCTCCACTCTGACATCATCCCCTCACCACTCCCCTAATACACTCCTCTATATTCCCATACCCCACAACGACCGCCCACCTCCAACAACGAACCACCTCCCCAGTACCCCTCCTCCCCTTCTAAACCGGCCTATAACGACTAAACCCCCCCCCCCCCCACGTCCATGCCCTGGCCCCTTCCTCAACAAATGACACCTGAACCCTCTCCTGACGCACTTATGTCCTCTCTCCCCACTCTAGATCCCTTTCACACCTATTCCCAACTCTCCTCCACCTCCCCAGAGACTAACAACACCCCCACACAACACTCCCCCCGTAATGACACATCCCCCTCCGCAGCGCCGGTTATACCTACATCTCTGGAAACATCCCCCCTTCCCCGCCAACCCACCCCTTCAATTTCCCATATCCCCTAATGACCATCCACTTATGACCGTTTCCAACACCCTATCACCTCCCTAACACCACCCCACCCCTTTTAAACCATCCCCTTATGACCGTTCCCCCAAGGTCATGACCCCCCTCCTCTAACCTCTCACCCACCCACTACGCCGATACCACATCCTCTTTCACACCTCACATGCTCCCCTCACCTCCCCCCTTCCCCATCTCCCCCCTCCAAGCCATTGCACGCCATTCCCATCCCTCCCTCTCAACACAGGGCCATCCTACCCTCCCCTCCCCTGGCCTCCCACACTCCTCATTTAAACACTGACCTACCCACACTACTCCCGCCGGATGAACTGCTCATACCAAGAGGTCAATCTCATCTCTCTAGTCACTCTGCCCCTAACACCCCCTCCACTCTAACCACCTCCCTCCTTCTTAACCCCAGCCAGACACTTCGCAACTTGGACGATAATCTCGTTACCCTAGCTACCGAACTTACCCTACTCAGAAAAGATTTCAATCGATTCAAATCCTACAAACCCACTGCCCCCCCCTCTTGGCCTCCCACCCTTTATGCTAACCCTCGAAAGCTCTTAGATCCCAAACATGGGTTAACAACGCCACTCCCTTCCGGCTCTCACAGACCCCTGCGAACCACTAACACCTACTCTGCCCCTGACCACTCTGCCCTCTGCCTCACCTACCTTAACGACCACCTACCTAAAAAATCTCCCCCGCTCACTCGAGAATCCCTGTTATTCTGGGGACCAGCAGAATACCTGAGCCTCCGAGCTCCCCGAGACCTGCCTCCCAACACACTAGTATTCAATTACTCCCCCCCTATCGCCAAACCCAAACCCCTGACCTGCATGCTCTTCAACTGCCGTTCAGCTGTCCGACATGCGACTGAAATCTCAGAAACCATTCTTAAAGAAGACATTGATACCGCCTTCCTCACTGAAACCTGGCTCAAAGACCATTCAACACCCATCATCGACCTTCTGACCCCTCCTGGCTACTCTATCCTCTGAAGAGATAGACCAGAAAAAATAGGGGGTGGCCTAGCAATCATTTTTAAAGAAGAACTTCAACTCTCCCCTATTAGTAGCACTGACTACACAATCTTCGAATACTTAGGCGTCGAACTCAAAATGAAATGCTCCCCCCCTATACAAATGCATAACATCTATCATCCCGCGGGTGAACCCCTTCCCTTTGCAGAAGAATTCTCCGACCTCCTAACTAAATCATTACTTTCCAGCTCCAAAAACCTTTTCCTAGGAGATCTCAACCTCCACTGGAACGAACCTAATGACCCGGCAATCAACCTCATCAATAATTTCCTTGAGATTAGCAACCTCAAGCAACTTTGCCTCTCCCCTACCCATGCCAAAGGAGCTATTCTAGACGCAATCATCTCCAACCCAGATCTTACATCCCTATCCAACATCATCCCCATCGACTGGTCTGACCACCCTCTCAGTCTGTCCACAATATCTCCCCCACCCCCTCCTGCCCCTACAAAAATAAATAAAGCTACAATTGTGGCTAGAAATTTTAAACAAATCCCTCCTGGCGCACTGGAACATAAACTCCAATCCCAACTTAGTCTCACCCCCCCTCTTCAAATGTTAATGATCTCACTGAGCATTTCAACAAAACTGTAACGGAGGTGCTAGACTAACTTGCCCCTCTGAATACTAAAACATTAAAAAATGCCCCCTCTAAATCATGGTTCACACTAGACCTTAATAAAGAAAGACGCTCGCTGAGACTGGCGGAAAGAACATGGAGACAACACCTCTCCCCTTCCCATCTTGCCCTCCTTAGAACTGCAAGATCCTCTTACAAAAAACACATATTTTCAGAGAAAGCGTCATTCTTCCGTCTTCAACTCCCTCATGCCAAAAACAGACCTAGAGACCTGTTCAACATTATTAGAAATCAAACCGTCCGGAACTCCTTAACCCGGTAGCCTCCACTAACAAATGTGAAGAAATTGCCAACTTTTTCTGTGAAAAAATCGCAAAAATAGACCGCTCTTTCATCGATACTCTACCCTCACTCACTCCTCAACCACCCCTGATTACTGCACCTCTTCCACCTCTCCCCTTGAACACTTCCCTGACCCCCTCTCCCCCCTCCCTTCTCTTACCCCTCCGGAACCCATTTCCCTTCCGCTTAAAAATAACGCCTCATGGCATAACTTCCACCCTGTATCTAAGCAGGAGGTCTTCAACATTTTAGCCAAAATCAAGATCTCAAACATGTCATCGTCCCCTACTGGACCAACATCATCAACGCCTCCCTCTCAACAGGGAGTGTGCCCATTTTCCTTCAACTCGGGCAAATCACTCACATCCCCAAAAACCCCAAAGCTGGCCCCAATGACCCTAATATTCTCCGCTCCATCTCCAACCTCCCCCTCCTCTCCAAAGTCCTGGAAAAATGTGCCCTCCTCCAACTGGACAAACACATTGACTCATTCAACCTACTTGACCCCCTTCAATCTGGCTTCCACAAAGGGTGCAGCACGGAAACCGCACTTCTCAATAATGTTGATGATATTCACCTAGCCCTGGACAAGGGCGAGACCTACCTACTTATCCTTCTTGACCTTTCTGTGGCATTTGATACTGTTTACCACCAAACCCTACTCAACACACTCAAGAATCACTTCGGCCTCGGTGGCACTGTCCTTAATTGGTACACCTCTTACTTTCAACATAGACCCCAACAAATTAAAATTCAAAACTGCCTCTCTAGCCCAACCCCTGTCTCCCTTGGTGTCCCTCAAGGATCCATCCCCTCTCCCGCCCATCCCCTCTCCCGCTCTCTTTAACCTCTTTATGGAACCCCTTATCCGGATACTCAAACAAGAAAAAATCAACTACCACCTATATGCTGATGACACCCAATTGTACTTTAAAATAAAATCCCATGCTGATATCCTGCACCTTAACACAGCCTTAACCAAGATCCAAACCTGGTTCCACAACAATCATCTGAAACTCAACCCTAACAAAACTAAGATCATCCTCTTCTCTCCCAAAAAACAACCCTCTCCCCATCCAAACTTGGATCGCCGACCTTAATGTGCTAAACTGCTCGCTCTCCCTCGCCGATTCGGTTAAATCACTCGGCATCACCATCAACAATAAACTCACACTAAATTCCCATGTCAAGAACTCAGCAAAAAGTGCACTCTTCACTCTCCGGCATCTCCAAAAAATCAAACCTTTTATTCCAGCTGTAGACTTCAAATTAATTATTCAGTCTCTTGTTTTATCTAAAAAAGACTATGGTAATGCTCTTCTCTCTGGCACCCCCAAAATTCACCTGGCCCCCATCAAATCCGTTCTCAACCTCGCCGCCAGGCTAATAACAAACTGTAAACGCTTGGACCACATCTCCCCTGTCCTCAAGTCCCTCAAGTGGCTCCCCATTGAAGGCAGATCCTCATATAAAATTGCCTGTATTACTCACATAGCCCTTTACCAGAAGACCCCATCCTACCTCTCAACTAAACTTAAAAAAGCTGGCTGTGCCCGAACACTGAGAAGCATCAACACTCTTCTTCTCATACCCCCTACTCAAAAATTCTGCTTCGAAATCCCGCTCCTTCTCTGGTAAGGCCCCTACCATTTGGAATGCCCTACCCAAAGACCTTCGATGCAACCCCTCTTTCTCCAGATTCAAAAAAGACATTAAAACTTATTTGCTAACTAACCTTTGGGGAAACTAAATCCCGGATCACCTTTCTGACTACCTCTCCGCCTCCCTCCGTAGACTATTACCCGTTCTTCCATTCACTCCCCATTTTTCTCTTGTCGCCTCCCTCAGCCCCCTTTTTTTTTACCACTCACTACCTACTATGTCCTTTGAATCCTCCTTGACATACTATTACATTTACTATTTATAATAACATTCTGGTTCCTGCAACTTGCTTCTCTATCTCTTCCTATATGTACCTTTTATCACTATTGTTTTCCCTAAATATACCCTGTATTTTTATTGGTTTGAACACCTTTATAACCCGTTTCGACCAAATACCATATTGTTTGATTGTGTACTTCCATTGCTGATGTAAAGCGCTCTGATACCCTCGGGTGGAGCTAGCGCTATATAAAACCTTCAAAATAAAATAAATAAATAAACATATTCTGGGCATGCGCACAAAAAATTAGCAGATTTTAATCTTTACTGTAAATGCACTAAATTTAAACGTGATCTGCAAGCACACTATTAAAGTGGTTTAATACTGCATTTAAAAGTATTAATACACCTGTTTATTTATTTTGCTGTTTAATATAGCCCGAGCCTGACCTGAAGGTATTAAAGATATTGGAGCCCTTTATATGAGCACTTGTTACATTACACAAAGACACTTTCATTTCATTTTGTGTACACACAGGGAGAATAAGTGATTTGCCCCAAATCACAGTATGTTGAGCGATTCCACAACTCCAACCTGGTCCCCCAGCACCAAAGCAGGGAGCTCTGGCCTTCAGCCACATCCTCTCCCCTGTTTCTCCTCTGTTTGTCTTTTACACAAAAGTTTTGGGCTTCCCTACGAATATCTGGCACCTGGCAGAAGTAACAGAGGCATGTGAAGGGTACTTTAAAATTATCTGAACTATATACAAACCATGAAATAGCACCTCAATCACGGCATGAGCAGTAGATGGCCAGCGGAGGGGCACTAATCAAAATTAATTCATCTGTCCATGCACCACAGAAAGAAAAGGAATTGACGCATGGGAAACACTGCCCAATGAGAAGGCAGCAAAATAGATGATGTCAGTGGATGGAAAGCTGTTGGACTTGGCCTTTTCTGCAGGGTGACCCCAAACCTTTTACCTTTCTCCTCCCCTTTTTACAGATCTCTTTTTGTTGGCTTTAGGACTCTGCACTTTTTCACAACTAACCAGGGCAAAAGTGCTTGTGCTTTCTCCTTAAATGTGGTAATGTTATCTTATCTACAATTGGCTTATTTAATTTACTTATAACCCCTTAGTAAAGTGACCTAAAAGTGCCTGGGGCCTGTAAATTAAATGCTACTTGTGGGACTGCAGGACTGATGGTGCCACCTGCTTCATTAGCCTTTTAAACATGTCTCAGGACTGTCATTGCAAATCCTGTGTACGCGTTTTTAAACTGTAATGTTGACCTGGCAAATTAACCCTCTTGCCAGGCCCAACCCTTTCTTTTTAATACATATAAGTCACCCCTAAGGTAGGCCTTAGGCAGCCCCAAAAGCAGGGTGCAGTGTATATAAAAGGTAGGACATGTACTTTTAAGTTTACATGTCCCGATAGTGAACAACTGTTAAAAGCATCTTTTACTACTGCAAGGCCTATCTCTACCATAGGTTAAGATTGGGATTAGCTTTTTACATTTTATAAGTGTAATTTCCAACTGTGACAAGAAAGATATTTTCAGGTTGGTGCCTCTGGAGTCACAATTCAAAATCACAATTTATGGTAAAGTTGGATTTTATGTTGCAAGTCTGAAAATGTCACTTTTAAAAAGTTGGCATTTTCTTACTTTAACAGTATGTGCCTTTGCCTGTCTCTGAATACACATCTGGGGTGGGGGAAATCTGGTCCCTGTGCATTGCCTCTGGACAGCCACACACAAAAGGAGCTGAGGTGTGCCTGATGAGCCATTCACATGCTGATGGGCCATTAACATCCTGATGGGTCATCCTGGGCAGTATTGGAGGGAGGAGCTGACACTTTCACCTGGATAGGTCTGTGCCCTTCCCACAAAAAGAGCTGCATACCCCCTGTAGTTAGTCTTGAGCCAGGGCAAGGAAGAACAGAACCTTTTGCACTTCAAAGGCCTCTCTTTTAAGTCTCCCCACTTCAAAGGCTTAAGTGGGTATTAGTACTGGACCTCTGACACTTTGGCTTCAGTACACTTATGGATCTGAGGACATTCTGCCAGGAAGAAGGACTGCTGTGCTGCCAGGAGAAACTGCCACTGTGCTGAACGGCTACCTCTTGCCTGGGAGTGGGAAGGACTGGACCTGCATCTCTCCATCCTCCAAGACCCTAAGTGACTCCAAGGGCTTGCTGGCTTGCCTCCTGTTCTGAAGTCTCAGGGCAATCAAAGACTTCATCCAACTCTACTTCAGCTTCTGGACTCTGCCAACTGTGAGCCCTGCCCTGCTAAGAGGTGTTAATCTAGTCCTGTGCCTTAAAAGTGGGTTCTGCAGCTGTTTCTCTTCAAAATCAATGCATCATCAACTTTGCACCGATCAGAACTGAGAACATCCGCTTTGACTTTGATTCAGCACTGATTCGAGGACATTCATGCACGGCTCAATAACAATGCAGAAGTCAACTTCGAGGCTCGACAAAGACGCAGCGCCTTCTTCATAAAGGGTTTGATGACGACGTGGCACACAACTGCGAGGCTTGATGACAAAACAGTGCCTTCATCGTAAAGGGTTTGACGACGATGCAGGACCCGCCTGCGGGACGACAACTGAGCATCTACCTGAGTGTGTGACTCGCAACTGATGCATCATGCTCTTGTCGTTGACTCATCATTCGGAAAGGTACTGTTCAGCGGGGCCTGCATTGGTCCTGTATCCAGCCTGAACTTTTGTAATTTCCCCAGTCAAGCGTGACCAGATGTCTCCACCTGGTGCTTTATGCTCTTAAGCACTATATTGCAGTCAAATCTTTAAAAACTCACATCTCAAGATCGACTTATTGGATTTTTCTAATTTTGGTCTTGTTTTACTCATAAAAATATTCTTGAATTTTATTAACTGATGTGGAGTCTTTTTGTGGTGTTTTCGCGGTGCTACTTTAATTAAAGTGTTGCACAAATACTCTACACATTACCTCCTAATTTAAGTCTGACTGCTCAGTGCCAAGCTAGCAGAGAATTAGCACAGGTTAATTTAGGTTGTGTTTATCTGACATACCTTGACTAGGATTCCTCTGCCAACTAGAGACCCAGTTTCTAACAAAATCTATTATTAGAGACAAGAGTCTCTGAAGCCAGAACACATTCTCTTGCTGGCTTGACCTAAAAAACAGTATATTCTTATCCAGGTAAATAGAGAGAATTTTTCCTAAGTGGACGCACAGAATCTTGCATGGCATTAATTGGAAAATGTAACTATTATCTTAAACACACAATATATGATATTGTTGTGATGCCACTTCCTATGAAGTAATAAAACATAGTGCATGATAATTAGTCCCCAATGTGCTTTTTGGATGTGTGCTGTGCTAAAACACTAAGTGCCTCATTATATTGTTGGTCGGAGTTGCTTCCGAGAGACATCCCTGCAGTTGCGGAACCGACCGACCTCTGGTCCTGCACATACAATTACGATGCAACCGTACATGGTGTAATTGCAAACTCCCATTTCTCTATGGGAGCTTGTGCGGCGGATGAAAACCAGCAACAGCACAAGCTCCCATAGCGAATAGGTGGTTTCTGTAAACCCCTGCACCGTGTAGCAGGCACCTCACAGTGCCTGCTACACGGTGTAGGGATTTACAGGGGGCAGGCGGCGGAGGGATGGGGACCCTGCTAGGGGCCTTCAAAGTCGCTTTCCGACAACCTTTCCAGAGTGACGTAATATTTTTAATTGGTGAGGACCCGCACTTCTAAGAAACAAGCAGGTACTCTGGTACAAGGTACCTGCAGTTCTATTTCTCCATTCCAAGCACTGTACCAGCTAATATAGGAGAATGCAATGAACCTTTGCAGTGCAGTTAGGGAGACTTGTCTCAGCTGCACTGAGTCTACTTGGGACATAGAAACAGAGAACTTGCAGGTGGATTTCTGAATGACTTGAACTGCACGGAAAGAGTTAATGACACTCTGCTATGAAAGCAGCTTTGAGGTTCCACAATGGCCCAGAAAAAGGGCGAATGACTAATGACCCCACCTGTCCTCCTGACTTTGTCTGCTCTCGTGACAGGTTTCGGCTGGGCTCGATCCCTCCATAATCGTTGCTTAAATTGGGCTTGTTTGGTAGAGATTGTTTTTGTAGACGGTGACCTTTCACCTCATAGTCTCCTCTTTTTGAGAGATAAAGGCGCGAGGCCATCAGGGATGCGGCTAATCTCATTGCCACCCACCGAGCTCGGAGAGAGGAGACACGACTCGGGGAGAGAAAGGCCAATGCAACTAAACAAAGTGCTGATAACGCGGATAATCTGTACCAAAAAGACTAATTTCCCATCATTAGATGAAGAGCAAAAGATGCACTGTCTCCTGGGATAAAATGCAGAAATGGCCGACAGCAGTTCGGACATCTGTTAATCACGGAAGACACCGACTGACCGGTTAAGAAACAGAACAAGCACCCTGACTACAACAGTTCAACATATCTGCAAATTAAGGCTTATTTTAATTACTTTCGAACAAATGCAGTGGTCATTTCACAAGCAAACTAATAGGGTTAGAGAAAGCAGGCTCATGCCTCGCGCCTTGAACAAGCTCCATCACGTAACCTGACGTGACTCATATATTATTGCCCTGATCATCTGTTTTAAAAACCTCTTCAGTAAAAACTTGAGGCTTCGGTTTGTTAATTCAATGACTGATGGCAGTCAGAAAGGAGGTGTTTAAACTAAGGCGAGCAGAAGGCGTAATTCGTTTTTAAATTTTGCTCTAACTCTGTTGTGTGTGTATGACAATCTAATATAAAAAAAAATGAAATGAAAAAATTGGTCACATTGGTTAAACCATAGGGGCACCAACAAGCAGTTGCAAGCTAGAAACTGCAGTCTCTTTTTAACCTGAATGTTGTCCTGAGTGAACAGTGGCAGAATGACTCAGCCTTTCACTGAAATGTGCACGTGCACGGGAAAACTTTTCCTCCTGTTTTCCATCTTTTGTTTTTGTGTTTTTGGCACGAGGCAGAATGGATGCCACTAAACCAGAACTCAAGCACCTCCTCCTACAATCACTGCTAACGTGATGCAAGGTATGTGCCAGAGACTTTATGAGGAGAGGAGAAATTTAACAAGGACAGCCCAACGACATTCAGCTGGAGTATTTGGTATTTGGATCCTACAAAATAACGGTACAGCTGGTGAATTAAGTGTTCTAATTCTTGATAGTAATAAACTTTAAGTCACGTAACTGAGCAAAGCGTTCATATTTAGGACTGCGGGCAACGTCATTTTCGAGGTTTTCTGAGATTGATGAGTGTCCAAAATGAGCAGTTAGATTTACAGAGAAAATATGTGCTGTTGCTGATCACAAAAAGAACTAGATGTAAACATAACTTCCAGAGATTAATTTCTAAAAAAAAAAAAAATGTATGGCGCCCAATGGTTTTCTTAGGATCCCACAGCTCACGCTGCTGAATGCAAAGGGTTGCCGAATACCAACGCTGCCTCCTCACAAGTGTGTAGCAGCTTCGTCTGCAGTGCCACAGCAATTTTATTTGTAATTTACAGCTGGACCTTGACTTGTACCTTTCTCTTTACATTTAATTTTCCCTCCACAGAGCTTAGTACTTATGCACTCACTGCTTCTGATGGAGCAAGGTGGAAACAAACATTTTTGTATACCCCTTGTAAAATGAGCTATCTATAACAATAATATGTACTAAACGTGTGGTTTTGAAACTAACCAACCTAGAATAGAATGCACACACACAAATACACGTGGGATACTAATTTGCATGAAATTGCCAAGCATAATTTACTAAATTGTTGTATGTTGTGTCATAAAAGGTACACATTTATCTTAATCTAATTGAAAATTGCATGACTGTGCTTTTGTCTGTTTATTTGTGGAATAAATCATTAAGATTGGTAAGTTAAATCACATATATGTGCTGCTTAAGGCTAGGTAAATACTAACTGGGATATCATTAGAAAGGGGGAGGTAAACAGAAGGGCTTTATTTCGTAAATTTACATTTATTTGTGTTTGTTTCTGCAATAGTTCCTAAATTGAGGCCTGTGTGAGCAAACAAAATGGATGCTGACTGAAAGTCCGAGGTGGCGGCCGAAGTAGGCGTGCGCCAAATCGGAGATGCACGCTGCCTGTTCCTGAGCAGTATGGGTCAAGGATAGTGTGGCCTGCCTCATGGGGCACATGCAAAATTTGTTGAAGTCAGCAAGTCGACTTGGAACACCGAATAACAATTTGAAGGACACTTTGAAGGAAATACATTTTGAAGAATAGCACCGCTATTTTTTGTGTCATAATGATGACTCCGCACAAATTGAACAGTAAGGCGATAGGTGATGCACAACCAACTCTAAATTGACCAATCACTGACATTTTAGGACATAAGAGCTACGAATTTAGACAGATAAGTTAGTGAAAAATGGTATAAAAGAAGATATTTGAGTCTTTGAAAGGAGCATGCTTTTCGACCTGATATTTGCACCCCGAGATGCTGTCGGTCTGCACAATTTTTCTTATGGCGCAGGGACTTTTAAATTTTTCTGAACTTTAACTTTTGAATGGGTGCGAAGTCCTATGAGAAGGGAACATCTAGAGAGATAGAGAGGTTTTTCTTTGGGAACTATTTTGTTTCTGTGCTGATATCTGCGTTTCTACATTTGGGTAATATATGTTTTCTTATTTCCTTAAACTGTCATGCTTATAAATAAATGTTTTCTAATTTAACCTTTCTTTCAGGATTATTAATGCATAACTGTATTATTCCTTTCAATTTAAACGTAGAGATCATGCTAGGAGATTTAATCTCTAAATAAAAATGAAATAAATGGCGAATTAATCAGGTCTTGTTGTCCTTTTACCTTTTTCCTTTAACCTTTACTAGCTGATCCATCAAAGAAATGAATAGTGGGGTGTTTTAAATCCTTCTTTTAGAAAACCATGGTATTAAATAATAAAACTGAAGCTGTAAATAATGTGTACATTTTGTAGCATCGTGGCTCTCCTTCTAGGTCTTCACTGAATCCTCGGAGTAGAATAAATGTGTGAGTGAATGAAATGTAAGAGTTATGGGCCCAGTTGTGAGAAAATAGTGAATAGCTCCGTGGGTTAAAGTGATGGTTTATGAAGAATTTTTGGAGCTGCTCTGCATCAGTAATTCTTGGTAGCAGAGCATAGGTTGCTATAGGTTGATTAGGATATATGATGTGTAGAGTAGAATATATAGAATTTTGATGTACAGAACTTTTGGACAAACATCTGTTAAGTTTGCATTACGTTATATGTAGTCTGGAAAAGGCTTCCGTAAAGTATGGGAAGCTGGTCACTCTGTCTGCAGGCAGAGTAAGCGTGGCAAGTGAAGTCGCACATCACATAGTCTGTTTCAAAGTGGTGACATCGTCGTATGTTACAAGTTTAGGGACCTTTATGTGTAAAAGTGGTGAATGTATAGCGAGGGCAACCTGTGAAATCTTGGGTCTGAGCACAGGGATCATTGCGTATTCTGTCTTAAAACTCTACCCGAGGAGAGTAATAAAGTTTAACCTAAGCTTGAGAGAAAGGTAAGGTAGAGGGAAGTGCTACTTTATCAGCCAAAGTAAAATTCTGTGGTAGAGAAGAGGTAAGCGCTGTGTACTGGAAATACAGAATCCTTGTGTGACTGAAGAACTATCCTTTTGGTTTTAGCGAAACAGACCAATGGAGTTGTTTTATGTAGTTACTAACTGATTTTGCTGTATAAAAGTCTAAATACAGTGTACCGATAAATTTTGGTAAAGAGGGGTCAGTTGAAGCTTCAGAAGCTGGAGTAGGGCTAACGTCAAAGGTGTCGCGCTGGGATTGGTCCGCGTGACCAAGACAGAGTAAGAGCTGATTGGTGCATCAGCGAAAGCAGCAAAATATTTGGTTAAGCACTAATGAAACGTATCTTGTTCTAATTGCTGCGATAGGCTGGTGTTACGAAGCAGTTTACGGAAGAGAGAGCGATCTTTTGAAAAGACAGGCGATTATTAACAAAATGGAATTTTATTACGGAATAGAGAAAGAGAAATATTCATGGTTTCAAAAATTAAAACATTTATTAAAAAAGGATAAAGTAATTGAAACTAGAGAGGGAAAAATAATTCCTCCGCCGAAAATGCCTGCATCATACATGATGACAAAATATGGCTACCATACATGTATATGGTTAGAAAATTGGACAAGGTATACCAGAAATAATGGTGCATTAGCTTTCCCAGAAGAAGGATCTTTCAGTCTTGCGGTATTAAGAAACGTGAGAGACAAGATGATGAAGCTTGAACCAAGACCTAAATCAACTTAATTTGAAACCTTAGCTGATTGGGAAGATGAAATGCATGATTTAGAGCAAGAAAGGTTTGGAGATTACATAGGGCCAAGAAATAGAGGTTGTGGATTTTGGAGAGAAACACATGAGACTAGAATGCAAAGGTGGAGAAATTCTAACATGTCTGATGGAATGTATCCGGTTAGATTGGTAGATGAGGAAAAAGGGCGAAAATGGACAGAAAAAAGGAATAATATAGAAACAGGAAAAAGGAGTTATGAGGATTGTGGGTCGGAGGATGCAGTGTTGGAAGAGATCCTAAATAGGAGACCACCGCCATACTAAGCAAATTCTATGGGTACAACTCCAAGTGCTCCACAGTTAGAGGATAGACTAGCAGAAACTCCAAAACGATTCTCAAACTTCAGAGATCTCCCGGAAAGAGTAGAAATGAGATATGATTCAGATGTTCCATTAATTGGAACTAGATATACCGGGACACCTAAACAAGGGAATGGACTGGAGAGTATTGGAAATAGAGTAGAACAACAAGTTGAAGCACAACAGAGTACTTCTGAATATATACGTTCAACAAATGAATTAACTGAAAAGATACAGGAACTTACTAGAAATATAGAAGCAGTAGCTGTTCCAATAATGATAGGTCCTGTAATTCCAGTGTTTGAAAACCAGAAGATAAAAGAGCCATCTTTAACTATTCCTTTAAATCAGAGTTTATAAGAAGTAAAAGAAAAGGTTTTCCCTGAATTTGTCAGAAATTAAATGTACCAACCAAATGACACCGCCAGATTTAATTTTTAATCAGAGTCTACCGGGTAAATTTCCAACAGGAGCGGAGTCTGGTTCTATAACTCCTGAGAAAAGTGTAGAGAAAATCGATTTAACACAAACTCCAATAGGTCCAACAGAGCAAGAATTAAGTGATTGGATCAAAACCTTAAAACTGAAAGAAACGGAACCAAAATTGTTAGATGTAGCAAGGCTAAAAGTTTATATGGAGGAACTAATAAATGGAACAATTGGTAAAGATAGATTGAAAAATTATCAGGATGATGAGATCACATTCATGTGTAAGAGTATTACGTGGAAAACCAAAAGCATGCATGATCGGGTTGAAAGTTTAGCAAGTGAAATGCATGTGGATTTTACAAAATGCAAAATATTGCAGAAACCTTATAGAGTGGATTTTACTGAAAGGATATGAAAAACATGAATACAGCAGGGAGAATTACTCAAATAAAAGAATTAATTTTGTTATTGAGAAAATGGGGAAATATTGATAAGTGGAAAATGATTTGGACAAAGAAAAGAGAGGAAAGCAGTGACAAATCCACATTAGCGTTTCCAGTAAGAGAAACAGAAGAAGTGGTAAAAGAATTTCCCATGAGAGAAATACCTGGAGGAGGATATGTACATGTACCTTGGAGTAGACAAGATATTCTATCATTTACAAATGATTTTCCCAGATTGAGAGAGAAGCCACTGGAGTGGTATAAGCAAGTAGATCGATTTGTGAAAGTTTCAAAGGTTTTATGGGAAAACTTAGATGGGTTTTTTGACATAGTAGAACCAGCCGATCTAGGGTCAGAGTGTAAGATTACGGTGAATTGGCCTAAAGAAGAATATCCACGAGATAAAGTGACAGCTGCTCCTGGATCTGGAGTAATGCGAAAATATGAGCAAGTGATAGTGTTTCTGAAAAATAAAATTCCACCAAAAGAAACAGATTGGGTGAAAATAGACAGGACAATACAAGAAGCCAAAGAGTCAGTTCATGCATTTTATGAAAGACTGTATTAGTTTTTTAAACAGTATAGTGGATATGAGAAATTCTATGAAAGGGAGGTGAGTCACTTTGTATATTGCTTGGTGTTTGGATTGAGACCAGAAATAGGGGATATGATTAAGCATAATTTGATGGGATGGCAGTCATGTTCCATGGACGAAGTCCTGAGACACGCAAAATACTGTAGTGATGAAATTGAAGTAAAACAGAGGAAACTCAAGGAGAAAGCAATGTGGGCACGAGTAAAAGTTGCAGAGCATCAAGTAGCTCATTTAGAAAATAAAATAGCAGAAGGGAATCAAAGTAGATTAAAAGGGTATTCTAGTAAGCCAAAATTAACTGGAAATATAGAAGAATTAAAGAAGAAATATCCATGTCATTATTGCGGTAGGATGGGACATTGGAGGAAAGAGTGTAAGTATCCACCAAAAGTTAATCTGGAAAATACATCATTGAATTCACGGGTGCAGAATGAGATAATTCAGCAACCATCGCCACAGCAATAGGTAGTTTATCCACAGTGTCAGGTGCCACAACCTCCACTTCCTCACAATGTAAACCTACAGAGATACAGTACAGAGACAGGATTCTGCACAGGAGACCAGGTAACAAAGAAATAACAGAGTGCATGTGAGTCCGCAATATTGGCTGAAAGAGGACGGAAGCGAGTCGGATGACAGTTTCTGACGGTGCCTGAGAGAGGAAGAAGAGTGCCTGCCTGGTGCTACTCTAGAGGTAGATCAGTCTTGTCCATATGTGAATGATGTAGATGTGACTTTCCTATTGGACACAGGTGCTACCCGTTCTACTGTTAGATTAGTGGAAATTCAAAATCTTCCTCTCTCTGGTGAACATATTCAAGTTGTATGTGTAGCTAATCAGCAGATTAAAACGTCTTTAACAAAACCAATTGAAATAGAGATTGGAAATTTCAAAGATATGCATCGAATTGTCGTGTGTGACAGTAGTCCTGTAAATCTAATTGGAAGGGACATACTGTGTAAAATTAACTATGTCATTTAATGCTCACCAGATGGCATTGAGCTCCAAACTCCAGATGAGGATAGTTTGTATAAAATGACAATGACACTAATTGAAGCAGAAAAGAATAGCATGTTTCCTGTTGTTTGATAGAGAGAAGATACCTGAAGAACTGAAAGAGGTAGCCAGAGAGTAAGTGTGGGATTTCACCGGAGAAGATATTGGTTTGATGAAAAATGTAGATCCTGTGAAAGTTTCTGTGAAAGAAGGAATAAGTTATCCAAATATTCCTCAGTACAAAATGATAGCTGAAACAATTGAAGGAATAACACCAGTCCATAATAATATAATAAAGAGAGAGCCCAAACCTTTGAGGCGGGTAATCTCAGGAACCACAGCACCAATCACAACACCCAATACAGCAGTTGCAGCAGAAGGACATAGGCTATGCAGACGCCCACCATATACATTTTAAAGGTAAAAGAACCATGCCAGCAAAGTAGTCCCTTGTGGGCGTGTCTGCGTTGTGCTATGGGTTTGTGCTGGGGGCGTGACAAACACTGGGGGCATGTGGTACGTTCCGCCCTTCATACCATGTCTCATATTGTGTGCTAATCCCACTCTGCTCCCTTTAAATACCCCTGCACCCCATAATCATAACCCACCCTTACTCCTTAAAATACCCCAACACCCTTAAACACTAACCAATCTTAATCCTATAAATATACCCTGTACCCCAAAACTCAAACCTATCCCTAAACCCTAAAAATACCCCTGTACCCCAAAACCCAAACCTAGCCCTGAACCCTTAAAATACCCCTGCACCCCAAAACCCAAACCTACTCCTGAACCCTAAAAATACCCCTGTACCCCAAAACCCAAACCTAGCCCTGAATCCTAAAAATACCCCTGTACTCCAAAATCCAAACCTAGCCCTGAACCCTTAAAATACCCCTGTACCCCAAAACCCAAGCCTATCCCTGAACCCTAAAAATACCCCTATACCCCAAAACCCAAACCTAGCCCTGAACCCTAAAAATACCCCTGTACCCCAAACCCCATACATATCCTTAAACCCTAAAACTATATCTGAACCCTTAAAATACCCATACACCCCAAAACATATACATCAGTATCCCAAAACATATACCCCTATACCCATACTTACCTTATCCAAACATTAAAATTTCGTTGCAAATGTATGCATGGTAAAAGCATATAAAATGTAATGTCATGCGTTATAATGGCATTGCGGAGTCATGGTACTTTCGTAATGAAAGTATGCGGAGTGATGGTAGGCGGAATGAAAGTTGCGGAATAATGGGTGTTTACCCTCCCCCGGTAGTACATTGGTGGCACGGCGGCCCATATCTCTAGCAACATACTCTTATTTTTTAACCACCCATTTGAAAAATGCACAGGTCTCTCTCATTGATGGCCAGCACTGACATACACTTTTAGACACACTCTCGCCACAAGTTCTAGAATTGCGAACTTTAGAGCTGGGGAGCTACGTTTGAATCTCGGCATCAGTTCAACATCCTGTGATTCCAGGCAAATTGCTTTGTCTCCCCGTGCCTACCACAAATGAATGTGTTCTTCTGTAATGTAATTTGTGCTCATGCCATGTTGTCGAGTTCGCGCTATATAATATTGCAAGGAAAAATAAAGTAGGGAAACTCGAGTTCACACACTACTGAACGCGCACTCTTAAGTGCATCAGCAGTGCACTGTGAATCGGAGCGTTTCACAGGCCTGTCACAGATAACAAATGCTATCAAAACGAAATCCTACAAAACAATATACTACTGGCCGGCAGCAATTCATACCCGGACAACGTCGGGACGGGCTGCTAGTAATAAATAAAATGATTGAGCGAAGGGATTTTGAGAGAAATAGAAAGCAGTCCTTGTAATTCACCAATAATGGGATTGAAAAAGCCTAACGGAATGTTCAGAATAGTGCAGGGCCTGAGAAAGGTAAACAGGATAGTTGTTCTATGTTGTCCAATTGTGCCAAACCCAGCAGTAATTCTATATCAAATTCCACATGATGCAGAATGGTATACAGTCATTGATCTATGTAATGCGTTCCTCACGGTTCCATTACACCCTGAAAGCCAACCAATATTTGCGTTCTAATTCAGAGACTGTATTTCGGCATGGTGCCAAATTCCTCAGGGGTATACTAAAAGTCCCTCAATCTTTAATCAATTGGTAAAGAAATCATTAGAAAATATAAGTTTATTTGGAGAATCAGTACTGGGGAAGTACATTGATGACTTGCTATTGGCGTCAAAAACAAAAGATGCATGTGTTTCAGACACTGTTACATTGTTTAATCATTTGGCAGATGAAGGACGTAAAGTGTCACCATCAAAGTTACAATTTTGCCACAAAGAAGTACAACATTTAGGCCATAAGATTGCTAAGGGAATCAGACAAGTCACCTTAGAAAGAATCAAAATGATGCCAGGAATGAAACCTCCAAAAACACAGAGACAGGTAAGAATGTTTCTTGGAACAGTTGGATACTGTCGACAATGGATTAGTGGATTTTCACTGATAGCTAAACCCTTACAGAGATTGACAAAAGCAGATGTAAAAGACCAAATAACACTGAATAAGACAGAACTGGAAGCTTTTGAGCAACTAAAAACAAGTTTATGTGAAGCACCAGCATTGGGAATGCCAGAATATGAAACAGAGTTTGAATTATACTGCAGTGAGAGGGAAGGATGTGCATTGTCAGTTTTAATACAGAGACATGGAAAGCTGAGAAAGCCAATTGCATACTTTTCAGCTGTTTTAGATCCCGTTGCAAGAGCATTACCAAGATGCTTAAAAGCAGTAGGTGCTACATGCATGAATATTGAACACTGTGAGGGTATTGTGATGGGATTTCCTTTGAGAGTGTATGTACCTCATTCAGTGGAGATTCTCCTCACTAGAATGAAGACACAGTACCTTACCAATAACAGAATGAAAAATATGAGAAGACAGTTCTAGGTGCAGACAACGTTACAATTTCAAAGTGTGTAAATGTGAATCCATCTACATTATTACCTGATGTTATGAATGTGGAAGTAAGAGATGAAGCGGATCACAAATGTCTAGATGTCCTAGAACATTGCACCAAACCAAGGCCTGATATCAAAGATGTACCGTTAACAGAGTCTGATTATGTAATGTTCGTGGATGGATCATGTCTGAGGACAGATGAGGGTGTACTGAGCGCTGCGTATGCTGTTTGTACAGTAGCAGATGTCTTATAAGCATCTTGTCTGAAAGGAATCCGTTCAGCTCAAATTGCAGGATTGCTTTGATTCGAGCATGTGAGTTGGGAAAAGAAATAAGGATCACCATAGTGACTGACAGTCAGTATGGATTTGGGGTTGTCCATGATTATGGTCAACTGTGGTCCCAAAGAGGTTATATGACTTCTGCAGGATCCCCCATTAGAAATGCTGAATTTGTGAAAATTTTAATTGATGCCATTCAATTATCAGATAAAATAGCTGTGGTGAAGTGTGCAGCTCATAAAAAAGGAGATGACTATATCACTCGTGGTAATAAATATGTGGTTTCAATTGCAAAATACTGTGCCAAAAATCTTGCTTCTATTAATCGGGATAGGCAAACTGAACATGTTTCAAGTCCTTTGATGCTAACTACAGCAGTGAAGACATGGCAGGTAGTAAAACAAATGCAGGAAGAAGCTAGTGAAGAAGAAAAAGATAACTGTTTGAAGGCAGGATGTAGACAAAGGGAGGAGGATGAAATCTGGATTTACAAAGATGAAAGACCAGTAATGCCTGATAACATGATCTCAAATATGGCCCGAATGTATCATGGTTAAGCCCATATTGAAAGAGACGCCATGATACGAATGTTTAGACTGACATGGTACAATCCTAAGTTTAGGAAGATTGCTGACAGCCTTTTATCAGATATGCCTTGTGTGTCAACAACTGAATCCAAGAAGAAAAACTGTTGTGAGTTTGGGAACCATAGGACGGGAGGGAGGTCCATTTACAAGAATGCAGTTAGATTTTATTGAGCTTCCTCCATGTAACAGACATAGGTATGTCCTTGTGATCATTTGTTTATTCTCACGATGGGTTGAAGCATTCCCCACTAGGAGGAATGATGGAGTGACTGTTGCCAAACTCCTGTTACATGAGATAATACCACGCTACGGTTTTCCAGTAACTATTGAAACAGATTGTGGATCACATTTTCACAATGAGTTGATGCAAATGATTTGTGAAGCACTGGACATTTGTCAAAAGCTGCACTGTGCTTACAGACCTGAAGCTTCAGGGGTGGTTAAACAAGTAAATGGAAAAATAAGAAACAGAATTGCAAAAATGTGTTTGGCCACAGGACTGAAATGGCCTGATGCACTGCCACTTGTTCTAATGATCCTGAGGAGTACTCCTGACAAAAAAACAGGATTAAGTCCCCGTGAGATTTTGATGGGAAGAGTAATGAGACAAGGATTTGTACCAGTTGATAAACTGTTGAGCATAAATGATAATATCATACTGGATTACTGCAAGAATCTGTCTGACGTAGTAACTTCTGTGTTCCATCAGGTGGGAACTGAGTCACAAACGAAAGAGAAACATCCAGCTCATGATCTAGTCCCTGGAGATTGGGTTCGGATAAAACTACACAGGAGAAGAAATTGTCTAGTGCCTTGCTGGCAAAAACCTCGACAAGTTATTCTGGTTAGTACCACTGCAGTTAAGTGTGCTGGAATCAAAAGGTGGGTGCACGCCAGTCACACTATTCGTGTGCGACAGCCTGAAAATCTGCAGGAGGAGAGTGAAAGCACCACTGATTCAGATACTGAGGGTGAACCAGAAAAAAATCCAGATACTGAAGATGGACCTGTTCATCGACATCTGGAGATATCAGATACTAGCTCTGCATCAGAAGGAGAAAATGAAATTGCTGAAGCACCAAATATTGAAGATCGACCTGTAAGTCAAGATTTGGTAGAAACTAATACCAGTAAGGACACTGAGTTAAGTGAAAGTAAAACTGGTCATTTGGTAAATACTGAAGGACAGTCTGAAAGCTCTGAAAGCAGGAACCAAAATCTCAAAACTGGCGAAAAGGAAATACCTCACGATGAGGATGAGCTTTCAAGTACCAGCTATGGAAAAGTTCCTAACAGAGTGAAAGAACTGACCAGAGAGAATTTGAATTACGAAAAAGAATCAGATCCTGTAAAATTCATTATAAATGAAACTGTAGAAAGATCTGAAACAGAAACAGATGACAGTGTTTATGAAACTCAATTGAGGAGAAGTTCAAGGAAACAAACTTGGAGAGTGGAGCAAAACACTACTGAACTTGAAATAAAAAGAGTAAGAAAAGGAGATAATTGGCCTAAAGAAATTGATGGACTGAAAATTAAACTGGTTAACAAAGCAAAAGTGCAAGAGGATCAAGTAAATGAAATAACCAGTCAAAAAGAGTTGTTGGGAAAAAAAATAGAAGTTGTGCAAAGGCCAGAAAGAGTTAGGAGACCAAATCAAAAATATAAATCACCTGAGTGGGCCCAATAAGAGAAGTAAACAGCAGTGAAGAGAACATGCATTGCAAAGGTGTTCAAAAAGAAAGTGAGTAATTCTGTAACACAAAGAAAAGAAAAAGGATTTCCAAGTGTAACAGTGCAATGAAAGGGGTGTATATATATATATATATATATATATATATATATATATATATGTATATATAATATATTATATCTATACTACTATTATAAAGAGAGAACACAAAACTTTGAGCCAGGTAAACTACAAAAGTAATGCACCAATCACTACACCCAATACACCATTTGAAAGGGGAGATGTGGCAGAAGGACATAGGCTATAGATATGTACACCATAAACATTAAAAAAGCAAAAACGCCAAAAGTGGTAAAGTAGTCCCTTGGGGGCGTGGTCGTGGTCGTGGCCGTGGGCGTCTCAAACAACAAATGTGGGCGTTTACAGGGCCGTGTCAAGTGCAAATAACAAACATAGCCCAAGCGACTTCACAGCACACTTACATATGCACACATAGAACGGAAATGCGCTTTCACTGAATTTAGAACGCACAATATGCAGACAGAGCAGAAATGCGCTTTCAATGAATTTCTAACAAACATTTGCATATCCCAACACATACAGCAGAAATGCGCTTTCAATGAATTTAAATTCACACATACAGCGCGGTAACACCAATATACAAAAACAGCAGAGGTGCGCGCTATAAGAAATATACACACATTCGTTGCAGTTACCCAGACAACATTGACGCCTTCGCATTAAAAACCGGGCGGGCCTTCCATCGACGAGGAGTGTCAAATGACGCCACACAGGGGGCAGGATTAATCGCATACTACACCAATCACAACGCACTAAAGAAAACACACACACGACTTCGGCTTACCAAAAAAAAGAGTCTTTAACCATTGACCAACGACGTCACAGGGGGGTAAACACAAACAAAAAAAGCCGACATATCTTAACGGAGAAAAGCAATAGACTGCGCATTCACAAGACTTTCCTCACATCTTGCGGACAAGATAAAACGCTTACAATAAGACATACGAATAACGAAAATAACACAACTGCCCATAATCACTCGAGCACTGCCAGGACTTCACCAGACAATTGACAAAACAAAAGGGAAACTTCTTTGAAGGGATACAAAAACGAACACACGGAAAGAGCCTTCGAAAGAAAAAAAAAAAAAAAACAGGTGACACAACACTTTCCTCACATCTTGCGGACAACATAAAACGCGGAAAACAATACATACGAATTAAAAAAATAACACAAGTGGGCCAAATCAGTTGAACAGGGCCAGGACTTGCACAGACAACGCTTCTGCGGGGCGGGCGGGGGCCCTGAAGCAGCCTTTTGCTCCCGGACAACGTCGGGACGGGCTGCTAGTATATATATATATATATATATATATATATATCGTCCAAAAAGCCACGCTTGGGAGGTCACGCCACAGCGCCTTCAGTGAAAGATGCAACTAGCTCGCTTTATTTTCCCCTCTTTATTTAATAATATTTGCCGACGCGTTTCAGGATAACAATCCCTTCTTCTAGGGCACAAGCAGCTTAATGAAAGGCACACCTGGTTTTCTTTCCTTTATTGACACGTAGATGTTCACGCCCACAGTGAGTGTTGCTGTTGGATTCTGGGATATTGTGTCTTTAGGTGTGCTGTCGTTGAATCCTTTAGTAGGTTAATTTTTGTTGCTTGTAAATAAATTCAGTAATTCACCTTTGTAGGTAGAGGAATTTAAAACAGCCAGTTTAGTTTGCATGGCGATGTGCTTTCTCAGTTCAGAGGGTTCTGATCTGCAAGTTCGCTTGCCGGTTTGTTTGTCTCCCCCAGCCTGGGACGGTGCTCCTCCCCACGGCTGGCAGCCGTGAAAAATGTATATCGTCCAAAAAGCCACGCTTGGGAGGTCACGCCACAGCGCCTTCAGTGAAAGATGCAACCAACTCGCTTTATTTTCTCCTCTTTATTTAATAATATTTGCTGACGCCTTTCAGGATAACAATCCCTTCTTCTAGGGCACAAGCAGCTTAATGAAAGGCACACCTTGTTTTCTTTCCTTTATTGACACGTAGATGTTCACGCCCACAGTGAGTGTTGCTGTTGGATTCTGGGATATTGTGTCTTTAGGTGTGCTGTTGTTGAATCCTTTAGTAGGTTAATTTTTGTTGCTTGTAAATAAATTCAGTAATTCACCTTTGTAGGTAGAGGAATTTAAAACAGCCAGTTTAGTTTGCATGGCGATGTGCTTTCTCAGTTCAGAGGGTTCTGATCTGCAAGTTCGCTTGCCGGTTTGTTTGTCTCCCCCAGCCTGCGACGGTGCTCCTCCCCACGGCTGGCAGCCGTGAAAAATGTATATCGTCCAAAAAGCCACGCTTGGGAGGTCACGCCACAGCGCCTTCAGTGAAAGATGCAACCAGCTTGCTTTATTTTCTCCTCTTTATTTAATAATATTTGCCGACGCGTTTCAGGATAACAATCCCTTCTTCTAGGGCACAAGCAGCTTAATGAAAGGCACGCCTGGTTTTCTTTCCTTTATTGACACGTAGATGTTCACGCCCACAGTGAGTGTTGCTGTTGGATTCTGGGATATTGTGTCTTTAGGTGTGCTGTCGTTGAATCCTTTAGTAGGTTCATTTTTGTTGCTTGTAAATAAATTCAGTAATTCACCTTTGTAGGTAGAGGAATTTAAAACAGCCAGTTTAGTTTGCATGGTGATGTGCTTTCTCAGTTCAGAGGGTTCTGATCTGCAAGTTCGATTGCCGGTTTGTTTGTCTCCCCCAGCCTGCGACGGTGCTCCTCCCCACGGCTGGCAGTCGTGAAAAAGTGTATATCGTCCAAAAAGCCACGCTTGGGAGGTCACGCCACAGCGCCTTCAGTGAAAGATGCAACCAGCTCACTTTATTTTCTCCTCTTTATTTAATAATATTTGCCGACGCGTTTCAGGATAACAATCCCTTCTTCTAGGGCACAAGCAGCTTAATGAAAGGCACACCTGGTTTTCTTTCCTTTATTGACACGCAGATGTTCACGCCCACAGTGAGTGTTGCTGTTGGATTCTGGGATATTGTGTCTTTAGGTGTGCTGTCGTTGAATCCTTTAGTAGTTTCATTTTTGTTGCTTGTAAATAAATTCAGTAATTCACCTTTGTAGGTAGAGGAATTTAAAACAGCCAGTTTAGTTTGCATGGCGATGTGCTTTCTCAGTTCAGAGGCTTCTGATCTGCAAGTTCGCTTGCCGGTTTGTTTGTCTCCCCCAGCCTGCGACGGTGCTCCTCCCCACGGCTGGCAGCTGTGAAAAATGTATATCGTCCAAAAAGCCACGCTTGGGAGGTCACACCACAGCGCCTTCAGTGAAAGATGCAACCAGCTTGCTTTATTTTCCCCTCTTTATTTAATAATATTTGCCGACGCGTTTCAGGATAACAATCCCTTCTTCTAGGGCACAAGCAGCTTAATGAAAGGCACGCCTGGTTTTCTTTCCTTTATTGACACGTAGATGTTCACGCCCACAGTGAGTGTTGCTGTTGGATTCTGGGATATTGTGTCTTTAGGTGTGCTGTCGTTGAATCCTTTAGTAGGTTCATTTTTGTTGCTTGTAAATAAATTCAGTAATTCACCTTTGTAGGTAGAGGAATTTAAAACAGCCAGTTTAGTTTGCATGGTGATGTGCTTTCTCAGTTCAGAGGGTTCTGATCTGCAAGTTCGATTGCCGGTTTGTTTGTCTCCCCCAGCCTGCGACGGTGCTCCTCCCCACGGCTGGCAGTCGTGAAAAAGTGTATATCGTCCAAAAAGCCACGCTTGGGAGGTCACGCCACAGCGCCTTCAGTGAAAGATGCAACCAGCTCACTTTATTTTCTCCTCTTTATTTAATAATATTTGCCGACGCGTTTCAGGATAACAATCCCTTCTTCTAGGGCACAAGCAGCTTAATGAAAGGCACACCTGGTTTTCTTTCCTTTATTGACACGCAGATGTTCACGCCCACAGTGAGTGTTGCTGTTGGATTCTGGGATATTGTGTCTTTAGGTGTGCTGTCGTTGAATCCTTTAGTAGTTTCATTTTTGTTGCTTGTAAATAAATTCAGTAATTCACCTTTGTAGGTAGAGGAATTTAAAAAAGCCAGTTTAGTTTGCATGGCGATGTGCTTTCTCAGTTCAGAGGGTTCTGATCTGCAAGTTCGCTTGCCGGTTTGTTTGTCTCCCCCAGCCTGCGACGGTGCTCCTCCCCACGGCTGGCAGCCGTGAAAAATGTATATCGTCCAAAAAGCCAAGCTTGGGAGGTCACGCCACAGCGCCTTCAGTGAAAGATGCAACCAGCTCGCTTTATTTATATATATATTACTGCTCCAGAACACCAAAAGCAAGTCACTCTTAGGGCGGGTGCTGCAACGCGGTGGCATACCGCGATATTTATAAATGCTCCACAATCTTTTCAAATCCTCTGAAAAGAAAAAGCAGCACTCCCGGGATATCAGAAAAAGCGAGTTTTTATTTCCAAGACAGACGCATTTCGGGAAAGCTCCCTTCCTCGGTGTCCGAGGAAGGGAGCTTTCCCGAAACGCGTCTGTCTTGGAAATAAAAACTCGCTTTTGCTGATATCCCGGGAGTGCTACTTTTTCTTTTTCTTTTCGGAGGACTTGAAAATATTGTGGAGCATATATATATATATATATATATATATATATATATATATATATATATATATATATATATACTAGTGGCCCGTCCCGACGTTGTCCGGGTAAAAAAAGGCTGTGCAGCAATGGTTTTAGTATCATTGCACATTCATCCCACATGATAAGAGACACATTTTGAAGCAGTGTCCCCAAAGGTCGGTTTTTCGGAATAGAGCATATTGAATCCCTTTCAAGGGAAACTGTTAGAGGCAGTTCAAAGGTAGAATGTGCTGTTTTCCCAGCTGTTAGCAAAGTGGCAGCTATTCCAGATGAAGCAACAGCTAGAGCCAAATTCCCAGAAGATCGAACTTTGGCAAGTATGAGGTTGATTAGGTAAGTCTTTCCTGTGCCACCGGGGGCGTCTATGAACAATAAATTGCCTTGCTTCTTTTCAACACTATCAACTATGGTGTTGTAGGCGAGTTGTTGATCGGGAACTAAGTTAGGCAAGTCCTTGGTTTATGATTTCATTGTTGATAGCAGCCCTTGCCAACGTTGTCCGGGTATGAATTGTTGCCGGCCAGTAGTATATTGTTTTGTAGGATTTCGTTTTGATAGCATTTCTTATCTGTGACAGGCCTGTGAAACGCTCCGATTCACAGTGCACTGCTGATGCACTTATGAGTGCGCGTTCAGTAGTGTGTGAACTCAAGTTTCCCCACTTTATATTTCTTTGCAATATTATATAGCGCAAACCCGACAACATGGCATGAGCACAATTTACATTACAGAAGAACACATTCATTTGTGGTAGGCACGGGGAGACAAAGCGATTTGCCTGGAATCACAGGATGTTGAGCTGATGCCGAGATTCGAACGTAGCTCCCCAGCTCTAAAGTTCGCAATTCTAGAACTTGTGGCGGGAGGTGTGTCTAAAAGTGTATGTTGGTGCTGGCCATCAATGAGAGAGACCTGTGCATTTTTCAAATGGGTATTGAAAAAATATGAGTATGTTGCTGGAGATGTGGGCCGCCGTGCCACCAATGTACTTACCGGGGGAGGGTAAACACCGATTATTCCGCAACTTTCTTTCCGCATACCATCACTCCACATACTTTCTTTACGAAAGTACCATGACTCCGCAATGCCATTATAACGCATGGCATTACATTTTATATGCTTTTACTACGCATACATTTACAACGAAATTCGTTGTAAATGCATGAATTGTAAAAGCATGTTTTTTAATGTTTGGATAAGGTAAGTATGGGTATAGGGGTATATGTTTTGGGGTACTGAGGTATATGTTTTGGGGTGTTTGGGTATTTTAAGGGTTCAGATATAGTTTTGGGTTATGGGGTACAGGGGTAGTTTTAGGGTTTAGAGATAGGTATGGGTTTTGGGGTACAGGGGTATTTTTAGGGTTCAGGGCTAGGTTTGGGGTTTTAGGTATAGGGGTATTTTTAGGGTTCAGGGGTAGGTTTGGGTTTTGGGGTACAGGGGTATTTTAAGGGTTCAGGGCTAGGTTTGGGTTTTGGGGTTCCTGGGTATTTTTAGGGTTCAGGGCTAGGTTTGGGTTTTGGGGTACAGGGGTATATTAAGGGCTCAGATATAGTTTTGGGTTTTGGGGTATAGGGGTATTTTTAGGGTTCAGGGGTAGGTTTGGGTTTTGGGGTATAGGGGTATTTTAAGGTTTCAGGGCTAGGTTTGGGTTTTGGGGTACAGGGGTATTTTTAGGGTTCAGGGCTAGGTTTGGGTTTTGGGGTACAGAGGTATTTTAGGGTTCAGGGGTAGGTTTGGGTTTTGGGGTACAGGGGTATTTTTAGGGGTTAGGGCTAGGTTTGGGTTTTGGGGCACAGGGGTATTTTTAGGGTTTAGGGGTAGGTTTGGGTTTTGGGGTACAGGGGTATTTTAAGAGTTCAGGGCTAGGTTTGTGATTTGGGGTACAGGGGTATTTTAGGGTTCAGGGGTAGGTTTGGGTTTTGGGGTACAGGGGTATTTTTAGGGTTCAGGGCTAGGTTTGGGTTTTGGGGTACAGGGGTATTTTTAGGGTTCAGGGGTAGGTTTGGGTTTTGAGGTACAGGGGTATTTATAGGGTTCAGGGCTAGGTTTTGGTTTTGGGGTATAGGGGTATTTTTCGGGTTTAGGGCTAGGTTTGGGTTTTGGGGTACAGGGGTATTTTTAGGGTTCAGGGGTAGGTTAGGGTACAGGGGTACAGGGGAATTTTTAGGGTTCAGGGCTAGGTTTGGGTTTTGGGGTACAGAGGTATTTTAGGGTTCAGGGTTGGTTTGGGTTTTGGGGTACAGGGATATTTTTAGGGTTCAGGGCTAGGTTTGGGTTTTGGGGTACAGGGGTATTTTAAGGGTTCAGGGGTAGGTTTGGGCTTTGGGGTACAGGGGTATTTTAAGGGTTCAGGGATAGGTTTGTGTTTTGAGGTACAGGGGTATTTTAGGGTTCAGGGGTAGGTTTGGGTTTTGGGGTACAGTGGTATTTTTCGGGTTCAGGGCTAGGTTTGGGTTTTGGGATACAGGGGTATTTTTAGGGTTCAGGGGTAGGTTTGGGTTTTGAGGTACAGGGGTATTTATAGGGTTCAGAGCTAGGTTTGGGTTTTGGGGTATAGGGGTATTTTTAGGGTTTAGGGATAGGTTTGGGTTTTGGGGTACAGGGTATATTTATAGGGTTAAGATGGGTTAGTGTTTAAGGGTGTTGGGGTATTTTAAGGAGTAAGGGTGGGTTATGAACATGGGGTGCAGGGGTATTTAAAGGGAGCAGGGTGGGATTAGCACACAATATGAGGCATGGCATGAAGGGTGGAACGTACCACACGCCCCCAGTGTTTGTCACGCCCCCAGCACATGCCCACAGCACAACGCAGACACGCCCACAAGGGACTACTTTGCTGGCATGGTTCTTTTGCCTTTTAAATTTATATGGTGGGCGTCTGTATAGTCTATGTCCTTCTGCTGCAACTGCCCTTTCCAACGCTGTATTGGGTGTTGTGATTGGTGCTGTGGTTCCTGAGATTACCCGCCTCAAAGGTTTGGGCTCTCTCTTTATATTATTAGTATGGATATATATATATACATATACATATACATATATATATTACCTACTGGCGGTCGCCAGTAGGTATATATAGTTAGGATTTTTTCTCTATGGGATTTTTGAAAATTCTATGTCTAATAACTTTGGCGTTTGTGGACGGAATTGGCTGAAATTTTCAGGAAAATGGAACATTTTGTTTCTGAGCAGCCCCTGACAATTTGGGGGCGTTTCATCAAGGGGGGGCCAGGAAAAAAGGGGGGTCCCAAAACACGTTTTTCCCATGTTAATTTCCATAGGGCGGTTGGCCTCACTTTTAGCTCGAACGGCTGAATGGATTTGCACGAAACTTGGCAAAATTGTAGGGACTGTTAGCCCGATGTGCCTTTGCTAGGTCTCAATATATGTGCTCCAGTGGATTTTGAGTAATTTAGGTTCCAAAAAAGATATATCTGGGCGGAGCCTAACCACACATCTGATCTGATTGGCTGTCAGCACTTCATCCAAGAAGTGTTGGCAGCCATCTTGGGACCAATATACATGATAGCACCTCATTAAAAAGCATTGTAGTTAATAGAGGGTTTTAGGACTTTAGTTACATTATAAATCATTTGTTGATGGTACCATACTCATTTTAGGAATTGTGGTGGGTTCTAAGGTGATTTTACCATGTGAAAAAACATTCTGCTGTGATATCATGAATATTGTTTGAAAGAAAACTAATATCTCATGATTTTCCCACAGTGGTTTGGAAGGGGATCTATAAGCTAAACTGAAAGCATATTTTCTGTAAATTCACATTATCTTTATCAGTCATGTGAAAATGAAGTCTGACATTCTCAGTAAAACATGTACATCCAACAAGGACAGAGACTGTCAGTTGATTCCTTTGGGTTCTACTGCAGCCTCCTAGTGTTCTAAAGAACAACTAGAGCGCTAACAGTCCTACTTATTACAAAGGTATGGCACACCTGAAGCCATCTTGATTGGAATAAAGTGGTAACTCTTAAAACATTTAATTTAAAAAGAAACAACACAAGGGGGTATATTTTGCCATAGCAAGTATGATTAGTGCTGCAGAATGAAAAATTAGGGCACATTTTGAGTGACTTCTCAAATCCTTTTCTATTTCATTAAAACATTCTGACATGCAGTCTCCCAAAATGGCCACCAGAGACAAAAGAGCCCAAATGTAGCCCAAATATCACCCAGAAGTAGCCCAAGTATAGCCCAATGACAGAATGTCCCAGAGTGTTCTAAAGAACAACTAGAGCGCTAACAGTCCTACTTATTACAAAGGTATGGCACACCTGAAGCCATCTTGATTGGAATAAAGTGGTAACTCTTAAAACATTTAATTTAAAAAGAAACAACATGAGGGGGTATATTTTGCCATAGAAAGTATGATTAGTGCTGCAGAATGAAAAATTAGGGCACATTTTGAGTGACTTCTCAAATCCTTTTCTATTTCATTAAAACATTCTGACATGCAGTCTCCCAAAATGGCCACCAGAGACAAAAGAGCCCAAATGTAGCCCAAATATCACCCAGATGTAGCCCAAGTAGAGCCCAATGACAGAATGTCCCAGAGTGTTCTAAAGAACAACTAGAGCGCTAACAGTCCTACTTATTACAAAGGTATAGCACACCTGGAGCCATCGTGATGGGAATAAAGTGGTAACTCTTAAAACATTTAATTTAAAAAGGAACAAAATGAGGGGGCATATTATGCAATAGAAGGTATTATTAGTGCTGCAGAAAGAAAAATTAGGGCACATTTTGAGTGACTTTTCAAATCCTCTTCTATTTCATTAAAACATTCTGACATGCAGACTCCCAAAATGGCCACCAGAGACAAAAGAGCCCAAATGTAGCCCAAATATCACCCAGATGTAGCCCAAGTATAGCCCAATGACAGAATGTCCCAGAGTGTTCTAAAGAACAACTAGAGCGCTAACAGTCCTACTTATTACAAAGGTATGGCACACCTGAAGCCATCTTGATTGGAATAAAGTGGTAACTCTTAAAACATTTAATTTAAAAAGGAACAAAATGAGGGGGTATATTTTGCCATATGAATTATGATTAGTGCTGCAGAAAGAAAAATTAGGGCACATTTTGAGTGACTTCTCAAACCCTCTTCAATTTCATTAAAAAATTCTGACATACAGTCTCCCAAGATGCCCACCTGAGACAAAAGAGCCTAAATGTAGCCCAAATATCACCCAGATGTACCCCAAGTATAGCCCAATGACAGAATGTCCCAGAGTGTTCTAAAGAACAACTAGAGCGCTAACAGTCTTACTTATGACAAAAGTATGGCACACCAGAAGCCATCTTGATTGGAATGAAGTGGTAAGTCTGAAAACACTCAATTTAAAAAGGAACAACATGAGGGGGTTAATTTTGCCATAGAAAGTATGATTAGTGCTTCAGAAAGAAAAATTAGGGATCATTTTGAGTGACTTCTCAAATCCTCTTCTATTTCATTAAAAAAATTCTGACATGCAGACTGAAACATGCACTTTGAATACCAGCAGCAGACGTCCCTGGTGAGCAGTAGCTTTACTTCAGTGATCTAATGTGCAACTAGAGTGCTAACATTCAGAATTTATGGCAAATGTGTGACACATCTGAATGCCTTCTTGATGGAACCAAAGTAAATAAGCATTGAAAATGCAATAGATCTCGCCCTTGTTTAAGTTAAATCCATTCTGTTTGTAATGAGGTGGCTTTTTAGCTTTGCTTTTATTAGTGTCTTTTCAACTTTCATGTAAATAACATGCATCTGTATGCATATAAGTATATGTATGCATGCATTTATGTTTGTATTTATATAGATATACAGATGATATATGTTTATATATGTATGTATATATATATATATTCACTGAAAAAACCATAGGTTATAGACCATATATAGTTAGGAATTAGCATTTACAAAACCTTGAAAATTCACTGAAAAAACCATAGGTTATAGACCATATATAGTTAGGAATTAGCATTTACAAAACCTTGAAAATTCACTGAAAAAACCATAGGTTATAGACCATATATAGTTAGGAATTTGCATTTTACTCACACAAAACCATTGAAATTCCATATATAGTTAGTTGCACTAACTATATATCGCGCACCCGCAATCCACTGCTGATGATGTCACATATTACTTATAAAAAATTGGAGGTACCCCTGTTACCAATGGCAGGGTGGGGGGACTTAAGCACTCAAAGAGAAACACCCTGTCTTAGACGTTTTTAGGTACGGTTTCCTACCATATGGACACAGAGAGTTCGATACTTAGGAAGTTTGTAAATCTATAGGCTCTCAGGAATCAAATAAGATAAAGCTAAAGCAGGGCAGTGCTAGGTAGACAAGTAGACAAGATGAACAAAGCAAGATAATAAAACCAAGTGAGAAGATATATCAAAATACAAACAATAAAATGTATTACCTCCCGAACGGGTTACAATCTAAAAGAATAATTAAAAACCATTATAAGCCACCCAAAAGGTGGATAATTCATAAAAACAATCATATACAATCAAGTGAACACAGTCGACGCAGCGTTTCGGTGCTTAAAAGAATCTTCACACCTTCCTCAGGACGTTCACACTAATTTCATATCTAGAGCAATTAAAGAAAAGTTTTTCAGTCAAGTACAATATTGATGAATTAACAAAACATTACGCCATTTGTCTACACTTAAGAATAGTTATAGCTCCTGCATTCCTTTTGATTACCTATTTAAACATTTTCTCCATTTTAACATGTATATTTCCCAAGACATATGAATTCAGAGCATATGAATTGCTATTCTGCATCATACTAACATCTTGTACCTCGTTAAAAAATGCTCACAAGGCCACTCCGTATTATGTATAAATATAGCTGGGGGTTATACATCCTTTTCTACCCCGAGCCTATAAAGCCTTAGTGATATTAACCAGTTTCATACATATTTGGTTTATTGAATACCTGTTGGTGATGTGGGATGAGTGTCTATTTTTTCACCCAGAAACCAAAAATTAATCTTCAGCGGAATTATTCTAGCTCGAACTGTATAGTAAAGAGACACAGAAAATATTCAATCATTTTGCTCCAATTTCTGTGGTGGAATTTCATAAGAAGCTAAATCACCAGTAATTTACCTTCTATACGGGTGTACTTATTTTCTAGGTGCACGGAGGGGCCACCGATGGATAGTTTCAATACCTAGATATACAGATACATACGGATCAATCCAATTTTTCAAATGTTTATGAAGATCATTTATTTATTTTATGTTTCATTCCATATCAATACTAACCTGATAGTTACTCAGGCTATCAATGAGAAATTCACGACTCTTGTGGATTGTCGCTTCTGAGGGTTCGTCTTACATTAGGAACCTCCACTTCCTTCGCTCTACAGAATTTTTTTTTTTATTTTTTTAGGGATAAAGGACCTTGTTTTCATAACTCACTATTTTTTTTAAAAAAATTTTTTAAAATATATTAAGTGTCATAGACATTTTTGCACGTATAAATCCTTAGAAATTGGGGATATGTTTTAACTATCTCCCAAGTATTTGGACACTTTGAGAATAGTATTTGTATTGTCCATTTTCAATATTCTGCTTAGTATACTGAGAGAGGAAGGTAAAGTTTTGCCCTTGCAGTCCTATATTTTATCTATGTGTTACAAAGACACAACTCTTTGGGGCATTTTAAAGTATGCTGGCAAATACACCGTGTATCCAGCTCCATAAGGGAACATTATCTATTTAAAAAGAGCACTAGTGTAGCAGAGGACCCTATTCAAGATTAACAAAAGGTCGATACTACGACCAATTCTATTTTTCCAATGGGACAGAGTATTCTTACCAATATTAACTGGCTCGGCCTCCCTGCTCCTCCGTGCTGTCGTGGTTGTCGATGCCTTCGTGATGATATAGAATGTAAAAACACCCATTTGCGGGGCTGTTTTTATGCTGACACTACTCTTCTCGACCCGGAAGTATACTCGCGGGTGAAATATTTACTTTGACCTCGTATATTTAAAGATATAAATCTTTTACAATACGCTAAATAATACTAAATTGCAAACCTGTCCATAAGGTTAGAAATAAGAAAAACTGTCGTATACGGAAAACGCGGGTCGGGTCACCCGGAAGTGTTCCTTTTGCTGATGTAACTGAGGACAGGGAAAGCAATGCTAATATTTCCCTCATATGTTTATTATATTTTGCGCGAACGGCGCTGCAGAGCAGTACTAATCATGCATTGCACAAACATACTTATATCAGGTTTTTAAAGAGAGAAGCTATTATATCGAAAAATATAGCGGCCATGTTGGATTGGGCATCGTTTTCTAGTATACAAAAACGAACGAGTGATCATTTCCTCTATATTTATGTGTTTTTGATTGGCCAAGAGCACTATGTTATCTCTATTTTTCATTCTATATAGTGTCTATTCTTATAGAACGACCTCTACCTATAAGTATAAAAAATGTATACATATACAGATGACATAAAATGCAATTCACAATTGGTCTGTAAACTTCATAAAATATGCAATTCTATGCAATGAATAATTTTACACTGCTTTGACATAGGTCCTAATCACATTGGAAATTAAGAAACCAGATCTGTCGACATACTCCTGGAAGCTAGGGGTAACCAATACATATAAATAATGATATGCATCAGTACATCATTCATGCATATACGAGATAGACATCAAGTTATAGACAGGTTTGTATATTTAGGAAAACAATGTTACATTATTAGTAGCTCAAACGGCCAATCTATTCATAGCTAGTGCAAAAAGAATTCGATTTCAAACTTTTGTTCACAGATCGTATGCAGGAGGTGGATAGAGTTTTACAGGATTAGTCTTTCCCATTCCTCTCTATTATTTAATCCAGTGCGGAACGTATTGAAAAGAGACATATAAAACTGTTCTCTTTTTTTTCTTTTGTTGTTCACGTTACCACCTCTCATGTTGTGTGTTATGATCTCTATTACACACCATCTGAGATCTTCTGGTCTGTGCTTGTGACTCATCCAGTGTTCAACTAGCGGGGCTGATTTCTTTTGGGTTCTAATAGCGGATCTATGTTCCGTTATCCTGGTTTTGATTTCTCTCGCAGTTTCTCCAATATATGCTTTCTTACAGGGGCATTGTACCATATATATCAAATCTTTGGTTCTACAGTTAGCAAAATTTTTTATTTTATGGTCCACTCCATTGTATTGAATAGCGTTGCCTTTAATCATTGTTGTACAATTGGAGCACATATTGCACGGGAAATTACCAGTCGGTAAAGGGGTGTTATTGATAGTATTTGGGGTTTTCTGTTTCTTTTCTTTGAAGGTGTGTACTAGGCAATTCCTAATTGTTTTGTTGCGGCGAAAACTAAACATTGGTTTAGGGATATTTATACCCTGTCTGTCATTTAATAATGGCCAATTGCGATTGATGATATTTTTTATTTTGTTACTTGCTGTGCTATAGTTTGTAACAAAAATCAGTCTGTCATTGGCTTTTGTGTTGTCCTCACCTTCGGTGTTCTTTTTCAGAAGGGATTCCCTGTTATAATATTTCGCACGTTTATATGCTCTTCTGATCAAGTTATTGGGATAACCTCGGTCTTTCAGTTTCTTAGATAAGAGGTCTGCATGTTTATTATAGTCTGATATATTCGTGCAGTTTCTTCGAATTCTTAAAAACTGACCGAATGGTATGTTGTCTTTCTGACTATTTGGATGGTTGCTTGCATAGTGAAGAAGAGTGTTGCGGTCGGTAGGTTTAGTATATAGGTCCACACCCAACACTTCATTCTCCACTCTAATTTTGATATCTAAAAATTCGATAGTTGTTTTATTGTAATTGGAGGAAAACTTAAGGTTTTCATCTCCCAGGTTCAACCAAAGAATGAAGTCATTTAATACTTCCAAACAGCCTGTCCAAATAAAAAAAATGTCATCGATATATCTCGACCAACACAAAATATTCTCACTAAATGGTGCCATTGGATTAAAAATATGTCTTTCTTCAAATGCTGCTACATATAGACACGCTAGACTTGGGGCACAGGTCGCCCCCATGCTGGTGCCTTTGATTTGTTTGAAAAAATTATTTTTAAATAAAAAAATATTATTTTTCAAAATAATTTTTATGCAATCTAGGATAAATGTAGCATGATGATCTAAGTCATCTGTTCCATTTTTAAGGAGACCCTCTATCATCCTGATTGTATCATCTTGCGGAATGTTAGTATAGAGAGCCTCTATATCTAACGTCACTAGCCATTGCGAATTGACATCATAGGATAGACCCTCAATTTTGTCTATCATACTAGATGTATCTTTGATGTATGCTTTTTGTTTTACTACAATTGGCTGGAGGAACTTGTCTACGTATTTGCTCAAGGGCTCTGTGATGGAATCAATTGACGACACTATGGGCCGCATGGGGGGGTCCTGTAAATTTTTATGGACTTTAGGCAGTCCATACAGGGCAGGAATGATTGGTGCCTCGTTGTTTAAAAAATTATACTCATCTAGACAAATAATCTCATCTTCTAATGCAAAATTTAACAGGTGCTTTACTGTCTGAGTTAAAGAATTCCATTCTTGTCTACTTGAGGGGCAGTAATGTTCCTCATTGTTCAATAAAGACATCATTTTGTTCTCATAGTCTTTGGTGTTCATAAGCACTATGCTGCCTCCCTTATCCCCGGGCTTTATGGTTAAGACATCGTTGTTTTCTAGGTTTTTTAGGGCACTTCGTTGTTCTGCATTAAGGTTATTCATGCCTCGCAAAGGGTGAGTAAGAAGGGAAGATATGTTACTTTCCACCACTTTTTCAAATAGGTCAATTTGTTTGTTGACCATCCCTATGTTGGGTGTCCAAGTCGATTTAGGCTTAAAGCCAGATTTATTTGGAGGTCCTACCTTAGGTGGTTTGTCCCTGAAAAATTCATGGAGCCTAATTTTTCTAAAGAATCCCTGAAGGTCCCTTTCTAGATTGTATCTATTGACCCTGGAACTAATCGCGTAACCTAGACCTTTGTCTAAGACTTGTTTTTCTATTGTTGTGAGTGTAATTTCTGAGAGGTTAATGATGGCTGCTTTGTCTTCTAATCCCATTTCTGTTGACTCCTGGTATAATACCTCCTTTGTTGTTGAGGTTGAGGGTAAAACTTCCCTCTCCCGCTGCCTCTGGGTTTGTTGTAATTGTTCCCTCTTCCCCGATGGCCTAAAAAAGGTAAGGATTCTCTGTTTGGAGTAGATGTTGATTCAACTATTCTATTTGAGTCCCCTGTCTTATCCTGATCCGAGTCGTTGCTAGTATAAGAGGAGTCGGAAAAAGTCACTCTTTTTTTGGGGTAAGTACGCCAAGGTTGTTGCCATTGGTTGCGGTTAGGGAAATTTTCTCTCGGACGGTCAAAGAAATCCTTCTGTGTATAAGGATAGACAGTTTCCGTATTGTAATTGGAGACGTCTTTGTTAAATTTATTGGTTTTCTTCCCAAATAAATAATCCCTATTGCCTGAAACATCTCTTTGAATGTCCTCTAATTTTTTCTTTGCGTCTTCTAGTGCAGAGGTGTCAAGTTTTGCTTCTAGTTCAGCAATTTCTTTTCTTTCAATAAGTAGGATGGAGTTGGCAGTTTCTATTATAAGCAACATCCAATCCCTGCTGCACCTATTCGCAATAAGGGTCCAATTTTCTATAAAGCCGGGGTGTCTGATAAACACCCCCGGTTCGTTTTTGACTTGCAGACCATTGGGAATGATGCCCTTTTTCAGATAATCTATTAGAAAGTCTGCATGTAGCTCAGTGCGAACTAGTTTCTTTTTGTTGTTCCAAAGGTCACGCCATTTCTCCTCATCATTGTTGACATTAGAGATAGAGGTGTAGTTTTTGGACGTGCCATTTACTATTCTGTTGAATTCTTCTTCTGAGAATCCTTTAGTTTTTAGTGTATCCATTGATGATTAGGAACACTCAATGGGACTATGCCCTGGACACGTATAATGAAAAAGAATCCTCCCAGCTAAAGAGCTGTACAACTATAACTTATAAAAAATTGGAGGTACCCCTGTTACCAATGGCAGGGTGGGGGGACTTAAGCACTCAAAGAGAAACACCCTGTCTTAGACGTTTTTAGGTACGGTTTCCTACCATATGGACACAGAGAGTTCGATACTTAGGAAGTTTGTAAATCTATAGGCTCTCAGGAATCAAATAAGATAAAGCTAAAGCAGGGCAGTGCTAGGTAGACAAGTAGACAAGATGAACAAAGCAAGATAATAAAACCAAGTGAGAAGATATATCAAAATACAAACAATAAAATGTATTACCTCCCGAACGGGTTACAATCTAAAAGAATAATTAAAAACCATTATAAGCCACCCAAAAGGTGGATAATTCATAAAAACAATCATATACAATCAAGTGAACACAGTCATTAATATTGGTAAGAATACTCTGTCCCATTGGAAAAATAGAATTGGTCGTAGTATCGACCTTTTGTTAATCTTGAATAGGGTCCTCTGCTACACTAGTGCTCTTTTTAAATAGATAATGTTCCCTTATGGAGCTGGATACACGGTGTATTTGCCAGCATACATTAAAATGCCCCAAAGAGTTGTGTCTTTGTAACACATAGATAAAATATAGGACTGCAAGGGCAAAACTTTACCTTCCTCTCTCAGTATACTAAGCAGAATATTGAAAATGGACAATACAAATACTATTCTCAAAGTGTCCAAATACTTGGGAGATAGTTAAAACATATCCCCAATTTCTAAGGATTTATACGTGCAAAAATGTCTATGACACTTAATATATTTTAAAATTTTTTTTTAAAAAAAATAGTGAGTTATGAAAACAAGGTCCTTTATCCCTAAAAAAATAAAAAATAAATTTCTGTAGAGCGAAGGAAGTGGAGGTTCCTAATGTAAGACGAACCCTCAGAAGCGACAATCCACAAGAGTCGTGAATTTCTCATTGATAGCCTGAGTAACTATCAGGTTAGTATTGATATGGAATGAAACATAAAATAAATAAATGATCTTCATAAACATTTGAAAAATTGGATTGATCCGTATGTATCTGTATATCTAGGTATTGAAACTATCCATCGGTGGCCCCTCCGTGCACCTAGAAAATAAGTACACCCGTATAGAAGGTAATTTACTGGTGATTTAGCTTCTTATGAAATTCCACCACAGAAATTGGAGCAAAATGATTGAATATTTTCTGTGTCTCTTTACTATACAGTTCGAGCTAGAATAATTCCGCTGAAGATTAATTTTTGGTTTCTGGGTGAAAAAATAGACACTCATCCCACATCACCAACAGGTATTCAATAAACCAAATATGTATGAAACTGGTTAATATCACTAAGGCTTTATAGGCTCGGGGTAGAAAAGGATGTATAACCCCCAGCTATATTTATACATAATACGGAGTGGCCTTGTGAGCATTTTTTAACGAGGTACAAGATGTTAGTATGATGCAGAATAGCAATTCATATGCTCTGAATTCATATGTCTTGGGAAATATACATGTTAAAATGGAGAAAATGTTTAAATAGGTAATCAAAAGGAATGCAGGAGCTATAACTATTCTTAAGTGTAGACAAATGGCGTAATGTTTTGTTAATTCATCAATATTGTACTTGACTGAAAAACTTTTCTTTAATTGCTCTAGATATGAAATTAGTGTGAACGTCCTGAGGAAGGTGTGAAGATTCTTTTAAGCACCGAAACGCTGCGTCGACTGTGTTCACTTGATTGTATATGATTGTTTTTATGAATTATCCACCTTTTGGGTGGCTTATAATGGTTTTTAATTATTCTTTTAGATTGTAACCCGTTCGGGAGGTAATAAATTTTATTGTTTGTATTTTGATATATCTTCTCACTTGGTTTTATTATCTTGCTTTGTTCATCTTGTCTACTTGTCTACCTAGCACTGCCCTGCTTTAGCTTTATCTTATTTGATTCCTGAGAGCCTATAGATTTACAAACTTCCTAAGTATCGAACTCTCTGTGTCCATATGGTAGGAAACCGTACCTAAAAACGTCTAAGACAGGGTGTTTCTCTTTGAGTGGATGTCACATATTACATCATTCATGACATGGTCAGTGACATCACTGATGACATCACTGATGACATCTCAAATGACATCACTGATGACATCACTGATGACAACATCTAGTGACTGTATGTTTCTGTAAAGTTAAAATATGTCTTACATATTGAAGAATGAGTGGATGTATAAGTGTCTGGATGAAGGATTTAGTAGGTGCATGACTGACTGTATGAGTGAGTGATTAAATATGTCTCACTGAGTGCATGGGTTAGTGACTAAACTGTCTTAATTTGTGCATCATTATGTCTGTTGTTCTGTAAACTGTTGCATGTGTTGATAAGTAGCTATATGAGTAACTATATGGGTTATTGATTGGTTGCCCAAGTATTTGTATGGGAGACTGAGTGTGTGTGTGGGTGGCTGGGAGGTGTATGACTCTGTGCATAGATGTGTGAGCAGTTGATTCACTAGATGTATGGTTTCAAAAGTGCATGTGGAAACAGCTGTATGGGCGGTTGACTGTGTGCATGAGTGTATTGGTGAGTGAATGGATATCTCAGTGCTACATGTCAAAGTAAGTACATATGTAAAACACAGTACATGTGAGAGTTGACATATATAAATAACTGTGCATAAGAGCCAGTGAATGTGTGAGTGGCTGTATGGATCATTGTGAACTTGTATCAGGGATTGTATAAGAGAGTAAATATGTGTTAGTATATGTTTGAATAAGTAAAGTTTGTATAACTGTATAGTTGAGGAAATGGAGGTGTGATTGATTCTTTGCATGACTGACTAGGTGTGTGAGTAACTCCATGGATGAGTGACAGTCTGTGAGTGTCTGTTTACACTGATTGTATCTAAGGTTATATTAGAGTCTGAAGAGGTTCATCGTATTATCACATGAATGATATCATCAGTGATGTGATCAGTAATGTCAAATGAGATGTCATCAGTGATGTCATTTGAGATGTCATCAGCGATGTCATTTGAGATGTCATCAGTGATGTCATCAGTGATCAATCAATCAATCAGTGACACTTATAAAGCACGCTACATACCCGTAGGGTCTCAAGGCGCTGGGGGGGGGGGGAGAGGGGGGGTGCCGCTACTGCTCGAACAGCCAGGTCTTCAGCTTCTTCCTGAAGGAGAGGTGGTCTTGGGTCAGGCGCAGGTCGGTCGGGAGGGAGTTCCAGGTCTTGGCGGCCAGGTAGGAGAAGGACCTTCCTCCTGTAGTCGCTCTTCGGATGCGGGGGACGGCGGCGAGGGCGTGGTTGGCTGATCGGAGGTGGCGTTTGGGAGCGTAGAAGTTGACTCGGCTGTTGAGGTAGCTCGGGCCTTGGTCGTGTAGGGCTTTGTGTGCGTGGGTGAGGAGGCGGAAGGTGATTCTTTTGTTGACGGGGAGCCAGTGAAGGTCTCTCAGATGTCCGGAGATGTGGCTGGTTCGTGGGATGTCGAGGACGAGTCTGGCTGAGGCGTTCTGGATCCGCTGGAGTCTCTTCTGGAGCTTGGCGGTGGTACCGGCGTAGAGGGCGTTGCCGTAGTCCAGTCGGCTGGTGACGAGGGCCTGGGTGACGGTCTTTTTGGTCTCGGTGGGGATCCACCAGAAGATCTTCCGTAGCATGCGTAGGATGTTGAAGCACGCCGAGGAGACGTTGTTGACTTGCCTGGTCATGGAGAGGGAGGAGTCCAGGATGAAGCCCAGGTTGCGTGCATGGTCTGTCAGTTTGGGTGCGGTGCCCAGGGCGGGAGGCCACCAGGAGTCGTCCCAGGCGGAGGGTGAGGAGCCCAGGATGAGGACCTCCGTCTTGTCCGAGTTCAGTTTCAGGCGGCTGGTCGTCATCCACTCGGCTACCTCTTTCATCCCTTCGTGCAGGTTGGCTCTGGCGGCGGCGGGGTCGTTGGTCAGGGAGAGGATCAGTTGGGTGTCGTCGGCGTAGGAGATTATGCTGAGGTTGTGTTTGCGTACGATGGCCGCGAGGGGGCTCATGTAGACGTTGAAGAGGGTGGGGCTCAGAGATGATCCTTGGGGGACGCCGCAGATGACTTCGGAGGCCTCTGACTTGTACGGTGGTAGGCGGACTCTCTGTGTTCTTCCGTCGAGGAAGGAGATGATCCATTCCAGCGCCTTGTCCTGGATTCCGATGTTGCTGAGGCGCCGTACTAGGGTGCGGTGGCAGACCGTGTCGAATGCCGCGGAGAGGTCTAGGAGGATGAGGGCCGCTGTTTCTCCATTGTCCATCAGGGCTCGGATGTCATCGGTGGCGGCGATGAGGGCGGTCTCGGTGCTGTGGTTGGCTCGGAAGCCGGACTGTGAGGGGTCGAGGGATCCGTTCGTCTCGAGGAAGGCGGCCATCTGCTTGTTGACGGTCTTCTCGATGACTTTGGCTGGAAACGGGAGGAGCGAGATGGGGCGGTAATTCTTGAGGTCGGTGGGGTCCGCTGTTGGTTTCTTGAGTAGAGCGCTGAGTTTGGCGTGTTTCCAGCTCTCAGGGAAGATGGTGGTGTCGAAGGATGTGTTGATGATGTCTCGCAGGTGGGGTGCGATGACAGCGTCGGCCTTGTTGAAGACGTGGTGAGGGCAGGGGTCGGTCGGTGATCCGGAGTGGATGGAGTTCATCGTGCGGATGGTGTCTTCGGTGCTGATCGGGGTCCAGGCGTGGAGGGTGGTGGTGGGGGGTGGTTGTTCGGTCATGGTGTGCGTTGGTTGGTTGTTGAAGCTGTTGTATATGTCCGCGATCTTGTTGTGGAAGTATGAAGCGAGGGAGTTGAGAGGTCTTGCGATGGGGTGATGTCGTTGTTTCCTGCGCTGGGGTTGGAAAGCTCTTTCACGATGTTGAAGAGTTCCTTGCAGTTGTGTGCGTTGTTGTCCAACCGGTCCTTGAATGCTGTTTTCTTGGCGGCGCGGATCAGCTGGTGGTGTTTCCGGGTGGCAAGTTTGAAGGAGGTCCTGTTGTCCGGTGTCGGTTCCCTTCTCCAGACTTTCTCGAGAGCTCGGCAGTTCTTCTTGGAGCTCTTGAGTTCGTCGGTGAACCATGGGGCCTTCTTGCTGCCGGGTCTGCTAGGCGGGGTCCTCAGTGGGGCGAGTTCGTCCGCGCAGTTGCTGATCCACTTCGTGAGGTTGTCGGCGGCCTGGCTGGGGTTCGCTGAGCTGGCAGGAGGGTGCTGGCTCAGGGAGGTGGCGAGCTGGTCTGCTGTGATCTTGTTCCAGCTTCTGCGGGTGGCCTGTTGCTGGTGTTGGTGGGTCGTCGTTCTCTTGAAAGTGAAGTGGACGCAGCTGTGGTCCGTCCATTGAAGCTCTGTGGCGTGGCTGAAGTTGATGTCTGTGCTGGAAGAGAAGACTGCGTCGAGCGTGTGTCCGGCGAGGTGGGTGGGGGTGGACACCAGTTGCTTGAGTCCCAGGTTGGCGAGGTTGTCGAGCAGGGTGCTGGTGTTGCGGTCGTTGTTGTTCTCCAGATGGAAGTTGAGGTCTCCCAGGAGGATGTAGTCAGCGGAGGGGAGGGCATGCGGGCTGACGAAGTCGGCGATGTCCTCGCTGAATTGCGTGCGTGGTCCAGGGGGTCGGTAGATCAGGGTGCCTCTGAGGGTGGTGTTCGGGTTGGTGTGGATCTGGAAATGCAGGTGTTCGGCGCTGGTCAGGGTGTTGTCGGTGCTGGTCGTGAGACGGATGGTGCTCCTGTGGATGATGGCGATGCCTCCTCCCATCTGGTTGGCGTTTCGGTCCCTCCGGACGATCTTGTAGCCCTCTGGGATAGCGATGGCGATGTCGGGAGCTGAAGAGGCGTTCATCCAGGTCTCCGTGAGGAAGGCAACGTCAGGGGCTGTGGCGTCTAGGAGGTTCCAGAGTTCGATGGCGTGTCTGTGGACGGAGCGGGTGTTGAGCAGGATGCACTTGAGGTGGGTGCTGCTGGTGTTCGACTTGGCGGGTGCTGGTGCGAGGCTGGTCCGGATGCAGGTGAACTTGCAGGCGTGGCAGCTGAAAGGTCCGTGGGTACGTCGTGGAGTGGCTTGATGGCATTCTGGGAGTCGGCCGGTGTTGAGAGCGGTGAGGGTGGCGGCGGAGTACGTCAGGCGGGTCGGTCGGGGTCCTCGTGGGCCAGGGGTCCTGGCACTGGGCGCGGTCCAGGCGCGGACGGGCGTAGACGGGCTTACCTTTGGCGCGCCTTCGGCGCACAATCGGCGCGCCCGCTGCGCGTGACCGCTGCGCGTTCGCACGGTCGCCATTTAAGGCGAAGTGCGCGGGTGGGCGGAGCAGCTGGGAGGCGGGAGCGGGGAGGGTACAGAATAGAAAAAGGGGCGGGGAAAAGCGGCGGTGGAGGGAAGGGAGGGCGGAGGGCGGCGAGGTAGGCGGACAACAAGGAAGGAAAACCAAAACACGGGCAAAATGAAATAAAAAAAAAATCAGGCACAAATTATCGACAAGACAAGGCAAAAACAACCGCAGCGGAGGCAGCCGGCAACCGGCAAACGAGGCAGCAGCGAGGCAGAGGGCAGGCAAGGGGCACACGCAGCAGCTGGTGGCCGTGCGGCGCGGGGGTGTCCCACAAGTGGGTCACACTCACCTGCGTCGCACGGTCGCCATTTAAGGCCAAGTGCGCGGGTGGGCGGAGCAGCTGGGAGGCGGGAGCGGGGAGGGTACAGAATAGAAAATGGGGCGGGGAAAAGCGGCGGTGGCGGGAAGGGAGGGCGGAGGGCAGCGAGGTAGGCGGACAACAAGGAAGGAAAACCAAAACACAGGCAAAATGAAATAAAAAAAAACAGGCACAAATTATCGACAAGACAAGGCAAAAACAACCGCAGCGGAGGCAGCCGGCAACCGGCAAACGAGGCAGCAGCGAGGCAGAGGGCAGGCAAGGGGCACACGCAGCAGCTGGTGGCCGTGCAGCGCGGGGGTGTCCCACAAGTGGGTCACACTCACCTGCGTCGCACGGTCGCCATTTAAGGCCAAGTGCGCGGGTGGGCGGAGCAGCTGAGAGGCGGGAGCGGGGAGGGTACAGAATAGAAAAAGGGGCAGGGAAAAGCGGCGGTGGCGGGAAGGGAGGGCGGAGGGCGGCGAGGTAGGCGGACAACAAGGAAGGAAAACCAAAACACGGGCAAAATGAAATAAAAAAAACAGGCACAAATTATCGACAAGACAAGGCAAAAACAACTGCAGCGGAGGCAGCCGGCAACCGGCAAACGAGGCAGCAGCGAGGCAGAGGGCAGGCAAGGGGCACACGCAGCAGCTGGTGGCCGTGCGGCACGGGGGTGTCCCACAAGTGGGACACCCCCACTTGTGGGACATGTCATGAATGATGTAATATGTGACATCATCATCAGTGGATTGCGGGTGCACGATATATAGTTAGTGCAACTAACTATATATGGAATTTCAATGGTTTTGTGTGAGTAAAATGTGAATTCCTAACTATATATGGTCTATAACCTATGGTTTTTTCAGTGAATTTTCAAGGTTTTGTAAATGCTAATTCCTAACTATATATGGTCTATAACCTATGGCTTTTTCAGTGAATATATATATATATATACATATATATATATATATATATATATCAAGAACACTCCTGACCGCTTGCGAAGCGGCAATACTGCAGGCGCGGCCCTCTTCTCTAACAACTCAGTTTAGCGCAAAGCTAAAACGCCATCACACCGTCTTTCCAAAGTGGCATATTTATTAAACAAAAAAGTGTAGAGCTGATGCTCTTCCCTGACGCGTTTCGCTCCTACAAAGACAGAAACTGTAATTGAACAGGAAGGGAACCTTATAAGTGAAAACACGGTTAAAAAGAGACAATAAAAAGGTAAAAATATTGTGAAAATTGCTATTTAAAAAGAGTGGCTACTAATGAAGGGATTAAATCTAAATGTTCAATTTTTTGAAAATTATGTAGAATGTGGCTAGTTTCTACTGGAATATTAATGTTAATATGGTTAATTCTTGCTATTATCTGTTAAGAATAAACTTCACACATATGAAGTGAGAAGGGGGTTTATTATGAACTGGATTCTTCAATGCCAACCACTAGAGTGAGCTCACCAACATTCTAAAGCGAGCTTCACTCCAACATTCCAGGTAGGTGAAACCAACGGGGGACAATGGGGGTGCAGGTTGTGAGGAGGGGTGTACCAAGTTACAACACACCTCCCTATGTACAGCAGCACAATAAAGTAACAATAGAACATATCAATCCAAAATGGGGGAAGGGGGGGAGAGGAAAAGGAGGTGCAGCAGAACACAATAACCTGCAAAAGAAAACATGGAAAACAATCGAGATCAAGATACATCACTTACAGAGCACCCAGGGGAGGTGTGCCCCTATGTTCCACAGGGAGAACAATACGCATAAATGGAATTTACATACTGTAGTCAGCTTGCCACGCCGGACACCTACGTTGACGTGCCTCTCTTCCCATAGTAGGATCCCCGACACTTTACCGGAGTCATCATTGCTAGGGAGTTCGGAAACATGAACATTAGTGCAACGAGCAAACCTATCCATGCTCCATAAGTTACCATCTTCTAACAAAACGGAGTTACTATGGACCTTCCTGATTCTGATGGGTCTAGAGAAAACAGAAGGTTTAGACTTCAACAGAGTGGGTTTTTTGACAACCAGCCAATCCCCAACCCTCCATTCTCGGTCAGTGGTCCCCCACTTAGTGTCTTAACTATTTTTATACTTGAGTTGGTTTTCTTTCACTTTCTCTGAAACAATGTTCCTGTCTACCCACACAGGTGACCCTCCATTCAACCAGTTGGGAGTAAGTTTTGAACCTGGGTTTCTTCCTTTAAGAGAAGTAAACGGGGGAATCCTGACACAGAGTTAGGAGTGATGTGATACGACCACAACATTTTCCTTAAGCTGTCTTCAACTTGCTCTTTGTTTGACAAGGCAAGTTGAATGGAGTCCTTAAGCATCCTATTAGCCCTTTCCACTAAACCATTGGATTTGGGGGAGTACAATGGAGATTTTATGTGGATAACAGATAAACTGTTCAGGAAATCTCTCATCTCATCCGAAGTGAATTGTACACCATTGTCCATAATCAACTCACTGGGTATGCCTTCTTTGGAAAAGGTATCCTTTAAAAACTCAATGAGATACACTGTAGAAATGGAAGGGACAAACTTAGTCGTTATCCAATGCGAGTGATAATCAATCAGGACGAACATACATTTTTGAGATTGACTTAATAAATTCAAAGGACCAATAATGTCCATCCCCAGTTTATCCCACGGTTTGGTGGGAACAGTGACCGGAATTAGGGGAGCCTTGCGGAAATTCTTAGACTTATCACTGGTCCCACATGCACCACATTCCTTTACCAGCTCTACAATTTGTATGTCCATTTTAGGGAACCAATAGTTTTGTCGAATTTTACTTTTGGTTAAGCTTCGTCCAGGATGACCTTCATGTCCGATTTGTATGATGCGATCCCTCATTCCAGTCGGGGGAATTATTCTATTCCCTCTCCAGACCAGGTCTTCAATTATGGTCAACTCGTCCTTCACTTTCCAAAATTCCTGGAGATCTTCTGGCACTTCATTTTTTCCTTCTGGCCAGCCAACGGTAATCATGTCTTTCAATTTTCCCAATACCTCATCTTCTTGAATGTATTTCAACCATTCGTCTTTCTTAATGGCTGGAATATCGATTGCCAGGATGGTTTCTTCCTCCTCGGTTCCTTCTGGTTCATCTACCAAAAGCGGCATACGCGAAAGGCAATCCGCCAAAGAATTTCTTGAGCCTGGGACATGCACAATAGAATAGTTGAACCCTTGCAGTCCTAAGACCCACTTTGAGATGCGTGGAGTGTTGTTCTCTAAAAGTTTGTTTGTAAACAACGGAATTAATGGCTTGTGATCCGTTTTCAGGCAGAAAGGAATTCCCCACCGGAAGTACTTGAAATGGCGTATTGCCCAGTAACACGCCAGTGCTTCTTTCTCAATTGTGGAGTAATTTACTTCAGCAGTCTTCAAGGTTCTTGAGGCGAAGGCTATCACTCTCTCTTTGCCATTTACTACTTAGATCAAAGAGGCACCCAGACCTTTATTACTTGCATCCGTAGACAATGTGGTCTTGGCATTCGGATCAAAGGTGTGTAAGATGGGAGCTTCCGAAATGGCTTCTTTGATGAATTGGAAGGTTTGTTGATGCTGTGTGCTCCATTCGAATTTGGTGCCCTGCTTAAGTAACTCCCTGAAGGGTTGGACTTGGTCTGTGAAATTCTTCACAAATTTTGAATATACTTAACCAGGCCCAAAAAGGATTTCAGCTCATCTTTGTTTGAGGGAGCCGGTGCGAGTTTTACTGCATCTACCAGGCTGGCCTTGGGTTTAATACCTTCACTTGAAATCGTGTGCCCCAAGTACACCACTGTTTCCACACCTATCTTGCATTTATCCTTCTGAGTAGTGACGTCAGCATTGCTGAGTTTTGACAATACTTCCTCCAAGATTTTGTTGTGCTCATTTTCAGTCGCTCCATAGATTAGAATGTCGTCTTGGAAGCAGACTACTTTTTCAAGACCCTGCAAGATGTTTTGCATAATACGCTGAAAAAAAGCGGCTGCAGATGCGAGCCTAAAAGGCAGTCTTGAGAATTGATATGCACCAAAAGGGGTTATGAAGGATGTGAGGTGTTTAGATGCTGGATGGAGAACGACCTGGTGGTAGGCAGAGGACAGATCTAAGACTGAGAAAAACTTTGCACCCTTAATGGCCATCAACATCTCATTGATGTTGGGGAGGGGGGGTCTATCCACCCAGATGTTAGCATTCAAATCCCTGAGGTCAATACAGAGGCGGATTCCCTTTCCCCCCTTTTGCTGCTACGACAATGGGGGCAAACCATTCTGAACTTTCAATGCGCTCTATTATCCTGTTTTCTTCCAGTCTGTTCAATTCTTTTTGCAAAGGTTATTTCAAAAGCAATGGAATGGATCTGGCTTTGTGTACTACAGGCTTTGCATTAGATTTAAGCTTGATTTTGTGGAGGAACCCTTTAAGCTGTCCCAAATTGTCTGAGAACACCTCTGGAAATTTTTCACACACTTCCTTCCCAACTGTAGGCCTATCAATACGTAGTACAGGTTCAGGGGCATTTGGGTCTAATTTGATACCCAGGTCCTTTTGGTGCTTCCATCCTAACAGATTTGAACCCTTTTCTGTGATATACACTTTACCCAGTGTGGTTCTACCTTTAAAATTTATCTGCATCATCAATATTCCAACCAGTGTAATAGGATTGTAGTTGTATCCCCCTGGTTTAATGTCGGGTGGCAACAGATTATAGTTTTTATCGCCTGAATTTTGTTTGAAGGAAGTCTCATTTATCAGAATATTAGGTGAACAGGAATCCGCAAAGACCTCATATACAACATTGTCTAGAAATATTTCACATTCGGGATAACAATTCACATTCTGTTCACCAATGTTCAACACTTGGAAGATAATATCCCCCTGCAAAGGTTATTCAGGACCACCATGTGAGTAGTAGTTTTCTTTTCATGGCATACTCTCGAAAAATGTCCCCTTTTTTTACAAATGCTACAAGTGACACCCCTTGCCGGACACTTTACATCATTAGCTAAATGGTTTGGGTTACCACATCTATAGCATTTAGGCTTGTTAAACTGTGCGCTATGTTTTTTCACGTCGGGCAGCGTAGATTTAGATCTGCTATCTTTTTGAACGACCTTGTGCACACTACTGTCACTAACCTGTTTCACTTCATGGGCTTCCTTCATTTCATTCATGCAGTAGCTTGTGTGCTCTATGCTAATTGCAATATCAATAGCTCTTTGTAAATCTGGAGCTTCAGCTAAAAGTCTCTCCTGAATTTTTTTTTCACACGTGCACCTGACCAATTAGCCCCTGATTAGGGACTCTGTGATCACTCCAAAATCACACGTGGCTGCCAAACCCCTCAAAACTGCAATGTAATTCTTCACTTTTTCATTTTTCCCCTGGGCACATAAGAAAAATTTGTGACGCTCCAAAACTATATTAATTCTGTCCCCAAACTGCTCCGCGAATTTCTTTACAGTAGCCTCATACACATCAGGTTGAGCTACTCCATCTCCCCCAACATTGATGTTTGCGCCTCCATCAGCTACCTCAGGCAAATCCTCAAAACACATCACTTGCCTATTTACCCAAATTATGAAGTAAAATGTGTTGTTTCCTTAATGAAGAAAATCTATTTCCCCTAATTGCAATCAAATATGATTCAAATAAATGAAACCATTTTTTCCAGGAAATAAGAGGATCGCCTGCCTCATCCAAAAATGGCGGTGGTTGGGACATATTTAAGGCAGTCATGTTCAAGAAGGAAAATTAGAAGAGGAAGATGAGAAAATAAAGGAAACTTGAGAAAAAAAATAGGAGAGAACAGTGTGAGGAAAATAAAATAAAAGAGAAGAGCTAGGATAGCTATGACAGATAGTACAATTTTAAAGTATACACAGTTCCTAAAAGGTTCAATGTAAATGTTCAGACCGGAGTAGGGAGACCAAAGCTGTGCCAATCAGCGAATGAAACGTTTGATGGCTCCTGTGAATTGAATTTGCTAGGTTTAATCACAAAAGTACCCAGCCTAAGTTGGAATGCTTGTAATGTGATGGCCAGAGAATTGCAGTAAAAGCTATTGATTAACCTTCCCTACCCAGCAGTAATGCTTCTCCACGAGTAAAAGAGAGGCTAAAGGAGTAAAACTCTAGTAGACAGGGTTAAATACTGTCAAGACTGAAATACTTTAATTGAATAAATTCCCACGACGTCAGCTGTAGAACGCTTCCCCTAGGAGTCGTGCTCTAGGTGTAGGACCAGGTCGCCGTTTTTCTGACAGGAATGTTTTTGAGTCACAGTCAATAGTAAACCGCTACTATTATTTTTTTTTCAAAACGAGCGCTAGGTAAAGTACCAATTTCCTGCGTTATTGACAGGAATTTCACGGTGTCACAGTCATTCCAAAAGAATCCCTCGACGACAGGACAGGTGTTAACCCAGCTTGTCGAATGAGGAGACTTAGGTAACGGAGTTTCCTACCTCATTCACGCTCGTCAGCTCCTCCGATAGCCGAACCGCACCAACAGTCCCGAAGACGGCACCACAATCGACTCAAAAAATGACAGGAAAAGTACGTCTTGCCCTACCCTGTCACGTTATTTCACTGGAGGCGGTCCGTCTCAAGGAACTGATGGAACAACGTACCCGGAGGGCGGAGCAGCACTCCTACGTGGATTCCATGCTCAACAACCGGGCAGGGTTGGGAAAAGCGTCCCGTCACCTTGGAGCTTCGTCACAACTCGGCTACTTCCTAGTTGCCTTGAGCGGGACTGCTCTTCTGCTAGATCCTCACACCCTCTCACGGCCGTTTTTCTCACTTTGCTCTCTTATTTTTCTTCCGTGCGGCTCAAACAGGACAAAACCATACCTCGGCTTCAATGATGGTAGGAACTGGGGGCTCGTCAGATGCTTTGCCGAAACAGCGCTGGCTACAATTGTTTAGCGTTCAATAGTCCCTCGATGTCATCCAGTATGATTTAACTATCTGCAAGACGATATACACACCAGTCTGGTTAAAAAACACCTTCTTCTCCTCTCGACCACACCAGTCTGGTAAAAGTCGCCTTCTTTTTTCTCTCGTCCACGGAAGTACAGCTTCATCAACTCAGAAAATATTGACTTCTTTTAGTTGGCAAGGATTACAGGGGAAAGAATCCAACCGTCCCCAGCACGGTGGTCGTCGCCAAATTGTTAAGAATAAACTCCACACATATGAAGTGAGAAGGGGGTTTATTATGAATCGGATTCTTCAGTGCCAACCACTAGAGTGAGCTCACCAACATTCTAAAGCGAGCTTCACTCCAACATTCCAGGTAGGTGAAACCAACGGGGGACAATGGGGGTGCAGGTTGTGAGGAGGGGTGTTCCAAGTTACAACATTATCATTCCTTTTAGTCCTGATACTGAAAGACTGAAAACAAATGAGAGTTTGAAAGATACAAATAGTATAGTATAGTATAGTATAAAACATTTTATAACGCGCTCCGTTACTGGAGAGTATCCTGGCGCGGGGAAAAAAAGGTAAGGCAGACAGCAGAACACAGAAAAAGCATTCTAGATTGCACTCATAAATAGGTGGGTTTTCAGGTGTTTTTTTAATACAGCCACTGTTGGCGTGGAGCGCAGGTGGAGAGGGAGTGCGTTCCAGGCCCGAGCCGCAATCACAGATATCGACTGGCCACCTAGTCTGGCACGTTTAAAACCGGGAAGGGACAGTTTAAACAGAGTAGAAGATCTCAGGGTGCGTGCGGGGGCATAATTGGTGAATCTCTTTCTCAGATACAGGGGGCCTTGATCATGGGTTGCACGAAACGCAAGCACCAAAGATTTAAACAAAATGCGCTGTGCAACAGGAAGCCAGTGGAGCGAGCGCATCTCGGCGCGGACGCTCTTCCATCTAGGGATGTTAAATAATAGACGGACAGCCGCATTCTGGATGATTTGCAGACGTCTCACCAGATATGCCGGAATGCCACTGAACAGTGCGTTCGCATAGTCCAGCCTAGTCAGTATGAGTGCCCGGGCAACCGATTCCCTAGCCTCCCTAGGGAGCAAGGGAAAGAATTTCCGGAGCATTCTCAGAGTGGAAAAGCAGGTCCCTGTAAGCTTTTTAATATGGCACTCGAATCTAAGATCCTCTGTGAACCAGATACCAAGATTTTTAGCAGGTCTCCCCACCTCTTTCGGGCTGGGAATGTTAGAAGGCCACAGTGTGCTCATAAACGACGGGGGGAAGCAACCATAGAAGAGCACTTCAGATTTGTCCTCATTGCATTTTAACTGGGCCTGTGTTAGCCAGCGAAATACAGAGGACAAACACAGATGAACAGTAGACGTGTCCAGATTGTCATCTGGCCAGGTGAACAGCAGTTGGGTATCATCTGCATACCCTATGATCTTACAAATGATGATTTGAAAATGAAAAATTACATGTATATAGACCTGAAATTCATCAAGATAAGTCATTCAGCGATTTTTCTACAAATACATTTTCAAGACTATTGTCTGAATATGTGAGGACAATGGATGCCAGCGATTGTTATGTCTGTGTAAAGCTGCCAGCATCTGTTTCTGAGGGGGTGACCTACCACTATTTGCCGTTAACATATGGAGTGACCTGTAGTGTAATATCAAGTTTATTTTATAGATATGGAAAATTAGAATATTATTATTCTGACTCGGATGATGTATTTGCAAAATTGAAGATTGTTGCAGATCTAAATCAAATTAAGCCTGCTAAAGTTTTTGGAGAATATTTCTTAGAAACACAAGAATTGACACATGATTATGCCTTTAAACATAATTTGACTTGTAAAATGAGAAATGAAGAAAACGTTTTTCTGAAATATGGTTGAGGAAAGGAGACAGCAATATAAGCGTCGAGAAAAAGTAAAACAGACTAAATCTACAAAATGGGCATTTTCAGATGATAATATTGAAGGACATAATGTAAATGTGGCTATAAACATACATACACCGTTGTTAGGGAAATTGTGTATTCAGAGAGATAACACTCTGTATGACAATTATTTTGTGGGTGCAAGTCAATGTGAAGATACTTATATGATCAAAGGGGGATGGGGATTTAAAGGTGGAAATGACCCAGTTTTTCCGAGAATGTATTTTCTATGCGGGAACAAAGCTTATTATAGGTTACCAGACCACTGGTTTGGCTCCTGCTAACTTGGCTCGTTCTTTCCAAAAAATGTTCATGTTGATATAGGTACGAATGGGATTCATGAAATAGGTAAACCACTAAGCCGTAGAAGAAGAGAAAGTGTAATTGAAATATTAGGTGATATATTTGGAGCACTAATAAAAGCAGTAGGCATATCATTTAATGCAAACCGAATTAGAAAATTGTCAACGATAGTAGACAGATTGCCAACAGACACAGCTGGAGGATTTTTAGTAGTTAAGACCGAAATGTTTGCTATGAGAAGTATGGTAATGCAAAATTTACTTGCTCTAGATATAACTTTGGAAAAAGAAGGAGGAGATTGTGAAATTTTAAAGGTGCAAGACTGTTGTACCTACATTCCTGAAAAAAGTCAGAACATTGAGAGATACATTACAACTATTACACGATTGCATAAAGAAATAAATCCACTGGAAGTTGAAGGTGTTCTTGAGAAACTTGGTAGAAGTTTATCAGCAGTTAAAAATTGGTTTTATGAAATAAGTAGATCTATTGTAGGGAAAATACTAATACCAGTAACTATAATAATAATAGTGATCTTAGTTCTAAGATTAAGTTGTCAATGTAGGCAGAGCAGAAATGTCAAAAGGTCTTTGAAGAAAAAGGTTGTTGAAGAAAAACAAGACAGGAAAGAGAAAAGGGTGATATTGAGATGGAACATTGTAAAGACAAGTTTTATCAAGATAGAAAGAAGTTAGAAGCAACAGAAATGTAAAACGTACTAACTAAAAGAATTTGAAACATGTTGAGATAAAAAAAATTCTACATTTTGGGAGATATTTGGTGATAAAATCACCAAAAGGGGAAGTTGATGGAGCAAGGTGGAAACAAAAATGTTTGTATACCCCTTGTAAAATTAACTATCCATAACAATAATATGTTCTAAACGTGTGGTTTTGAAATTAACCAACATAGAATAGAATGCACACACACAAATACACGTGGAATACTAATTTGCATGAAATTGCCAAGCATAATTTACTAAATTGTTGTATATTGTGTCATAACAGGTACGCATTTATCGTAATCTAATTGAAAATTGCATGCATGTGCTTTTGTCTGTTTATTTGGGGCATAAATCATGAAGATTGGTAAGTTAAATCACACTTATGTGTTGCTTAAAGCTAGGTAAATACTAACTGGGATATCATTAGAAAGGGGGACGTAAACAGAAGGGCTTTATTTTGTAAATTTACATTTATTTGTGTTTGTTTCTGCAATAGTTCCTAAATTGAGGCCTGTGTGAGCAAACAAAATGGATGCTGACTGAAATTCCGAGGTGGCGGCCGAAGTACGCATGCGCCAAATCGGAGATGCGCGCTGCCTGAGCAGTATGGGTCAAGGACAGTGTGGCCTGCCTCATGGGGCACATGCCAAATTTGTTGAAGTCAGCAAGTTAACTCGTGGGAATGGAACACCGAATACCAATTTAAAGGACACTTCGAAGGAAGTAAATTGCGAACAATAGCACCACTATTTTGTGTCATAATGATGACTCCGCACAAATTGAACAGTAAAGCGTTGAGGTGATCCTCATCCAACTCTAAATTGACCAATCACGGACATTTTAGGACATTAGAGTTACGAATTTAGACAGATAAGTTAGTGAACAAGGGTATAAAAGAGGACATTTCGGATTTTGAAAGGAGCTTGCTTTTCGACCTGATCTTTGCATCCCAAGATGCTGTCAGTCTGCGCAATTTTTCTTATGGCGCAGAGACTTTGACATTTTCTGAACTTTACTTTTGAATGGATGCGAAGTCCCATGAGAAGGGAACATCGAGGGAGATTCTTTGGGAACTATTTTGTTTTTGTGCTGATGTCTGCGTTTCTACATTTGGGTAATATATGTTTTCTTATTTCCCTAAACTGTCATGCTCATAAATAAATGTTTAGAATTTAACCTTTCTGTCAGGATTATTAATGCATAACTGAATCATTCCTTTCAATTTAAACATAGAGATCATACTAGGAGATTTAATCTCTAAATAAAAATTAAATAAATGGAGAATTAAGCAGGTCTTGTTGTCCTTTAGTTAACTTTTACTAGCTGTCCATCAAAGAAATAAATAGTGTGGTGTTTTAAATCCTTCTTTTAGAAAACCATGGTATTAAAATAAAAATGCAGCTGTATATGATGTATACATTTTAAGTTTAGGCACTCCGCTGTAGCATCGCTGCTCTCCTTCTAAGTCTTCACTGAATCCTCGTAGTAGAATAAATGTGTGAGTGAATGAAATGTAAGAGTTATGGGCCCAGTTGTGAGAAAATAGTGAATAGCTCCATGGGTTAAAGTGATGGTTTATGAAGAATGTTTGGAGCTGCACTGCATCACTTCAAAAGCCTCTATGGTCATATGACTTTTAACCTGAACCCTCCTTCTGGGATGACCTGACTTTCCAATTGTCATCCACTTCAGCCTTTTTTAACTCTCCTATCCAGGGCGTCCACGTAAATGGTCGCTGCTGGACCTCATAAACTCTTAAATCACTTGATGATTTTTGGAAGTTGCCTCTTCATGTGGGTTGCACCTACAGTGAAACTAGGAATATCCCTACAGCATGTAAATCGTTCTTTAGACCAACAGATTCTTAAATACCTAGTGATGTGAAGGGTATTTCTTCTTGTAGGTTGCGACTATGCTGTGAAGGTGGACCCAATAGATTGTAAGGGCCAGATGTACATAACTATTTTCATGTCGCAAATGGCCCGATTCACAAAATCTGGACTTTGACGACTGGAAAACAGCATTTTCACATGTACCAAATTCCTATTTTGCAATTCGGTTACCGAATCGCAAAATGGGTTAGCTATTTGGTATTAGGAAGAGACGTGTTAAGGGAGTCCCTTCCTAACAGCGACTTGCAGTGGTATATGTGAATGTTTTGAGACCAAAAACATTAACATTTTATCAAGTAGATAGTAACCCATTCTCAAATCAGAGGGGGTCCCCTAGGGACCCCTTCCGCTTTGTGAATGGTCGTAAAAACATTTTTTTACGAGAAGGCAGTGGTCCCACAGACCACTGCCTACTCTTAAAAAATGAAAAGACTTTTCATTTTTCTTTTTAAAACACATCCCGTTTTCCTTTAAGAAAAACAGCCTGCATTTTAAAAAAAAAGTTGCTTTATTTAAAAGCAATCACAGACATGGTGGTCTGCTGGAATGGAAATGGAAACCTACCTCATGAATATTAATGAGGTTGGTCAACTTGCAACCCAAAAGGAATCGCAAACTGTGTTAAACACACTGCTGAACATATCTGTCTGCACTACCTAATAGCGAATCACAAAATTTCGCTATTAGGTCGCAAACCTGAGTCTATGTATATCTGGCCCTTAATCCTTTGAGTAGCAGACCCGTAAAAACCTAGGATCAGCTATTGTCTTTACTGCTGGCTAAATACTACTCGTAATTTGCAACCACTAAATCATTTTATGAAGTGACCTATATACAAATAGGTTGGTTAAAAGAATTCTGATTCGGAGTGGGTTGTAATCCCACCTGAGTCATTAATATTCATGAGATAGGTCGCAAATTGTGACTCATTCCAATTGGAGGCCATCACATGGCTGGTGGGTTTCTGGAGTGCGCAGACCACCATATTTGTGATTGACTTTCAGTAAAATAAACTTTTTTTAATGCAGTCCATTTTCCTTAAAGGAAATTTCAATGCCATTATGCAAGCCCAAGATGGTATAGAAATTTCTGGTTCTTTTTAACCTAAATGTTGACCTGAGTGAGCATTGGTAGAATGACCCAGTCTTTCACTGAAATGCACATGTACATCAAAAAACCTTTCCCCCTATGTTCCAACTTCTGGTTTTGTATTTTGGCATGAGGAAGAATAGATGGCACTAAACCAGAGCCCCAGGACCTCCTCCTACAATCATTGCTAAACATGATGCAAGGCCTTGCTAGAAACTTTATGAGGAGAGGAGAAATTTAACAAGAGCAACCCAACTACCAACAGGAGTATTTGGTATTTATGAACTACGAAATAATGGTACAGCTGGAGAATTAAGTGTTGTAATACTTGATAGTAATAAACTTTGAGTCATGGAACTAAGCGTTCATATTTTGTACTGTGGGCAAAGTCATTTTCGAGGTATTCTGACATTTATGAATGTGCCAAAAATGAGCAGTTAGATTTAAAGAGAAAATCTGTGCTGTTGATGATCAGAAAAAGAACTAGGTGTACACATAACTTCCAGAGATTCATTTGTAAAAACAAATGTTTAGGCTCCCAATGGTTTTCTTAGGATCACACGGCTCACGCTGCTGAATACCAGGGTTGCCAAATACCAACGCTGCCTACACACAAGTTTGTGTCAGCTCTATCTGCAGTGCCAGAGCATTTTTATTTATCATTTGCAGCTGGACCTTGTCCATTGTCTTTCTCTTTACATTTAATTTTCCATTCACAGAGTTTAGTACTTATGGTCACATGACCTTTAACCTGAACTCTCATTCTGGAACCGACCTGAAAAAGACAGTAGCTGGACCTCATAAACTCTCAAATCGCTTGATGATTTTTGGAAGTTGCACCTTCATGTGGGTTGCACCTACCGTAAGGCTAGGTAAACCCCATAGAGTATAAATCATTCTCTGTACCAACAGACTCCTAAATGCTATGGAGGGTGATTCTTGTTGTGGGTTGTGCCTGTGCTTCGTGTAGGTGGACTCAACAAACACTTAATACTTTTACTAATAGGACCTTAAAAACCCATTGTAAAATGAACACTTTACTGCTGGCAAAATACTGGTCATAATTTGCAAACAGTAAATCATTTTCCTAACTAACCTTTATACAAATAGGTTGGTTAAAAAAATTCTGATTAGGAATGGGTCATAATCTGGCCTACATCATTAATATTCATGAGGTAGGTCGCAAATTGCGACTCATTCCAATTGGAGGCCATCACATAGCTGGTGGGCTTCTGGAGTCAGCAGAGTACCATGTCTGTCGCTGCCTTTCAATAAAGTAAACTTGTTTTTAATGCAGTCCATTTTCCTTAAATGAAACATGGCTGCATTTCACTAAAATCTTTTTGTTTGAGCAGTGGAAGTGGTGCCGTGAATCAAAGCTTACTCCTCAACAAACATTTTTGTACATTAAAAAAGGAAAAGTTGTCCTGTTGGGATTCCTTCGCTTTTGAGAATGGGTTACCACTACTGGGATCAGTAAAATCAAAGTCTATTCATTACCTTTGGACCAACAGACCCTCTAAAAAAATGGTGGTTTGGAAGGTGGCACTTCTGTGGGTTGTACCTATGCTGCTTCTCGGAGGACCTGAAAGACTCCTACATTTCATTATGGTTTCTGGAAGCTGCATCATGTATTTTCGAAACAATTTTTATTAAGGTTTTGACACGTGTTGTGAAGAAGAAATTCAAAATCAAAGCAAATCATCTGAGAAACCATAGAATGTTGTTTGTAATACATTAGATGGTTGGTAGTAGTTACTATGGCAAAACAACCTATCACATTATAACAAGAACAGTGAATACAAAGGTAATATCAGGAAACAGTCCCCTATTCCACCACTCACCTGGAAGGGTCCCACTGCCCCGATGAATGCGACCACCCAACATGTGGAACATAGGAAGGACAAGATCCTTTGCATGAAACTTGGAGACAGAAGGGCTAAAAGAGGAATTTTATAAACACATCGTATAATCAAGAGGCAGGAATGGAAGGAGTAGAGGAGAAAATGGAGAGGGATGGAAGGTAGAACCGGGGGATCAGGGAGGGGAGTAAAAAAACTGTGCATATCATCAATGGTTAATGAAGGGGAGATTGGTGGAATTTGTGCAGTGCAGGGGGAAACTGACATAGGAGACTTGGGAGCCTCAAGGGAGCCTATTGCAGTCTTTGGTGCATTCCGTGAATTCATGAAGCAGCGTTTCCCAAAATCCTGCGATCTGTCGCTTACATAGTCGCTAAAAGCTGCATCATCCTGTGTGCTGCTCCTTCACTACTTCTAGGTAGATGCCAGTGGAATGACTTTCCCTGTTCCCCTTAAGGGTCATTGACTATGTGAAAAACTGGCTGGTGTAATTTACTAAGGGTTTTCATGTGGTGCAATACATTGCAGCCATTTGCTCATCAATATAATGACCTGCACAATGGCGACTCCTGCCCTAAGATGGAGGAGCAGCACCCCACTGCTTTTTGCGGTGTAAAAAAAGGAAAAATAAAATGATAATGACTCGCAGTTATTATCATTTTTGTTTTCCCCATTGTGGGATCTTTCTGGGGCGGGCTGATCTCAGAGCAGGGGGAGGAATTGTTTGTACTCCCATGTAAGCATGAGTGCTTGGCCGGCTTTCTCGGGCCACCCAAAACAGTTATGCGCACATGCCGTGTTCTCCATGCATGCTGCATTACAGCCTGCGTGGAGAACATACCCAGCCTTCCAGCCCTTGCCTGAGCACTGTGGTTGGATGCAGGGAGCCTGGGAGCCCTGGCACTTCCTGCTTCCTGTCTCCCCAAGAAGCCAGAAAGAGGACATTGGAGCGGCGGTGGCCAGCCAGCTGGCCAGCCTGGAGGGAAGTGATTTTTATAAAAAAGTATTCCCCCCACCCCGCCCCACTGCTGCTAACGGGTAGCAGCCACCGCTGAGCAGGTAGGCTCGACACAAAGTTGCACAGAGCCACACAAACATTTGCAAAACCCTTAGCAAGTAATCCCAGAGGTTCTAATACCCGCTCAAATTCAAGGATGTCCCACACTATCAAAAAGCTCTACATGTTGTCCCAACCTGTGTACATGCTTGCTGTTTGTCTAGAAAGACTTTTCACTCCTGACCACCTTCCTCACCACTTTAACAGCTTCGCTCCCTCTCTTTCCACTTTGTTCTACCATGCCTGTTCCTTGCGAGTACCTCTCTGGTAATCATCATCCTGTTACTATCCCTTCCGTGCCCTTTCAACACTATCCACCCTATACTGCTTTGCCAAAGCCTTTCTTCCCACCTCTCATCGAGTATTCTGTCCCCTCTCTGTCTACATTTATCATTCCACCAGCCTACTCCCATAACCTACATCCACCGTCTAAATGCTTCAGCCCTCTCTTACCCACTACAACTCTACTCTCCCACCTAAATACCCCATGCAGTATTACACTATATAACACTTCCTTATTTCTCTTGATCACATAATCCTCCAAGCATACTTAACCCATTGGTCCCCATCTTACCCCCTCCCTACCGCCTTATTGGCTTCCATCTAACTGTGCTATTTGCCTCATTTTAGATAAGAATGCTTCCTGCATGGCTCAGGTGAACATGCATCTCTGTCCTGTATCCCTCTTGCAGTAGGTTTCTGTAGGTTTTTGATTTTTTCATCACCGTGAACATGATCCCTTATTCTCATGATTGTTTATTGAGTGGCTCCCACATAATGGCTTGTGACTCCAGAGCATTGCGCTGCCATCAGGACAGGCACAGAAAGTGCACCCCTCCATTTGAGAGCAAAAAACATCCTCTTGTGTAGCGGACGGGGTCTGGCTGTGGGGTCCACAACTGAATATTTCAAGAAGCCAAGAGGGAGATCATCTTTGCAAGAAACTATGGTGAGTTGTTCCTAAAACATAGAGTTTGCACCCTTGACTGCATCTTATTGGACCAGGTGTCTGATGTGAGGAATCCTTCTTACTTGGATAGTTTGGTAGGGTTGCCAGTGAGGTTTAAACCTCTAAGAATCACCAGGCAACATACCAATCATAAGGGTTGATAAGATAGTTTCCCCCTTGAGAATCCTGTTGAAGCCAATCATGTGCCCTAGTGGCTCCGTTGGTTGCTGGGGTTTGATCCATGGCTGGAAACCTGTCCTACAGTATGCAATGATTTTGTGCATGTCCACATGGTCTAGGTTGGGTTTCCGGAAGAACTGGAGAAATCCCAGACGCTTTGGCTACTTTTGGACCCGAGCTCCACCAGAAGGTTGATCTCTCGTATCTACAAAGCTCTGAAAGCCGACCGCAGGATGAATATTATGGGTATTCACGAGCAGTGTTGACTGATCTGCCAGACCTGCCACCGGGTATATCCACAGGCTCTTGAGGTTGCCAGGAACGCCTGCTTAAAGTTCATGCAATTTCACTACTTGCAAATCTTAAACCTTGTACTTCCACAACTACTGATACTTCCTTCCTGGAATTTGCCTTCACTTTAGATGAACTTCAAGCAACAATTAAATGTCTGCCTAAAGGTTAAGGTGCCTGACGATGATGGTTTTACTGTTGAATGCGATCTTCAATTCTTTCACATACTACTTCCTCAGCTTTTCCATCTCATCAATCATTTTCTGTCTATAAATTCATCTGTTGGTTTCTTTACAGAGGCAATGATATATAACATTCCAAAAAAGGACCGTGATTTAAACCTGTATAAAAATCTTCACCCAATATCTTTGATTAACACAGATTGCAAAATCTTTGCTAAGGCCCTTGCATTCGATTAATTGATCTTATTCCTAATCTGGTTTCCACAGAACAGCCTGAATTTGTCAAGCACAGGAACTTTATAGATAACTCACCTACCTTTTTGAATATTACTAGTAAAGCAACTATACATACTTTCTCTCTGGTGACACTTACTCTGGATGCAGAGTCAATTGGCAGTTCCTTATCAAAGCTTCAGAATTGGTATGATTTCGGGCCCAGATTTCTCCAAATAAATTCCTTGCTATACTCATCACCTTGTTCTATGGTATAGGTGAATGGCGGACACAATCATCTTATTTTCACCTCAAGACAGGTACCAGGCAAGGCTGTCCCCTCTCTCCATTTAATTCCTATTAGCATAAAACCCTTTTTACATTGACTAAAAATTTCTTGCACCTTACATGGCTTTCAAGTCAAAGACACACATACCACGTATACTGCTTATACCAATGACATTCTTATTTTCATCTCACAACCTGACACCTCACTACCGTCTTTTTTTAAAAGAATTCAGATTGTATTCTGTTTTTCCGGCATGCAAGCTCAACATGGATAAATCTTAAATCCTACCTAATAAATACTGCATAAAAGATCCTTTTATTTAATCAGGACTATCTTGGAATCCTGTTAAGATTAAATGCTTGGGAATGTTTTATACCAACAACCTCAGAGACAAATAAAAAATCAATTTGGATAGTATAATCGTTAGAATCACACACCTCAGCCTGGGTTGGTCACCACTATTCTTATCATGATGGGATCCTCTGATTACAATTAAAATGATGATTCTCCCCATTATACATTTTTCTCTTCAGATGTTACCAATTAGGATTTCCAAGAAATACTTCAATTCACTGCATAAAATCCTATCTAGATTCCTATGGAATTGGAAAATGTGTCACATATCAGTGACTAGACTAAAACTCCCCAACTCCCCAACTCCACAGGGCAGTGTTAACTTCCCTGACCTCTATCTGTATCATAGGACTTTCCGTATTAAACAGATCCCATCTTTTGTTTTTAATCTACTATTGCTGAACCTAATTTATGGCTTGTAATAGAATCCTCTATGATTTTCAAGTTCTCCCGCAACCATGTTATGTATATGTTTTAACTCCCAGGTTTTAGTTATCACTCATCTGTTTTCCGGTTCCCTGATTAAGCTGCTTTTTGTATCCATTACTTCTACATATCATCAATTTCTTCAAAGCCCCATTTGGTATAAGAAAATGCTTATCTTTAAAGGAAAACTTATTTTATATAAGAGTTGGATGGATTAGGGTCATCTCACTGTTTCTCAATTTATCTCAAATATCTCAGTTATATATTTTCAAACTCTTTCCTAATCATTTAATCTACCATCTACTTTCCTTAAACAATGTAACATACTGCATTGTATTTTTACACAGGCTTTTACCTCTTTCTCCCACCCTTTCACTAGAACAGATGAACCACAAATTCTGCCATTACTGGGATTTCTGCATCGTTTTCCTTAGATAAATAGTTCTCTGTGGGCTACTTGCATTATGGTCAAATGACAAAAGGTTTGATAAATGTATAGATCTTCTACTAGCAATATGTATACAAGGGCTTACTTCTAACTTGAAATCTGCAGAAAATACCAAAAGTAAAGTGTGTTGTAATTTGTGCTATAACTATTAACCGGATAGATATAATTTACAAACTCTTCCACTGTCAGCTAAAAGAGATATTGTCTGGTCACCGCTCACTACCTACCTTTCTAATGTTGCTCCTTTATCTTTAACAATGGTTCTTATCTGCTTATTATTAGAGTTCAAATATAGTTTTTTGCCTTTATGACATATTGTGGTAATCTTTTGATAGATTGTAGCTTTAGATAATATACCTTTCACTTATTCTATTTCCCCTCCTTTCTCTTTCTGTCTTTGCAGTTATTTCCCCTTTGTTTTATTCGATTTTCACAAATTGCCATTTATATTCCCATCTAAACTATTGTATTCATATTTCTTTTATTTGCATCGCTTTTTCATCATATCATAATATATTCCTAAAGCTTAACAGTTCTTTTTCTCAATACTGCTGCGAAGTTTATTAACATTTGTTAATGCACTGTTTCATGACATTTTATTGTTCCGATTTTTTATTATTTTATGGAATGTGCATAAAAAGTAGCCCTGTTCACGGTTTCCTCGTAGGCCATGTTTATTGCCTGGGTCAGAAGGTGTGAACCAGATGCTCTTTGTTGTCAGAGGTTGAAGACTGTCTGTCCTTTGGACGATATGGAGGAATGTTTCATGCTATTTTTGCTGACGCTCCATTTTGTTTTAAAGCAATTTTCATGCAAAAGAAGCTCTTTGTACACTATTCTGTCCTGAATGTTAGTACCAGAGGCTCCTTTTCGAGTGCAGTGGGAACCCTAATTGGTAATTGTATTTACGGTTTCATGGTGTGTGTGATGATGTAGTGTTTTCAGTTGTGGTAGAGGCAAGTCTTAGCTGTTTCTCAGAGGTATAGTACCAATGCATAGAGGACAATAGGCCACCACTATCAGATATTGCTTGTAAGTGTCAGTTTCATATTGATCAGTTTCAACTACATCAATTGGATATTGTGATGCTTTGAGTATTTTCTCCTTACAAGCATACTTCCATTTTATTGGTACTCAGGCAGCACTTTCATTGCAATACAGAGACAGTGAAGCAACCAGAATACTGCTACATAGATTAACCTGCCTATATGTACGATAAATTATGCCCGGGGGGAGGGGGGGTTCACAAAATATATAACATCACTGGGCTAACAAGATACAATTGATCATCAGGACATCACAGAATAATGTTTACAAAATGTCTTTATATTTATTTTCATGATAAACATTCATTAAATAGATCAAGAACAGGTACATACAGAGTTGATTACATAAATGTGAAAAACATCAGACATATAAATATAAATCAGGTCCCACACGCACACATTCAAACCCAGCATTCCTTCAACACTTCAACGATACATACATTCTCAGGCATAAACATCAATCAAATACATTCTAACCACAGTCAAAGCTATAGAATAAAAGGTCAGAGCAGGTTCCTAAATTCTGAATCAATGTACAAACGAAGGACTGTCGTGTGTACTCTTGTTTAAAGACAATAGTTGAATCCAGACACACGAGGTTGTTCAGCGCCAACATGGGCTTCAGTGCCTCACCCAATGTGGGCTACACCTTCATCAGGGTAACAACAGTACATAGTGTAGGACACAGAAGAAGTGACCCCATTCCTTGGGGTTGGCCCCAAGGCCCACGCGGTCCCTGCTGCCTCCTCGCCTCCTGCAGGAGCCGGGATTGCATTTGGGTAGAGGGAGCTGCTAACATGCAGCTCCCTCAGCCCAAAAGCATTTCTGCTTCGCTTCATTGAAGCAAGAGCATTTCCCATGCTCATGTTTCCATGAAGTAAAACACTGTTTGCTATGGCTTTGCGGGAGCAGTGCTCCTGCCAAGCTATAGCAAACTGCAATGTCCCAGGGGTGGACACCCCGGGACATTGCTGGAACCGGACCTGGAGGCTGGCGGTCCTGAGGGCAGCGCATCCCCCCTCCCATCTTGAAGTGCTAAGAGACCTGCAGGTGATTATGCGCTCTACAAATCCCAGTTAGCATAACATAACATCTTCGGTGTAACTCCGGGTAGGTGGTGGTCCCTCGGACCAGGGGTCCGCAACGGACCCCTGCATTTACTTAATTTGTGCCACAGGAGGTGGTGGCTGTGTGGTGGGGGCTTGACCCTCCCCACACCTCATTGTTAAAGACAGCCCCGGGAAGGTGGCAGTCGTCGGGTCTGCGGGGGGGCCATGTGCCTCCTGCATTTAATGAATATAGCCCTGGGGAGGTGGCAGTCCCAGGGGCTGTGTGGGGCCCTTAATAGTTACCTAATACTTACATTTAAAACCCATTTGCCTTTACAATTATTGCCTACACAACAATATTTGTTGTAAAGGCATGCATGGTAAATGCATATTCGTTGTAAAATCCTGCATGGTTTAGGTAATGCATGGTAATGGCACTCACATTGTAATGGCTGCATGTTTGGTAGCAGCTGCTTTGTTATGGCTGTTTCCCAAGCCAAACATACAAAACCTTCCTTTTTACAATGTGAAACAAAAAAAATAATAGAGCAAGCATAAAGGGGAAGCTGACAAAGAGAACAACAGAATGGATAAAAAAATAAAATATGTTGCAATAGTACTCTGATAAACAAAAGGGGAAAACAGGAACTGGATATAGGGAGAAAAATAACTAAATATAAATTTAGGCATCATGCTTTACTAATACAGGTGGTATTTTGTACCGTTAGTTTACATGGAGCATCCTCTGATTTGTGACATTGGAATCGGGAAACGACAAACGAGGATGAGTTTGAGGAGCTAAAGGTGGAATTTTTAGCATTGTTGTAATGAACATGATTGGAGTGATTGATGGAAACAGGGAAGTGCAAATATTTACTATTTCCACTCCAGTCTGTACAACACTTGGGGAAGCACTGGATTTCAGTGGGTTGAAATGCACAATTTCCCTCCAGTCTATGCAACAGTAAGGCAAATGTTGGATTTCAGAGGGGTGAAATTTATAATTCCCACTCCAGTCTGAGCAACAGTAGGTAAAGCGTTGGAATTTCAGCGGGGTGAAATTTGCTATTCCCACCCCAAACGGCACAACAGTAGGGAAAATGTTGAACTTTGGAGGGGTAAAGTTCACTATTCCCACTCAAGGCCACGCAACAGTATTGAAAGTGTCAAATTGCAAAGCGGTTACATTTACTGTTCCAACTTCATTCCAAACAAGAGTGAAGAAAGTACTTCAAACACCCTGCATATATAATTAATGCCATGGATGTAGAAATAATATTGAACTCTTTACATAAAAATATTTAATTAACGCAAACATCTCTCTCTCTCTCCCTCCCTCTCTCTCTCTCACTATATATATCCATACTAATAATATAAAGAGAGAGACCAAACCTTTGAGGCGGGTAATCTCAGGAACCACAGCACCAATCACAACACCCAATACAGCGTTGGAAAGGGCAGTTGCAGCAGAAGGACATAGGCTATACAGACGCCCACCATATACATTTAAACGGTAAAAGAACCGTGCCAGCAAAGTAGTCCCTTGTGGGCGTGTCTGCGTTGTGCTGTGGGCGTGTGCTGGGGGCGTGACAAACACTGGGGGCGTGTGGTACGTTCCACCCTTCATGCCATGTCTCATATTGTGTGCTAATCCCACCCTGCTACCTTTAAATACCCCTGCACCCCATGATCATAACCCACCCTTACTCCTTAAAATACCCCAACACCCTTAAACACTAACCCATCTTAACCCTATAAATATACCCTGTACCCCAAAACTCAAACCTATCCCTAAACCCTAAAAATACCCCTATACCCCAAAACCCAAACCTAGCCCTGAACCCTATAAATACCCCTGTACCTCAAAACCAAAACCTACCCTTGAACCCTAAAAATACCCCTCTACCCCAAAACCCAAACCTAGCCCTGAACCCTAAAAATACCACTGTACCCCAAAACACAAACCTAGCCCTGAACCCTTAAAATACCCCTGTACCCCAAAACCCAAACCTACCACTGAACCCTAAAAATATCCCTGTACCCCAAAACCCAAACCTAGCCCTGAACCCTAAAAATACCCCTGTACCCCAAAACCCAAACCTACTCCTGAACCCTAAAATACCTCTGTACCCCAAAACCCAAACCTAGCCCTGAACCCTAAAAATACCCCTGTACCCCAAAACCCAAACCTAGCCCTGAACCCTCAAAATACCCCTGTACCCCAAAACCCAAACCTACCCCTGAACCCTAAAAATACCCCTATACCCCAAAACCCAAAACTATATCTGAACCCTTAAAATACCCCTGTACCCCAAAACCTAGCCCTGAACCCTAAAATACCCCTGTACCCCAAAACCCAAACCTACCCCTGAACCCTTAAAATACCCCTGTACCCCAAAACCCAAACCTACCCCTGAACCCTAAAAATACCCCTATACCCCAAAACCCAAACCTAGCCCTGAACCCTAAAAATACCCCTGTACCCCAAAACCCATACCTATCCCTAAACCCTAAAACTACCCCTGTACCCCATAACCCAAAACTATATCTGAACCCTTAAAATACCCAAACACCCCAAAACATATACCTCAGTACCCCAAAACATATACCCCTATACCCATACTTATCTTATCCAAACATTAAAAAAACATGCTTTTACCATTCATGCATTTACAACGAATTTCGTTGCAAATGTATGCGTAGTAAAAGCATATAAGCCCTGAACCCTAAAAATGCCCCTGTACCCCAAAACCCAAACCTACTCCTGAACCCTAAAATACCTCTGTACCCCAAAACCCAAACCTAGCCCTGAACCCTAAAAATACCCCTGTACCCCAAAACTCAAACCTAGCCCTGAACCCTTAAAATACCCTTGTACCCCAAAACCCAAACCTACCCCTGAACCCTTAAAATACCCCTGTACCCCAAAACCCAAACCTACCCCTGAACCCTAAAAATACCCCTATACCCCAAAACCCAAACCTAGCCCTGAACCCTAAAAATACCCCTGTACCCCAAAACCCATACCTACCCCTGAACCCTTAAAATACCCCTGTACCCCAAAACCCAAACCTACCCCTGAACCCTTAAAATACCCCTGTACCCCAAAACCCAAACCTAGCCCTGAACCCTAAAAATACCCCTGTACCCCAAAACCCATACCTACCCCTGAACCCTTAAAATACCCCCGTACCCCAAAACCCAAACCTACCCCTGAACCCTAAAAATACCCCTATACCCCAAAACCCAAACCTAGCCCTGAACCCTAAAAATACCCCTGTACCCCAAAACCCATACCTACCCCTGAACCCTTAAAATACCCCTGTACCCCAAAACCCAAACCTACCCCTGAACCCTTAAAATACCCCTGTACCCCAAAACCCAAACCTACCCCTGAACCCTAAAAATACCCCTATACCCCAAAACCCAAACCTAGCCCTGAACCCTTAAAATACCCCTGTACCCCAAAACCTAGCCCTGAACCCTAAAAATACCCCTGTACCCCAAAACCCAAACCTAACCCTGAACCCTTAAAATACCCCTGTACCCCAAAACCCAAACCTACCCCTGAACCCTAAAAATACCCCTATACCCCAAAACCCAAACCTAGCCATGAACCCTAAAAATACCCCTGTACCCCAAAACCCATACCTATCCCTAAACCCTAAAACTACCCCTGTACCCCATAACCCAAAACTATATCTGAACCCTTAAAATACCCAAACACCCCAAAACATACACCTCAGTACCCCAAAACATATACCCCTATACCCATACTTACCTTATCCAAACATTTAAAAAAAACATGCTTTTACCATTCATGCATTTACAATGAATTTCGTTGCAAATGTATGCGTAGTAAAAGCATATAAAATGTAATGCCATGCGTTATAATGGCATTGCGGAGTCATGGTACTTTCGTAATGAAAGTATGCGGAGTGATGGTATGCGGAAAGAAAGTTGCGGAATAATCAGTGTTTACCCTCCCCCGGTAAGTACATTGGTGGCACGGCGGCCCACATCTCCAGCAACATACTCATATTTTTCCACCACCCATTTGAAAAACGCACAGGTCTCTCTTATTGATGGCCAGCACCAACATACACTTTTAGACACACCTCCCGCCATAAGTTCTAGAATTGCGAACTTTAGAGCTGGGGAGCTACGTTCGAATCTCGGCATCAGCTCAACATCCTGTGATTCCAGGCAAATCGCTTTATCTCCCCGTGCCTACCACAAATGAATGTGTTCTTCTGTAATGTAAATTGTGCTCATGCCATGTTGTCGAGTTTGCGCTCTATAATATTGCAAAGAAATATAAAGTAGGGAAACTCGAGTTCACACACTACTGAACGCACACTCTTAAGTGCATCAGCAGTGCACTGTGAATCGGAGCATTTCACAGGCCTGTCACAGATAAGAAATGCTATCAAAACGAAATCCTACAAAACAATATACTACTGGCCGGCAGCAATTCATACCCGGACAACGTCGGCACGGGCTGCTATCAACAATGAAATCATAAACCAAGGACTTATAGAAATTGAAGACTCACTGTACTGTATCTATTAAGCGAGAAGTCCTTACAAGATTTCAGCCTGCCGCCAGCGGTCCGAACTAACCTAACTTGATACCACAATATCGCTACCGCACACAATATTCCAGAGCTAAATAACTACCTTGCTCAACACTTGCCTAACTTAGTTCCCGATCAACAACTCGCCTACAACACCATAGTTGATATTGTTGAAAAGAAGCAAGGCAAACTATTGTTCATAGATGCCCCCGGTGGCACAGGAAAGACTTACCTAATCAACCTCATACTTGCCAAAGTTCGATCTTCTGGGAATTTGGCTCTAGCTGTTGCTTCATCTGGAATAGCTGCCACTTTGCTAACAGCTGGGAAAACAGCACATTCTACCTTTGAACTGCCTTTAACAATTTCCCTTGAAAGGGATTCAATATGCTCTATTCGGAAAAACGTACCTTTGGGGACACTGCTTCAAAATGTGTCTCTTATCATGTGGGACGAATGTACAATGATACTAAAACCATTGCTGCCTAGCCTTTTTTTACCCGGACAACGTCGGGACGGGCCGCTAGTATATATATATATATATATATATATATGTGTGTGTGTAAACAAGGCCGCTGTGATGGCTGAAATGTGTCATGGCTGACGTGCTTGAAATAAAGTAAAGAATGAAGATTTGCATTTGAAGTTGGCTCCGTTTGTCTATTGCGATACACCAAGCGTTTCATTGATATATATATATATATATATATATATATATATATATATATATATATATATATATATATATATATATATATATATATATATATATATATATATATATATTCCCATGGTAATCTTCCTCCATTGAAGTCGATTAGAGGCGACACAGCGGGGCTTTAGGTGAACACCATTTATTAAAATTACGGGCATGACGCGTTTCGGAAATAGTCCTTTATCAAATGCCCTTCCAGTAATCAAAGTGCCTCTGTTGCTTTCGGTTCCCCATTCAGTCTGTTTATAATGTCCAAATCACTGAAGTAGTGTTGGGCCCCAGGTAAAACGTTGCACGGAGTCACGGACGTCTCTTCAGTAGAACTGCATTCCCCAGCATGCAGTGTTGCCGTGTTGCTGGTTAGTGACTCCGCTTGTCGGCATGGTTCCTGCTTTTCCCCGTTGGGATGCCGATCTGCAGCGTTGACCAGGTGGGAGCTTGAGCATTTGTTCTGGGCTATATATATATACACACACATATTTATATATTAATAAATAATTGTCATTCAGTTCTTAATTAATTAATGTCCCACCCTATACCCATACAAATCTATCAGCATGCACCTAAACAATCTTTAAAAATAAGAACCCAATTACAATTTACAATCAATTAAATAATTAATTAACAATTAATAACTAACTGTTGATTATTAATTAATTAACTTCCCAGCCTACACCCCTACAAACCTTGCAGCTTCCAATTAAAATACAATTAAAATAAGTAAATAGTCCATAATTTAAATATTTTAATTTGAATTACAAATAATAATTATTAATAAATTTAATAGGAATTAAATCACTGCCCACTTTATGCTTCTACAAACCTAGCATCCTGCAACTAAAATATTAGTACAATAATTCAGCATTCCATATTAAAAAAAAGGAATAATAAATAAAACAATGTATATAATTATTAAATATTACTTATCTTTGCACCCTAGACTCTTACAAATTTAGCAATCCACAACTAAAAGAGAAGTTAAAAAAATAAAAACTCCATAAATTACATAATTGAAATCAATCGAAAAAATAAATTAACAATTAAGTGTTCATTAATTATTACTTAATTTACTTCCCACCCTATCCAACTACAAATGCAACAACCCACTACAACATTATAATTTATAATAAAAAATTAAATAAACATTTATGAATCATTTAAAATGACAAACGATATCTAAAAAAAGCCTGTATATAAACAATAGTAACATATAAAACTAATCTATTAACTTAAACACATTCAAATAAATTTAGAAAAACTATATTTTTTGCCACAATATTATTGAAAATGATAATAAAACATTGATATTATTAAAAAAAGACATTGCTTACCTAATAAAACAATATTCTTGTCAAAGAAATGTGTGCATCAAGATATTTGTATGTCACCATTTATTTTCCGATATTTCTGCTTCCAGATATTTAGTCAACATATTGAAACAGGTTTAATAGATTACTTGTACTACCACTTCTGTCCTTCCAAACTGATGATTTAGGAACATCAATGACCTGTTGCACAGAACTAAACTTGTTGAATGTTCTAGGCTCTTTAACACTAGCAGCATCCTCCCCTAGAAAATTCCTAAATGGGACACATTTTATCAGATAGTATCTAGCTCAAGCTTTGTCTTGGCTTTAAGTCAGTCTGTACTTATTAATTCATAACATTCACTCACAAATACACATATATACAAACATTCCTTCCTACATACATACACGCACGCACCAAACATAAAAAAACATACAACTTTCCTTTATTACAGCTTTCCAGGAGGGAAGCCTCAGAGGTCCCATGATTTGATTTGAACAAGATGTATAAAGCGCAGCAAATACCTGCAGGTATCAAGGCACTATAGTCTGAGTAGTCTGAATCAGCCAGGAATCAGTTTAGCAGATTAGCTAAATGAGCTGAACAATCTCCCCATTGAGTGAAAAGCCAGGTTCTTAAGGCTTTTCTGAAGGGAGAAAGCCATTTGATACAAGTTAGATGATGAGGAAGCGAGTTCCACATTCTTGTTGCTGAGACCGAGAAAGCTCTGCCTCACATCTCTTCTGGACTGTAGATACTGCCACCAAATTGAGGTGAGCTGGGCGAAGATTTGTCCCAGGGATATTTCAGTGAAACATTGCCTTGAATCAATCTGGACTGACCTGGGAAAGGGCAGTGTGCACTGTGCAAAAGGTCTTTAACATAATGTGCTTTTTTATAGGGAGCAAGTGAAGATCATGTAATTCCTTGGACTCTGATTGCTGTTTCGAAATATCCAAAGTAAATCTTGCTAGCGCATTCTGCACTAACTGCAGTTTGGCTTGGGTGCTGTTATTGGTATCTAAATAAAACGCATTACAATAGTCAATCCTTGACACAACCAAAGCCAGTGCTCCTTGTTTTCATGCTGAGAGAGGGATGAATGGAAAGATTTTCTTCAGCATTTTGAGGATACAAAAATAAGTAGATGAGGTGCGGATGGCCTGCTGGTCCAGTGAGAGCTCGAGGTCTAGGATCACCCTTAGATTATTGGCTTTCTCTGTTGGACAGGCAAGGAACCTAGTGTGACAGATTACCTGTTATTATTCTAGATAGAAGCTTGTGTTCCAAAGAATAACACTTCAGTCGTCTCCCCATGAAGCTTCAGGTAGTTTTTTTCCATCTACCCTGCTACTGCTGTCACACAGTGGTTAAAGTTATCTGAGGAAACAGCTGCATCCTTAGAAATCAACATGATGATTTGGGTGTTAGCTGCATATGAGATCGCTTGTAGCCCATAGGAACGCATGGTCCTGGCAAGTGCGGAGACATAAAGGTTAAAATGCGTAGGGCTTGATGATGAGCCCTGCGGCACCTACGGCAAGAAAAATGGGTCTGACTGGAATTGGTTCTCCGTCACCCTTTGGGATCTATCTTTACGGAAGGAGGACAGAAGATTCAAAGCCCTGTCTGTGATACACAGATCTTGTAGGGGTTTGATCAGCAGAGATGGGAAAATGGTGTCAAAGGCCGCGGATAGATCCAACAGTATCAGAGCCCCGCCTTGCCCTGCATTCACTAGCCACCTAATATAGTCTGTAGCAGCCACCAATGCTGTTTCAGTTCTGTTATTCTTCCGAAACCCGAACTGTGGCACGTCCAACCAAGTCTGTTCTTCTACAAACTCAATCAAGTGGCTATTGAGATGTTTCTCCAAGATCTTAGCTGGGACTGGGAGTAGTGAAATAGGGCAGTAATTTTGAAGGTCATTTGTGTCCAGTTTGGGCATCTCGAGAAGTAGCATCACTACGTTTTCCTTCCACAGCCAGCTGTAGCACCCTGAAGAGATGGCTTTATTCATCATAGCTAAAACTTGGTGCGCTGCCAAGCAGGCTACCATATACAAATGTTGAGGTACACACGGTTCAAGGGGGGCACCAGACTTGGTGTTAAGAAGGTACAGTTCAACAAGTTCTGGGTAAGGAAACCTACCTGTGTTATTTTCCTTAAGTTCAGAAGATTTAGCAGATTCTGACTGAAGCTTTCTGCTTAAAGAGAGCAAGATTTTGTCTTCTGTTTTCGATGCTTTTAAAAGAGTTGGTACTGCTACATTCTATGGTCAGCCAATGAGAGAAGGCAGAAGTCCCTCACTCGTCCTCGAGTGGAATGGGGTCAGTGAGGCTGCTGACACCACCCAACTCGCCCCTGGGCACTTCAGGGTTTGAAACTGATGTACCCAGGTCTGAGGCTATCAGTAGTGCTCCCCCTCATCATGAGGGCGAGGGCCTTGAGACACTTTTGCCAGGCTGATGAGGTCACACCCACAGGGCTGTGAAATTGTCAGCCTGGTAAAGTTCAGCTCAGGCAGTCAAGCGCCTGCGCATTTAACACGTGTACAGTTCCTGGCTGTCTGACCTTAACCAAAAGAGTAATGGTTAGGCTGACCTTTGTTTAGCCTGACAAACACTTTTCTTGTTGGAGAAACCAGTGGAGGTCTTGGTCCCTCCACCTGTTAGGACAGGCTGTGGCTGCTTAGGAGCCTGGAAAGAGGTAACACCAGTTTTGGAGTGTGGTGTGGCATGATATGAACACAACATGTCTTGTAGACCTTTGACAAAACTAAATCCACTTGCAAAAGCCAATCAGAGCACACAGCACACATCTTTTGCTCTTTCTAAAAGCCCATTAACTTGGGGGTTATACAGACTTGTGTTATTCAATATGTGTTTCCTTCAAGAAACTGAGCATATCATTGGACATGAACTGTACCACATTGCCTGTCACAGGTACTTTTCACCGACCCTACTGTGCAAACACTTTCCTCAAAAAGTCACTAACACTAGCAGTGTCTGGTTGTTTCATAACTCACAATCAATCCATTTTTATTTATAATTTTTCAGTCAACTAGTTAATCCAGTTCTACAACAAATAGGACAAATGTGTTGCTAACAAACGTGTAAACAAAAACAAAAATCAAAGTGATGGCTCCATCCACTTAGGTCATTATCTTTTGGGGTCTTGGAATGTTGCAGGACTGTGAACGCTGGTCTGCAACATTACTTTTCAAAATTATTTCAGATTTTACCATTTATTTTGTTGTCAGGAAACATTGTGCCTGAATTCTCCTCCAATTTCAGGATGTCAGTTGTTCCATACTCTGGCGGTATCCTTGGTCTAAATGAACAGAACTTCCTGGGGCCTGATTATATATATCTCAGTAAAGCTTGATGCTGTGACTAAAGAAATCTGCACATATTCACCATATATCTAGGCAATCAGCATTACAGGACAAAGTTGCCCTGTTCTCTTACACAGAAAATACTAATGATTGTCTACATACAACCATCTAATAAAAAGAAAAAATCTATAACCAATAACATCATTACACCATTAGAAAATCACATATGTAAACACAGCAATGCTAAAATAATAATAGCTGGGTACTTTGATTAGACTAGCTTGCATCCTGAGCAATATGACTAGACCTTTGAGGATTAAGACTCTGTTTAGGCATCCTGGAACTATTTTAACCACCCATTAAGGCATCCAATGTGGGTTCTTGCTTTTAGCAACTACTATATTGGTGACTTTGAAGTCTAAATGGATAGTTTTCAGTTGATCAGTCTGCAAAATGCACTCAAATCACCAGAAATCCATCTTCAACCCTAGAATATACCTTTATATCATTATTCTGCTTTCGTGCTGTTGAAAACTTTCAGATCATTGAGAGATACGAAAGTGACCAATTTCCACAAGAGACTAATGCTAAATTAAAATTCAGGTTAACAAACTCGGCTCAAGATGTAGGATATATATCTGGTAAACCAAAGTTCAAAAGGCTCAAATGGAATTCAAATACACCAGGAAAATCCTATATGGCAGCAGTTTACTTCAACATCTACTTGAAAAGCAAAGATACAAGGGTCATCAGCGAACCTCTTGGGGAAATTGTAGTTGCTCAAAAACAATTTTCTAATACACATCCATGACACTGAAAATAACATAGCACACTACAAGTATAAGAGCATGAAAATGAACAATCCATGCTACTCTAAATATTTTAAGTCTGAAGAAAGAGCACTTAACAGACGGTTAAGATGAACAACACCTTTTAAAATCAGTGAGACTTTTCCAAATAAAATCAAGGGAACATAATACAAAGAGAAAAGAACATAAAAAATATATTTGGCTACGAGGTGGCCTACTCTGGGACCCTGTGCTCAGGTCTATGACACTGCTGTTACTGGTAATGGACTTAGATACATCGTGCATGATTCTGCGCTCTTTGTGAATTTTTTTTACTCAAATGCTAGTAAATATGATTATTATATTTGGGAAGCCAAACACATAAAGGAGGAGGAGGATCGGCGAAAAACAATTTATGATTTGCAAGACCAAAGATCACAAGAAATTCTTTAATCATATAAACATACCAGAGACTTGCACAACTTGGGAATTCCATACTTGCCTTTGTCTAGTAAAACCATGTAATTTTGCATATGTAATATATAATATGCAGAATGAAGCCAGGCCACTTCTTCCACTCACAGGACCTAGGGAATGGTACCGGGAGTATTCTGTGAAATACACTTTAGATGAACCAGGCGACCGTGACTGATGTTCAGAGAAACTTGTATCAGACATCACTGGGAAAGGAAGATATTATAGCAGCATGGCCGAATGGCATCCTGTGGCATCTCCCACCTGATTTACCTCCCGGCGTCTCCGCGTGTAATGGAGCTGCCCGCGGTGACATCACTTAGAATGTCACCGCGACCAGCGTTCCAAGGCGAGTGCCGGGGCTAGAGTGTGAGGAAGCTGTGGAAGCGGAGGCTGTGGCTGAGGTCGCAGAGTATGTCACATACTTTAATAAATACTCCTGGTTAACCTACGTGACGTCTTTGTACATCTGTGGCCATCACTACACTGGTGACGAGGGAAACGCCTGAAGGAAGGTAAAGTGAACAGCTGAGAAGAAGGAGACAGCTGACGAAGAAAAGTATTCGAATGCTCCTGAAGCAGACCGCGTCGCAGAGGAATTTTCGAAATAAGGAGCAGCAGCGGGGTCGAGAGGTGAAGCGATGATCCCATTGCAGAAGGCTCTCCAGAAGAAGGAATGAGGAAAAGGGCGACTGCGGGTCAGTGAGAATATATCACCCGTCAGTGCGAGCAAGAAGTGAGGTAACGCCTGCCAGCTATCCTAGCGCGCTGCACATAGACCCGCGTTTCACGATCTGCATGGTATGAACTGGCATCTGGGGTCATGTAAGCGTGTGAGGCGTTTTGGTGCGGCGGGTGTCTGATAAACGGTGAAGCGGAGCACCAGCTCATCGACCCGACAAGCGAGAGCCAGGCACGCTGTTCCTTCACCCACTTCAGGATTTTATGGTGAGCCTGTGACAGGCAGTCACGAAGCGTAGAGCAGACACCTTTTACCCATGTCTGACTCGAGTGCAGCGTAGCGCATTCGAAGGGTAGCGCGTAGTGAACAGCACGACTAGAATTGGTTGTGAAGTGCGATTCACCATCTCTAGTGACTTTGCCGATGCTTAAGTGTGCAACCGGAGAATGACAGGAAAGGCACAGCTGTTCAGAATTAACGCAGCGAGGCGCGTGTGATGAAGGCAGCTCTTCTGTTACCTCGAGGGCGTTTGATAAATGACATTGCCAGCAATTGAAAGTCAGAGTGAACGGAGTGTAACGCACGCACTGTCACAAAGGAATATGAGCATTGCCAGTATTTGGAAGTCGTACTAACCGGAACTCGTCAGAAACTGTGTACTGTTTCCTAATGCATCGAGGGGCATGTGAAGAAGGAGTTTTTTTTTTCTCTGTCACCACGGAAGTGGTTCAACATGAACTGTGCTGGCAGTAAGGAGAAATGAACACGGTGTAGTGCACAAAGTGAATGTAGGAATGACATTTTGAAGGGTGGTGGCCACGCACTATTGGAGTCAGCATTCTTCTGCAGTCAGCTTTAAGCAGAGTGCAGTCTACTCCAGGGAGTGTGGGCCGTGCAGAGGGAAAAAAAAACCAAGGAGTTTTCTGAAGTATTTCCGCTGCGGGCTGAATGTGGACTGCGCTATTCATGTATTATTGAACTGACCCGTAGCATGGAAATCTAGAAGCCCATGCAACTGGGGCACACTCCAACTGGTCCTACAATAGGGTTATTTGAAAACTAATACTAGAAGTAGAAGTGTACACGGATGTAGTTTATGAATATTTGCTTCTGGTGGCACAGGGAAATAGTACCCTTCCCTATGTTTACAGTTGGTCTAGCAGAACTTGTACATTCTCATCTGGGTTGTAGATCTGTAATATAACCCTGTGACGAATAACCATGCAAAGTGTGACTCCTCCACCCTTTTTCTTGACCAACCCAGGTGATCCCACTATTCAGTGGAAAAAATTGAAAAAAGTGTTTTTAAATTACGCTACTGTATGTGGGCCTAACCTTGGTTTAGAAAGGAAGGTTGCATTGTTAGCCTATTACCTAGGTGCGGAAGGAGAGGAGGTTTTTGATCACCTCCCAGACTTAGGGGCGCTGGAAGCAAGGGGTCTGAATGAGTTTAAAGTAAGTCTAAAGAAATTAGATTTGCACTACCTCCCCAAGACAAGCACAATCATGGAGAGGTACCACTTTGGGAAAAGAGCACAGAAGGAAGGAGAATCTATTGAAGATTTTGTTTCTGAGTTGAGGAAATTAGCAGCTACTTGCAAGTTCGGTGGGGCGAGTGAGGAAAGAATTAGGGATCAATTTGTTTTGGCTTGCAGGATGGAGCGGGTGCATGAGGAGTTATGGCTTAAAGATGACCCACCGTTGAGGGAGGTTCTTATCATAGCCAAGCAGGTGGAGCACATGTTTCAGTGTGTCAAAGAGATAAAGCAAGACTCTGGGGAAAAGAGAAACGATGACAAGACCAATGTCAGTGAAGTGGTGGCCGAATGTGAGACAGTGTCTGTGATCAAAGGCCAGAAGGTAGCGGGCAGAGAACAGAAGGAGAGCAGATTGGGGGGATCGTTCAAGGGCACCTGCTATAGGTGTGGCAAGCAGGGACACCTAGCCAACGACAAAGAGTGCCCCGCCCTCAGATTTACATGTAACAAGTACGGTAAGAAAGGTCACTTCAAGCAATACTGCAAGAGTGGGCAAGGTGTCAGTAGACAGAGTAGAGACAGGACGAATGTAGTGTGCGACGAAATTGTGGTGCAGGTCAAAGAGTTGCAGGTCCAAAGCCCCAACGACACCATGTGTGAAGAAATAGTGGTGCAGGTTGATGAACGTCAGGTCAACAGCCCAAAAGACACCATAAAAGTAGGGGGGATTGATCTGGAAGCATTGTTCGATTCCTGTTCTAGGATAACTATTATCAATGCAAAAGAGTTCTTTTGAGTGTCTAAGGGAAAGATAACCTTGAGGAAAATGGATTTGAGGCCTGGGGGTTATGCTGGTCGCCCCATCTCTATGAAAGGCTATTTCTTAGGGAAAATTGAATACAGTAACAGGGCAACTGTGTCCAAAGTGTACGTGTCCACTGTAGGGGACAACATCTTAGGGTGGCAAGCACAGAAGGAGTTAGGGGTCTATCTTAATCCCAACAGTAATCCTCAGATCCTGATACAGGAGATACAAGAACACAAGACTGACATGGTGACAGAGTTCAAAGAAGTGTTCAGAGAAGAACTTGGATGCCTAAAAAACTACTGTCACAAGATAAGATTGAAAGAGAATGCTAAGCCAGTTGTGGCTAAAGTCAGAAAACTCCCTATTGCCATCCAAGAAGAGGTGAAATCCGAACTAGAGAAATTGTGCAAGGCTGGAGTCATCGAACCGGTGGAAGCGACGGAATGGTTGGCACCCATCGTGGCCGCAAAGAAGAAGGATGGGTCGGTCCGGCTCTGCATCGACCTAAGGGCGTTGAACAAGGAGGTTGTGGTCGACCGATACCCCCTACCGAACATCACCCAAATGATGAGCATGCTAGGGGGAGCTAAGGTGTTTTCCACTCTCCATCTCACCTCGGCCTATTTCCAGATAAAGCTACACGAAGAGTCACAGGAACTCACAGCATTTGTGACACCGATGGGCGCATACAAGTTCAAAAGGATGCCTTTCGGGCTAGTCTCGGCAGGCGCCGTATTTCAGAGAATCATGGGCAACATCTTGAAAGGCATCCCAGGCGTCATGTGTTACCAGGATGACGTGCTCATATTCGCTAAGAACCATGAAGAGCATGATAAGAGACTGAGATGCGTGCTAGGGAGGTTCCAGTCACAAGGACTTACAGTGAAAAAAGATAAGTGTGTGTTTGGCTGTGCAGAGCTAGATTTCCTGGGGCACAAGGTGACGACAGAAGGAATATGTCCCAAGGTCGAACTGCAAAACACCATCGTAAATTTGGCACCTCCCACGAGCAAGGACGAAATCAAATCATTCATGGGGATGTTGGAGTTCTACGGGAAATTCATAAGAAACCTGGCGGAAGGACCTACGCCATCAGGCTGCTGTTAAAGAAAGAGACTGAATTCAACTGGAGTCAGGAGTGCCAGAGGGAGTTCGAAGACGTAAGGAGGGCACTTGCATAGGCCCCCAGCTTAAAGTCATACATACCCAACCGGGCGACGGTAGTCACCACCGATGCAAGTGCCAAGGGGCTGGGAGCAGTCCTCACCCAAGTAGGCAAAGACGGAGAAGAAACCATAGCGTTTGCCTCAAGGTCACTCCAGAAGTCCGAGAACAACTATTCGGTAATTGAAAAAGAGGCCCTAGCAGTATCCTGGGCGGTGGGAAAGTTCAGAGACTTCCTGTGGGGAACTCAGTTCACTCTTCGTACTGACCACAAGCCGTTAGTGGAATGATTTCAGCAAGAAAGGTCTGGATGCCATCTCCAGCAGGATAAGGCGGTGGGTGGTCAGCCTCCAAGAATACACTTTCGGTGTCGAGTACGTCCCGGGAACGCAAAATTTTGCAGCAGACTGTCTGTCGAGACTCATCAGTGAACATGAGGCGAGGGAGAAGCAAAAGAAGTTGGATGAAGAAGAGGATGGACTTCAGATGGAGAATGTCTGCACCATCTAGAGAGCGTTGGGAGAGGAAACATGGAGAAAGGCATTGGAAGAAGACAAGATACTGGAGGAGGTGTGCAAAAGAGTAAAAGGCAGGTGGAAGAACGAAGACAAACGGGAAGAAAACCTGCAGCCATACTGGGCTGTCAAGGATGAGTTATCCATAGTAGACCAATGCCTATTCAGGGGGACAAGACTTGTACCACCTGCATCGGTGAGAGACAACCTGGTTGAGATAGCCCACGAAGGGCATCTGGGTATCACCAAGACTAAACAAAGACTCAGGGAGAGCTATTGGTGGCCGAACATGGACCTGGTCACCGAAAGGAGAATCAGAGACTGAATTCCGTGCAGCAACAGTGACAAAGTCCTGAAGCAACTGACGCCCCCAATGGTATGCAGGCCGCCACCGTCAGGACCATGGGAAGAGTTGGCGCTAGACATCGTGGGCCCATTGTTTGGAGAACTGCGAACGCCTTACATCTTGGTGCTTATGGATTTGTATTCTAGGTGGCCGGAGATGAAGTTTGTAAATGAAGTCACGACCAGGACAGTCATCGGGTTCCTGGAAGAGGTGTTCATCAGGGAAGGGCTACCCAGCAACATCCTCACGGATAATGGGGTGCAACTATGTTCGAAAGAAATGGAAGATTTCCTTGTGGAGAGAGGCATCAAACACAAGCGTTGCGCCTTGTATCACCCCAAAACCAATGGCATGGTTGAGCGATTTAACAAAACCCTCAGGGAGAGCATCCAGTTAGCCAAAGCCAGTGGTATAAGCTGGAAAGAAGAGGCGTGGAGGCGGTTAGAAGCATACAGGTTCACACCACACCAGACGACGGGAGTCACCCCATTCGAGCTGCTCCGTGCAAGGATACCCAACACCAAGCTATCCCCAGGGTGGATGGAGTGGCACAAGGGATGGTCAGACCAAACCAAAGGAGCGGAAAGCTTGAAGAAGCAAGAGGAAGCCATGAAAAAAAGGAAAGAAAGATATGACCAGCTCAAGGCCACACGGGAGGTCGAATTCAAAGTAGGGGATAGCATCAAGATCAGAACCCCCACTGGAAGAGCAAATTGGTCAGGGTACAGTAGTCCTACCAAAATCACAAAACTATTCAAGAATGCCGTCAAGACTCAAGAGGGAAAGATATGGAACCTAGAGAGAGTAGTGAGGTTCCACCCACCAGGGAATGATTCTAGGAGTGAATGGGAGGGTGAGGTGATGCAAGGCAGGACCGAGGTCCTAACACCAAGAAGCTGTTGTCAGTCCCCCACCCAGGTGGTAGGTCTAGCAGGAGAGTGACCAGACCCCCCAGGCATTTCGATCAATATATTATGTCGTAGGCCCTGCTACTCTGCTATTCTTGAGTTATTCTTCCTAGCAGGATAGTGACCAGACCTTCAAGATATTTCGATCAGGATTTATCTTGTCCTCCTTGTTTTCCTGTTGTTCATGCACTGTTTTATGTTTTCTTTCCGCAGGGGAGGGGGATGTGTGGTATCTCCCACCTGATTTGCCCCCCGACGTCTCCGCGTGTAATGGAGCTGCCCGCGGTGACATCACTTAGAATGTCACTGCGACCAGCGTTCCAAGGCGAGCGCCGGGGCTAGAGTGTGAGGAAGCTGCGGAAGCGGAGGCTGTGGCTGAGGTCGCAGAGTATGTCACATACTTTAATAAATACTCCTGGTTAACCTACGTGACGTCTTTGTACATCTGTGGCCATCACTACACATCCCTTCTAAAATATTTCAATTTTAGCATTCCTATTGGCCTTCTTGACTAATCAGGCCCCATCCCATCCTCCTGTAATGTCGCCATCCTCTGACCCTACACAAGAAGGTCTCTATGGCAGATTCAGTGAACTATCGAATGGTAGCCCTCCTTGATGAGGAAGCCAGGTTTTATGCATCTTGGCTATGAAAAGATCTAAAGAAATTAACAGTAGTAAATAATCAAATTCCCTTTTGTCAAACAGGGTTTATGGAGAACTGTGTCACAATTGACAACATCATAGCACTCTCAATTCAAATTATTACATCAAAACTAAATCCATAACATTTTAGGCTTTTGTTATTTTTTTTTAAAAACCACTTTGATAACATTGACAGAAACCTGCTCTATGCTAAATTTAGTGCATTGCACACAGATTCAAAATTATTATCCATACAAATACTTGAATACAAGCAAAACTAGAAGACAATAAATCACTAAACTCTAAGGGGCTGATTAAGAGTTTTGTGGTGCTGCTCTAAGTCAGCCCCACCACCACACCACCAAACCCCTGGTCAGCCACCAGAATATGAGTAATTCTCGCGTCTAGCTGGCTTATTTTTATGTTCCCATGCTGGTGCCCTGAAAATGAGCACCACAATAGGAATGCCAAAAACAGTTCATGCACCTCTTAGACTGTTGAGTCCATGCCGTGCAAGAACTTGGGAGCATACAAAAAGGGGGCACGTGCTGTGCCCCGCTGCATACATCGACATGGTGCTGAGGCATCAGGGGCCCTGTAGAGCCACCTTTATTTCCTCTCCACCATGGTTTTCATGGCAGTGGAGCCACCATGAAAACCGTAGCAGCGAGGAAACTCGTAATATGCTTAGCAGGATTGTGGCATTCCCGCCAAGAATATTGAGGCCTCTTGACCGCCAAAACACCGCCAAGGACCAGTGGTTTCCTAGCGGATGCGGCAGGGCAATGGCGGTTTGACTGACCTAATTGTAATAGGGATCTCGACAGACTCAAAATTAAGCCTTAAATTTACTCTCATACAGGGTTTAGGCGAGGTTATATTTTAGCCCCGTTCTATTTAATCCTTACATCTCAGCTACTAAACCCTTCCCTCCGGATTTCCCATTTGTCTGGGCATCTAGACCCACTCGTTACCTCGGCATATGGCTGATTAGGGACGTGAACGAACTCTGGAGAGCCAATTTGGGTCGGGTGATGGACTGGCAGGAGACCAAGATCCGTCCATTGCCAAGATGGTGGTGCTCCCAAAATCCTTGTATCTTTTTTTTTAACATTCTGGTCCCCTTCACTTTGCAGTTTTTTTCGTAAACTAAGCTCCAATATCATAATGCTGATTTGGGCTGGGTGCCAACCTCAAATTGCCTACAATATTCTCACTTTGTCCTTGGTTTGTGGTGGAATGGGCGCCCCAGATTTTAAACTTTATGCGCTGTGCTCACAGGCCAGTTTCTTCCACTTCTGGTTGCATCCTGTGCCATTCCAGCCGCATGTGCCAATTGAGGCAGACCTTGCTGCCCTTGGCCGCTTCAAACTGAGCTTTTTATCCCGCCTCAGCCCTCACGGGGTAAGATGGACATGGTTGAGTGTCTGCGCTCGGCTTGGAATGGATTGCGCAAAAACTTGGGCTATAACACACTATCTGCCCTATCCACACTCTTGCAGATCTATATCCAGATAACAAATTTCTCACTGTCCGAGACGACTCCACATCAATGGAAAGGCTGCTGTACAACCAGACTAGAGCGACCTGCAGAGATGCTAACCCCGTGTTTCCTCAGGCACCCAGCCAATGCCGCCTTCAAGTCGGTTCACACCTCCACCTCCCCGCGCAAGCTGGTCACCCGACTATATTTTCTCTCACTAGCTGCTTCCTCCATTAGCAAGGCGTGTGGAATGCAGAGCGCAGTCATCCCCCAGGATCAATGGTTATATTGCTGTAATCAGACCAAGCGCCTCTCCCCAAACTACCGCTGCGCCTCATACACTTTAAATATCTGCATAGATTAGATTGTTCCCCTATGTCTTTTTTTAAGATGGGTCTTCTACACCATGACAGATGCTCACGCTGCGCTGCCCCTGGCACTGATTTTGCTCACCTGGCCTTGCTATGCCCCAGGTTTTCCGTCTATTGGCAAGGGGTATGTGCAACCATCAGTGATATTACACTTGAACACTTCACTCCTGGCCCCCTGGTAAGCCTCCTGGGATATGTCAAACACTCCTCAGATGCCACTCGTAAGCTCACTGTGATGCTGCTGGTGCTGGCCAAGCGTAGGGTGTACATTCATTTGGGCAGAGAGTGGCGCCTCTTGTCAAGGCGTGGCTGAGAGATGGGGCCCACTGTCAGACACGGTTGGGCGAGTTTTGGGACCTGATGAAAGCTGCTAGCAGGCCCCCGGACATATGGGCTCCACTTATTTCCTACCTACATCGTTTAGCTGCCCTTGACAATTCTCCAACGCATTCCCCCACACCTGCCACACCTCCTGGTGAGGATAGTGCCACTCAGGGATAGTGGTACTCGAGGTACCCCATCCATGGGTCAGGGTGACTTCTTTTTCCTGCCATTGTTTTTCCCTGTACTGTACTGTGTTCTGTAGTATTTTGTCCACCTGTGTACCTTTTGCGCAGTTTCTTCCTTCTTCTGTCTCCCACCGCTGCTGCCCCTGCGGCCTCGCCCCCCTGCCCACAGCCACTCCCAGCTACTTGTCCCTATCCCCCTCCCCTACATAATGGTGGCCGCTGCGGGGGAGCGCGAGTTAGATCTCTGACGTTGGTTAAATGCATAATCGTTCCCCAGCAGCTCCGCACCTGCAACACCGCCCTGAGCCTCGAGCCTCCTCCATGGAGGTGTTTGAGACCCCTACAAACATTCGGTTTCTCTGAAGGTTGAATTCGCTTTACTAGTAGGAACCAACACCACCTCGGCTAGTAGTGGCAACACAAGTAGCTATAGAAATGAAGATAGCCACAAACTACTAGAACTTAAAAAGAAATTAAAACGGATGGTGGCACATGGGGAATTTATGTTGGCTTATCTTAAGAACGGCATTATCCCCATGGGCCTCAAAGTCCGCAACATTCCAGGTCTTTTTGTCCACCACAGACCCTTTCTTGAAAAATGGAGCCATATCGCCAATAGATGCTCGCAAGACCTCATGATCTTATTTGTCGGTACCGCCAAAGAATTGGCAGCGGCAATTAAGACAGAGATCGACGAACTTGAGACTAAACTCAGAGCTTCAGGGAATATAGATGAAGCCATCAAAAAAATAGAAGAAGCGAATAAAGAATTAGAATCCTTTAGTGCCTATCTTTACAAACGCAAAAATGATAAATTGACTAAAGACAAACGCTATTATACATTAGAAGGTACATATCCCTACTTGAAACAAGACTTCTATGAACAAAATCATTACGTAGATGAGACTAGATCCACCCCACAATGAGTCAATAACTTCACGGACACATCAGATTCTGAAAATGAAGGCACTAATGCGTTCTATGATACAGAGGCCAATTATAATCAATACAATGGCCCTCGCCCAAAGCCTTTTTTATCCAACAGGGGCCTCCGCCGAGGACGCCCCAGAGTTCATTTCCAGAGCCACAACAGGGGAAATTTTCAGCAATCACATCACCAACAACAACCCCAACACCAACAACATCAGCAGCAGGAACCCCACTTTATTCGCGAAACACGCAATCGCCAATATTGGGGCCAGGGGATGTGATCCCTATATTTAATCTTTCATCTAGTACAATTGACCCCCAGGCAGAATCTTTACTATTGAAAGGCCTTTCATATGTTCCACATGCTCATGTGAACATTTTTGAATTACAAACAGATGTCTTTTCCTTTTTTAGACGGATTAGACTTAAGAAATATTTTGCATCAATGGAAAATCCAAATGAGATCCAAAATGAGACCAGACAGCTATCACTGCCATCTACCTTCTATCCCACTTTAGACCAGCTTGGCCCAGAGGTAGCAGCTTTTGAACTTGTTGTTCTTCAACAATTAGAAAGGGCCCTCCACTTTATACCCAAACCTGTTTACAACCTTAGTAAGGAGGAATCTGAATCACTGAAATCTTTGAAAAATAATGACAGACTAGTGATCAAAAGCTGTGACAAAGGGGGCGGTATTGTGGTGTTAGATACGGATCTTTATGAATCAAAGATGAACATTATGCTAGCAGATGCCACAACATATTCGAAAATTAATGTAAACCCCTTAGGTAAGGTATCCAAAAGAATTCTGACTCTTACTAATAAGACCCTGACAACTGGAGATATTGACCATAAAGAATATGATTTTCTGAATTTTCACCAAGGGAAAACAGCATGCATTTATGGCATGCCCAAAATTCATAAAAGCCTCTCCGACCCCCCTTATAGGCCCATTGTATCAACCATCGGAACTAATACCGAACCTCTGTCCAAATTTATAGATTTTTTTCTACGCCCCCATATACCTAAAATTAAATCCTATATCAAAGAGATGGGCGATATGATAAACAAAGTAGAAAATTTGGCCTTTGATCCGAGAACAGACATTATGGTAACAATGGACGTCGAGGCACTTTACAGTAATATACCTCAAAAAGAAGCGCTTCTGGCCACCAGTTGGTTCATTGATTTATTCAATATACAGTGTCTGAAAGAATTTTTATTGGATCTTCTACATGTAGTTCTAACAGAGAACATTTTTGAGTGTGGTGACACCATTTACCGTCAGATAAAGGGTGTCAGCATGGGGGCCTCTGTGGCGCCTTCGATTGCCAATATTTATATGGCAGCTTTTGAAACAAAATTCATCCACAATGAGGTGGCCCCATTCTATGAGTCGATTTCCCATTGGTCCAGATACATAGATGACATCTTCTTTATCTGGACCAATGGGAAAGAGACCTTATTTTGGTTTCTCCAATGGATCAACCTGACCGATGTCAATTTAAAATTTACAGCCCATCAGAATGAACAACAAATAGAATTTCTTGACCTAACCATCAAAAATCAGAACAACAAACTCATTGTTGATCTCTTTGTGAAATCTACGGCGAGGAACACTCTCCTTCATTTTAAGAGTTTCCATCCTCGTTGCCAGCGTGAAAGCATCCCCTTCTCCCAATTCCTTCGCATTAGGAGAAACTGCACCAATTTAGCTGACTATGATGCGCAAGCCAGTATTATGCGCCAAAAATTCTTGAACAGAGGATACCCCCATAGACTAGTGAGGGACTCGTTCAAGCGAGCAAGAGTTTATGATCGTGATTCACTCCTTCGAAAAAAAAACCCAAAAGAAAACACCCAACTCGTCTGTGTTACCAAACACTCCACCCTAGACAACACAGTGAAACACATTATGAATACTAATTGGCACATTCTCAATTCTAATCCTACATCACAAGTCAAGTTAGACAAACCATTGTTTGCTCATAAACGAAATAAAAACTTAAAGGATTTAATTGTGCATTCACGATTTACTGTCAACCATCCTAGGTCTGAATTTATCCAGAGGTCCATTAACAATAACTTCCCTGTTAAAGGTACAGTGAGATGCTCAACCTGTAAGTCATGTTCGAACATAATGGGAGGTGAGTCATTTGAACACAATGGTTGTCATGTAGATGCAAAAGACATGTGGAATTGTAAGACTGCGAATTGTATCTATTTCATTTTATGCCCCTGTCATCTAGGTTATGTTGGGGAAACATCGAGACCTGTTCAAGTAAGACTCACAGAGCATCGCTCTGCTATTCGTACCAACAAAATCGCGGCCCCTTTGGTGAAACACTTCCTTGAAAAACAACATGCACCAGATGAGTTTAAATGGCGCATCATTGAAAAGATTAGACTTCCTGAAAGTAAAGGTGGTAATAAAATTCGTAAAAAACAAGAGGTTTTTTGGATTTTTTCTCTTGGGACATTCAAGAAAGGTCTCAATTCAGAAATTCTTTGGGAAAACGCCATCAACTAAGATTTGGCCCCTTAACCTATTTGGGCTGATGTTTTTCAGTTCCCCCTCTTGTCCTTCCATCCATCCCTCTGGGACGTTTTTGAATTCCTGGTTCCCTTGATATCCTGGTTCTCACTCTTATCATCATTATTATGATGTGTTTTAATCATCTTACGCTCTGTTTTCATAGTCATCACTAAATTGGTGGGAGCATTTGGACTCTGTCCCGTTGTCCAATGTTTATTTTCAGGTGTTCTTTTCTCTATACCCGAGAAAGAGGAGTGATAACGTTTCTCCTCTATGACATACGTTCTTTACTTTTTAGCAATCCAGTACCGATTTCCTTTTAAACAGAGGTTATCACCTATAGAATATAATATTCCCTGAAACACCACTACTTTCCATCCTGCTGCTCTTTACTCGGACTGAATTGAGAATCATTACTGCTTAGCATTGTGTATTTTTTCACAAATAGCAGCCATGCCGGTTGTATCAATCAAATGAAAACAAAGTCCGTCGTTGATACATTGTGGCATCTCTCTTTGTATCCTTTTTGTATCCTTTTTGTATGCTCGCTAAATTTGGAACAAAGGGCTTCTGACACCACTAGAGCCCTAGTTCTCGTTCTTTGTTGAGATAATTCATCTTGTGAATTCCATCGCGTAATTGTTTGTTTATTTTACACTACTTTGAAAATGATCCTTCGTGTGTATAGGGCTCTATTAGTCTGTTTTCCACTTCTATGACTCACTCCCACACTCTCTATATGCTCCGCCTATCGAGCAGCATATATATTCGGCGTGGTCTGCAGCGTTCCATTTACTTTACTTTTCATCGACGGCACGCCATATCCCGGCATCCGCGCACGCCGTATCCTGTACTTTGCGTGCCAGCTTAATCAGGTAACACTTTTTTGGACTTGCGATTACGGCGATAGATTAAGACTTCTTATTTTAGTCATTTATCTGTAACTAAGACGTCGTATTTGAGTCATCTATCTGTAATTACGTCCATGTGTTTATAGTACAACAGCGGTTGCCAGTAGCCACGTCTGTGTGCTAATAGTGCAACGGCGGTTGCCTTGAACCGAGAACTTTCCTTACGGTTCACTTAACAGAGGTTCCTCGCATTTCGGCCACATTTATACGGAGACCTTCTAACAATGGAGGTTGTTTAGTTAATCATGAAACCGAGTTCCCTTTGTAACAACTATGTTACTTATGCTTGTCACCATCGTGAATGACTAACTACTTTGAGCGCCCCTTTATCTACAAGCACCACAAATTTCAACAGGTGGAGTTTAGTTTAGTATGAAATGAGCTCTTTTGCCAATAATTAAGTAAATAACGCCTTTTATTATCATTGATATCTATCATCAACTGCTGCACACGTTCATTTTGAGAGCTCCCTTATTTACAAGCGCCATGTTTTTCTTCTTTATCTTTAGCCACTATCCTGCTAATTACAGAAACACCTCTGTTTTTATCATCCCGTCTCCGACACACTCTGACCACGTTTATTGACCTCAGGTAGCTGTTCTTGTTTACATTCTTAACAATACCGATAACCTTCAGCAGTAAGCGCAGATACTGACATCTGACAATTATTCTTTTTTATCCCTCAGTTTCTGTACTGCACCATATCTTGCCGCTTTAAAGTGGATTACACTGTATCAACATCAAGAATTACATCCCGTGAGATATTACAAAAGGTAAATAGTCCGTCACTAGCTGCCTTTGGATCATAATTAAGCCTGTTTTTTGCCATTAAAACAGATCGGGTCACACGTATCGACCATAGATATAATTATATATTTTTCAGGTCTCTATCATATCACAACTAAGGAATCCGTGACAATTATGTTTTTATTTCGTACCACTCCAATCAAGAAAATTGCACACCTACTCTAACAGGTATTTTCATAACTGAACATATTCAGTTCTGTTTCTCCACTAATGTGGTTTGACCTTTCAGAATATTACTACAACATATTGGTCTAGTTATCTTTTCAAATAGAATGTGTCTTTTTATCTTAGACTATATGACAGCTCTCCACATGTCTCTGTGTCGTTGTGGCGGCTTTTGTGTTCATTTGATTTTTCTCATCGTATCAACAATTCTGAAATGTATGTCATTTTTTGTACTCATATGATGCGCCACACCAATTTGTAGGTACTTCTGACATAGAGATTATTTGTTCTCTAGGTACATTGTGTTTTTACCATCCACTAGAAGATATCAGTGTGTTGCTTTATCCTGTTGTCAGTAGTAAGTCGACATCAATTTCTTTCATAATAATAATGTAGGTCACACACCGGACCAATACAGTTGTTAAAAATTATCTGTATATATAGAGATGTTCTTGACCATTACTTGATCTCCTGAGTACTTTGCAATCTGTTGTTTTGAAATATGTTGATCTCTTAACTTGTTAGACACAAAACATGAATGTTGGACCTTTTTGTTCTGGGTTATAGGCATTATGTGATGTACCCGTTTATGTTTTTACACTGCATTGTTTTGTATAAATTGCATATATAAAGTATTTAATTTGATAATACAGGCCACTTTAGTATTGTGTTTTTATAATTTTCCTTATATGTAATTACAGATTTTAATCTTGTGGCTCCTGAAGAAGGTGTTTTCGCCGAAACGCACGTCGAGTACTGTTTCTTCACCCTGGTTGTAGGCACCACTGATCTTTAGATGGTGTCCCTTTTATGTATAAAGACTGTATATTGTGTTAGTGTATGTATTAATTGCATATAATTTTACTGTACTGTCATATAAATTCAATTTCCTTGTTCTTTATATGATTTTTATCAAGTATATTAAAAACATGTTTATTTTTAATTAATGACTGTTTGATCATTTTTAAATTGTTTGCCTTTCCCTATTACCACTGGGTCCACATAATTTGTTGTCTACTATTGAGACTACCTAGGAATTTTTTACATACATGAGACCCCTGCCTGCCAGTGCGCCTGTTGTGCCTTTGCCGGCTGCCCTGACGGACTCCGCCCTTGGGAGCAGCTTACAATCAGGTGTTATTGGATGGGGTGATTTCTTTTTCCTGGCATGGTTTTCCCTGTACTATACTGTGTTCTGAAGTATTTTGTCCACCTGAGTACCTTTTGTGCCATTTTTCTCGCTTCTGTCTCCTGCCGCTGCTGCTCCTGCAGCCCCGCCCCCCTGCCCACAGCCACTCCTGCCTCCCAGCTCCTTGTCCCTCCCCCCTCCCCTACATAATTGCAGCCGCTGCGCGGTCGCACCACTGGCGTGCCGAAGGCAAATCAGTCTGAGCCCGTCCGCGACCGGACTGCGACCAGCACCAGGAGCTCTGGACCTACGACCATCCATCGCTACGATTCCACCGCCCTCTTCTCTCTCAAACCCTGAAGTCCCACAAACTGCCAACAGGCCTCACCGAGCACGACCAATGGCCAGTTCTCCTGCCTCCTCTGCCGCCATACTTTCACCACCACCCCTGCTCTCAACGCCACTGACGCCAGCATTAACGACGCCCTCAAATGCATCCTCCTCAATGTGCACTCTGTACACAAACACGCTATCGAAATCTGGAACCTACTCGACTCTCCCTCGTCCGACATTGCCTTCTTCACAAAGACCTGGTCCAACGCCTCCTCCGCCCCCGACAGCAACACTGCCATCCCGGACGGATACAAGATCCAGAGGGAGGACCGCCCCAACCACCCAGGAGGAGGCCTCGCCATTGCCCACAAAAGCTCCCTCCACCACACCACCTCCAGTGAAACCTTCCCTGCAGCCGAACACCTGCATCTCCAGATCCAGACCAGCCCAAAGACCAATCTCCATGGAGCACTCCTCTACAGACCCCCCGGCCCAGACACCCTTCGCCACGGCCATCACTAACTTCATCGACCCCCAACACCATCGCATCAATGAACTACATACTCATTGGAGACCTCAACTTTCACCTCGATAACCCCAACAATCTCAATTCCTCCACCCTTCGTGACAACCTCTCCAACATCGGACTCAACCAACTCGTCACCACACCAACACACAGAGCAGGACACACCCTCGACCCAATCTTTGCTGCAGGCAACAGCGTCCACTTCAGCCAAACAATGCAACCACCATGGACTGACCACCACACCCCGAGGCCACCACATCCGGGCATCCAATGCAAACACCGCAGCCAGAGGTCTCCACACGTGGATCTCCAACTGCGCAGACAAACTCGCCCGCTGACCAACCCCGGCAGACAACGTCCCAGAAAAGCTGCCTGGTTCACCACTGACCTCCAAGAAGCCAGGCGCACCTGCATATGTCTGGAAAAGAACTGGAGGCCCTCCAAGACAACCAATGACTATTCCACCTACAAGACGGCCATGACGGACTACCACAACCTGATCAGAACGACCAAAAAAACGTAATCCACAACCAAATCCTCACCAACTCCACCAACGCCAAAGAACTCTTCAGTGTCATTCAGCAATTCAACAACCCACACAGCGAAGCAACACACATCACCCCATCCCAGGACCTCTGCGACAAGCTGGGAACATACTTCCACCTCAAGATCAGAACTCTCTACGACAACTTTATCGACACCCCGGCAAGCCCACTGCCTGCCCAAGACACCAGCCAGCCCACCATCTCCAACCAGACACTAATCACGCCCGAGGACACAGCCAAGGTCATGAAAGACATCAACTCGGGGGGCCCTACCGCACCTGCCCCCCGCACATCTACCACAGAGCGACAGACACAATCACAGCCAAACTACAACACACTATCAACACCACCTTCAAAACAGGCATCCCTCCAAGATGACTCGAAATGTGCTGAAGTCAGGCCCTTGCTTAAGGAGCCCACGGACAACCCCACCAACCTCAAAGACTGCGGGCCCATCTCACTCCTCCCCTTCACAGCTAAAGTGGCTGAGAAAGCTGTCAACAGAGAACTGACATGATTCATTGAAGAGCACGCTGTCCTTCGACCCGTACCAATCCGGATTCCGAGCCAACCACACCACCGAGACCGCCCTACTCACAGACACGGACGACATACGCACTCACCTTGACCAAGGCCACTCCACAGCTCTCCTTCTCCTCGACCTGACTGCAGCCTTCGACACTGTCTCTCACCATACACTGATTGCCAGATTACATGACGCAGGCATACAAGGAACTGCCCTGGGCTGGATATGCTTGTTCCTCACCGGAAGACCTCAGAGGATCAGATTACCGGCGTTTCACTCCGCCGCCACGGAAATCACCTGGGGAGTCCCTCAAGGAACCTCTCTGAGCCCAACCCTCTTCAACATCTACATGGCTCCCCTCGCACACATTGTCCGACAACACTGCCTTAACATTGTATCCTACGGCAACAACACCCAGCTCATCCTCTCCCTCACCAAAGACGCCACCACCGAAAACTCAACTTCCAGAGAGGAATGTAAGAAGTCGCAGTCTGGATGACTAGCAGCTGCCTCAAACTCAATGCAGAGAAGACAGAAGTCCTTGTCCTTGGAACCACCCTTTCAGAGTGGGACAACACCTGGCGGCCCACCGCCCTCCGAAGCCCACCAACCCCCACCTACCACGCCAAAAACATCAGCATCGCACTCGATTCATCCCTCCCCATGAACCGTCAAGTCAATGCCGTCACCTCCAGCTGCTTCAACACCTTCTGCAAGACCTTCAGAGGGTCAAGGAAAACTGTCACCCATGCACTCATCACCAGCAGGCTGGACTATGGTAACGCACTCTACGCCAGCATCAACAAGGCCCTACTCCGCAAACTCCAAACCATACAGAACACTGCAGCCAGACTTGTCCTCTGCATCCCCCGGCACGAACACATCAGCCATCACCTTCGGCGACTCCACTGGCTCCTCGTGGAGAAGAGAGTCACTTTCAAGATCCTCACTCACACCTACAAATGCCTACACAACAATGGTCCCAAATACCTCAATGACAGAATAAACTTCCACGCACTGAGAAGAAACCTGCAATCATCCAACCTCGCACTGGTGAAAACCCCGTGCATCCACAGAGCCAGAGCAGGCGGAAGATCGTTCTCTCACATCGCAGGCAAGACCTGGAACAAACTACCTTGAAACATCAGACTCTCCCCCTCCCTGAACACCTTCAGGAAAACGCTCAAGACCTGGCTCTTCGGCTGAACGGAGCTGCATACCTCCCTCCCCCAGTGCCTTGAGACCCTCACGGGTGAGTAGCACGCTTATGATTCCCTGATTGATTTAAATATGGCATTCATTTCTTTTTAATTGTGCTGTACTATCGCAAATGCACTCTATGACTGCATTCATGCTACAATGCTTATTTGTACTATGTCCTGTTCTTCTTTTCAATAAAGGTTTTTGAAAAATAAAAATAAAAATCCTTACATCTCAGACATTGCCCTTCTTATTCTAATTCTAGAGCTTGCCGACCAAACCTAGGAGGTATCCTAATGCCCATGCTTCTGTGTGCAGATGACACTGTCATCCTAGACAGAACTAACATGGGCCTCCAGCACACCCTAGAACATCTTCAAAATACTGTAGCAATAACAGCCTGAACATACATCATGAAAAATCGAACATCTTAGTCTTTGGAAAGGGAACATCGTTAAAATGATTCTGGAACTCAAATTGAAAACAAATCAAAAAAGCCAAGACCTACAAAAATGTTGGAGCCTGGTTCCAAGACACATTGGTTTAACCTACTACCATGCTAATCTTAAATTACAATCTAAATCAGTCACGTTTGCAATGATAACATGGTCTAATAACATGACTGACCCTTCTTTCAAACCGCTGCTGGACGTCATTAAATTGAAATGAATGCCTGCCCTAAATTATGGTTGGGAATTTTTTCAGCCATCCCAAATAGCTTGGCTTAACATTATACAATACAATCTATTTAGGCGCCTTTTTTCCTATCCAACCTCCACATCTCAGACATAGCTACGTCTGGAATTTTGCTTGACCAAACAGTAATTGTTGCAAGAATCGTGTACTATCGGCTTTTGGCATGAATGCAAGATTGCAAAACCAGGCTCACTAAAATCATGGTGATGTCTTCAGCTTGAGAAAAGCAGATCTAAAAAGAAATTCCGACCACTCTGTCAAGCTTCACTGAACGCTAAACAATTTAAATCTGCAAAAACGCCTGGGAAACCAACTCTTTACAGCAGCTGTTCAAATTAATACTAGGGTATCAAAATTGTGCTATTTCATTTATATCAGACTCAAAATCCGCCCAATCAATAAAACATATATGCATATTTCTATCTCCAAAAAACACAATGCAGCCTTACCTGGCAGAAAGCTCTTCAATTAAATCTAAAAAAAAACGTTATGTAAGACTTTGTTCACTTCGACACTGGAGAAATACATCAATATTGGAAATATCAAAGATCATCAGCCGCGTGAAGGCTGTGTGCCCAATATAAGGTATATTTGGCTCATATTCGATGCTGCTGTTATTGTTTTCATGCAGAAAGAAACTGGCTATTGCTCCCAGCCTTACACCCACTGGTGATCAGAACATGTGCTTCTGCTGTAAAGAATGCTTTAATAGCAGTCATGGCACTGGCTTATGGCCTGGCAAAATGTATAATTATAGCGTAGAGTAAACTGAACAAATTCATTCAGCAACCAAAGGTTCTTTTTTAACTGTTCTAAACTGCCCGACACGTTCGCCTACGTGTTTTAGTGTCACAGTATATCCTCAGCATGAAACTAACAAATGAGTTTTGACTGTCAGTTTTGCATTTGATTTGAACTGTGTAATGTCATAGATATTTAATGGCTGCAAATGTGTCGAGAAAGTTCAATGCGCCCTTTTTTTTTTACGGCTGTTCAAAAAGACCCACAGCCATCATAGGGGAATTTCTTCTGCTTGCATGCTTACAGATATTGCACCCCCTGACCTTGAACTCTACATCCAAATCCATCCAGGGCCACGATTTGCTCTCACAGAGCCTTTTTTGTTAAGGGTAATACCTAGAGGCATCATTATGATGTTGATGGGACTGCCACCGACAATCCATGGGCGGCGGTCCCAATGACAGACAGCCCTTTGGGCTGACTGCAGCATTATTATGCAGGCGGTCATACCCTTGACTGTCGGGGGATGGACCACCACTCCCATCAGGCAGTCGGAATCGTGATCTTTAATGAAGGCGATTTTAGCAATGGGTTCTAACAGCACAGTTGGACATCAGTTGGAAGGGGCAGTATCTATATCAAAGGCATCACAGAAGTCAACTCAGATGTTGGGCTATCTCTTTTGAATAATCCATTGTGCGGGCAAAATATTTTTCACTCATGCAATATCAAGGAACTGTTCCCTCGTTTGCAGCAGTGAGTGGGCCCATTGAATTGAGGCAAGGCTTTAGATTTTGCACCCACAGCATATTACTAATGCTGGCTTTGGAGCACAGATACTCTTAGGAGTAGCCCACCAAATATCACTCACTGGGTGTGCACTGACCTCCCTAAACTCTCCTTCGAGGGGGATCTCTGCTCCCTCCAAATGGAGGACAATCCTTCAGCAGCAGTTTAAAACTGCGACTTCATCATACACTTTTGCACCCTCTCCTGTGAAAGAAGGAACTTGGAGAGTTTGTACTTGGTCTGGAGAGAGCTAACTGTTATTGTAACTAGGTACACCAATCTGTCTGTGAGAGGGGTCACAATCCTCACACTGGGACCCCACACCTGTTTAAGTACTAGAGCACACAAGTATTTAATTCAAAATGCCCCTGCACACTTCTTTTGACCTTCCAGACCCAGGAATTATATGACAAGCCTGCTTTCCACGACCGGTTTGATATTTTATGTTTGTGTGTGTGTGGTGCAGCTTCTGTGTGTTGCTTGCTGAGGCAGACAATCATTCTTCAGGTGAGCTATTTCACTCACTTAATCAGAGAATTCTAGGGCTGCTGTGGATACTGATCCAATTGCCCTTCGTGTTCCTCATGAGATTAAGAACAGCCACGCAGTAGTAGGCCCTACTTAAGTGATGTGGAACTAGATTTCAACTTAGACACCACATGACTATCAATGGAAAAAGGCGTGTTGTTGGGAGGATAACATTCAAGGCCCGGATGGACGGAATACCTTTGTTTTAGTGAACCTGCAGGCATTTACTATACGATTTAAGTTTAACATGCCAAAAATTTCTTTAGATTTCAAAGTGTTCATGAAATTTGTGGCTGTATTTTGAAAGTGTTCTGAGATGCACAGCTGCTAGGATAATCCCCATCATACGTGACATCCTCAATTAGTCCTGCGGTTGTAGCCAGCATTACGTTACTTCTAGGACATAAGTTTCACTGGTAGACGGTGTGCAGCAAATAGACATGTTGACAAAATCTCCCCGTGCCTACCAAAAATGAATGTGTCCTTGTGTAATGTAACTGGTCCTTGTGTAAAGCGCTATAGTTCGTGCTGTATAAAACAGCTACAAAAAAAAAAAATAACAAGTACGCCAGTCGTGTACCTCAAAACCCCAGTCAAAGGAATTCAAAGAAGAGAGAAAGAGCGGCTTCTGTGACACGGGGACAGAAGGTCAGCGCCGCCGGCTCTCTCCTTCCCCGTGGCCTGATAAGGTTTTCAGAAGCGGTGTCCTTGCAACGGCGGCAGGGTCACAGAGGTGGTTTCCTTGCACTTGGCGGGCTGATAATGGGCGCAGTCAGGATGCGTTGCCGGAGACAGAACTTATCAGCAGGCCCTGGGAAAGTGATTTAAGGGCGGCGTTAATCCAGGCATGGATGCTCCGGCGCGCGGGCCATTCTAGTCCTGCAAGCCTCGGAGCCATCTTCGGATTGCAAGGTGTGCGAGACAGTGGGCAGCAGCGCGGGAAGAGGGCCAGCGCTGTGGTGACGCGGATTTGTTTGGAGGTTTCAGCACCGTATCATGAACACTCTATTCACAACTGTTTTTATGAGGGGTGGTCGGGTGACTGACACGAGCAGGAGTACGATAGCCCCGTTGAGACCAATGCGCTATTAAAAAAACTCGCACTACGACACCTCCTGCTCTTCCCGTTGCTCTTTCTGTACTTCTTCAAAAGTAAAATAGTCCCTCAAGCATTTTGAATGGAGGCGGAAGGAGAAACCAAACATCCAAAATAATGAAGGTGAAGCTATAATATTTATCCATGGAGTCACAGTGACCCATGCCAATGCTGACTGGGAAGATCATACCAACAGCCGCTGAGAGTATGTATTGGATACAGAATGTTTTTCATACATGGTGCAAGAAATCTACTTTAACGCAGTCTTTCATTGGAACTGTACTATCCATCTAGAAACCTCTATGAACTTAGATCAAGCAACATTTTTACACATTTTTAGGAAGTTAGAAAATGTCGGCTCCTCTGATTATAGCACGAGCTGCCAAATCCTTTCAGATTTTATAATATAACTTTTATATAGGGTTACCACATTTCCCAAGGAAAAATACCAGCCATCTGTTCACATTTTAACATTCTGCCCAGTCCTGGACATGATTCTTAAGTAGAATTTATGAAATCATCTGTATTCATTTTATTTTTCAGTTCAAATAATTATCTGTATTCATTTTTAATATGGCCTTTCTGTCTTTGTTTATTTTAATTATCAGTCAGGAGACATTAGGGAAGATGTACAACCAGCACATTTTAACATGTTTTCTTATTACATTTTCTGTTTTAAAGTATGTATTAATAATGAGAAACAACACCAGCTTTAGGCTATTTTTCTATTTTTTGTACTGACATGATATTAAAATACCAGTCTTGTCTGTCTGAAATCAGCCAAGAGGCAACAGTACTTAAAAAAAATGTATACAGTTTTATATAGCGCAAACGTGACCTGAAGGTATCAGGTATCGGAGCGCTTTATGTGAGCACCAGTTTCATTACAGACAGACACATTAATATTTAAAAAACATAATATATTTCTATACTTTTATATCTTGTGTAAAAGTATCCCAAGCTGAATATCATTTATGTAGGCATTTTATGTCACCATTTTGTGTGTATTGTCATGCTATGCAAGAAAATGAAATAATATTTGTTATGTTATATGTTATCTTGCACAATGTTTTCCAATTCCTCATTCTTCAATACTGTTGAGGGCTCCAAACTGAGAATTTTATCTGCAGGTTGTGGCTTTGACAATAGAGAGGTCTTTCTGGCGATTGCTGGGACCTTTTCACTTCGGACCTAACCTTTCTAAGTGTGATTAGTGTTTTCTTCAATTTCTGAGTAGTGGCCCTCAAACTCCCACACCCAACTTGTCCACATGTGGCCCAAGACATCTGTAGTTGTGGATGTTCAACCAAACTCCTTTGGGTAACAGTTAGGGGGCCTGATTACAAGTACAGGTTCTATTTATCACACCTGGTAATTATCAATTTCATGGGGATTGCTATTTATCGAATGCAATAAATAGCACATATGATAACTTTTTGTGGAATAACATGCATAGTTTGGTGTTTAGCGCACCAACATCCCTATGATATGGTAATTACCATATGGTTTTCCCCTGTTATATTTTGGCAGGTGTGACCTGTTAACATTTTATGAAGGTTGAGGTGTTTGACGCATCTGATAATTATCAAATGAGTTAAATAACACTCAACTCATAATTCCAAACCCATGCGTAAATAGGGGTTTATGCAAGGGTCGTAAAAAATGACTGACTTGTAATCAGACCCAGAGTCTTTGGTATAGGGTGTATTCCAAATGTTTGAGTCTCATTGTACGTCTTAACCGTTACTCAGTCTCCCATCTTCTGCGTCACAGAGTACTCTACTGCCCCCTTGTCTGTCTTCCTATCCCAGTGTCTTTCTCTACCCATGTCTACTTGTTTCCTTGTCTTAATGTCCCCATGTCAGCTATTGCTTTGTCTTCATGTCCGCAGTCCGAGTTCCCTGTCCAAGAAATTCCCTACTACATTATACTGTCTCAATGTGCCGCTTTCTCGATCACTGTTTCCCAGACCACTCTTCCCATGTCACTTGTCATCCATCTTGTGACTGGGGGTGAATGTTTGCATTGTCCAGCATTCCGTCCATCAATTGTTTCTTTTGCATATGTTGCGGTGCCCTAAGTGGGAAGGGTATGCCCAGACGTGGGTCCCTTGCTCACCAAACACTAAATCACTGGATTCAAGCTAGCCTGGCATATGATGGGTGAAACCCTAAAACCGGTCACAGGATGCTTGTTTCCAGTCCAGGGAGGGCCTGGTCTGGCAGTTCGGGCTGGACTGTTCCCACGAGGCACAGGCTCAAGACTCATTTCCATATGGCTGGGTTCAAACTGGAAAGGCGTGGTGAGCAACAAAACAATGGATTTAGGCCCAGATCTCTATACTGGGGTGAATGTATGACATTGTTCTGCATTCTGTACACCAATTGTTCTTTTTCTGCATTCTGTACACCAATTATTCTTTTTACATATAATTGGTGTCATTGCTCCTATATTTTATTAATTTTTGTATAGCTTTCCAAAACAGTGTGGTTCTATTACATGTAACGGAAGATCAAGGTGATAGTAATGTTGGGATCAGTATGCCATTAATTCACATGGATAGCTTGGATAGCTGACTGTCTTATTAATGATGCTTTGGATTCTTTTAAAGACATTTCTTCTCATAGAAAACTTACTTCACCATGTACCATGTATGACAAATAGGGTGTGCTTGATATAGAGCTGTTCAAAAGTTTATGTTGTTGCCCCCCCCCCCCGGCATCCTCACCTGCAGTCCCTTTCCAGTGCAGGGAAGTGGTCAACACATCCCTGCAGCCTGGGTCAACAGACGACTGCTAGAGGGGACAGAGCTATCGTCAACTGTGGCGAAACGTATAGTGCTCTTGGTGGATTTATCCTTTATAAGTTTAAAGGGATGTTGTGTTTATTTTGTTGCTGCAGAAAGTGAGGGTTTCAATATTTGTCCCTCCACCTGTAGTTTAGTTGAATTAGGTATTTGCTGAATTATGTTAATGAAGTCTAGCTGTCAAGCCACAGTGTTTCTTGAGGTCATCCCCAAAGCCCATCTCCCCCGCTAATGGGAGACTTGAGAAGTTGGATAGGTTTTGTTTCTTAGCTCCTGGAATTATGCCTCCTTGCACCATTAACATGAAGGTAAGCTTTTTAAATAGAAGGTGCGGATGTGGGATTATGTAGTGTCTTCTGTGAAGGTGTTGACGTTTCTTGTTTTGGGATTGACTCTGGATGTGAGAATATGATCCATTCTCAACTTTGAGCCTTTTTGCGAGGTTCTCAGCTTTTTTGTGGTTACCACCACAATGGCGGGGTTCAGTTTTTGTTCTATCTGTTATGCAAACAGCAATCGCTATGAGGTGCAACATTAGAGATCAAGATTAGGACTCTTTCAGTGTCAGCAATTGACTTTAGGCCTGGGTTTGTGTTTTACGGATTGTGGGTCAAATGTTGCCTTGTCAAATTATAGGTGGCGGAAACATTTGTTGAAGGACACATTTTCCCTTTTGGATCACGAAATGGCTTTTTAGATTCTGTTTTTGAGCTTGCAAGGGTACGTATGTGCGCGTCATATTCAGTCTCAATATCCTCATGGTTATGGACAACTCCTCTACACCAAAGAGAGTCTTCAAGGTTTGTTCCATGCTGAGATATCAGCTGTCTAGAATAATACACTTGAGTGTGGTTAATTGAGCCATTTGCATTTTTCAGTGTTGCCCACTATGGGCTAGGTATACATATCTTTACGTAAGCCAGCATTATCTTTGATGCTGTAGGTATATATGGTGCCATTTTTTGTACTGGTTGCTGCTTTCTACGATGCCATCAGTGTATTTGATAGAACTGTTTGCTCGAGTCTTTATTACTCATACATTACTCATGATGTCTTGAACTTGTTTACAACGACTCTTTGATGAGGTCTGTATTACCTATGATACTCAATATGTTTGATGTTCTGTGTACAGGTGGTGGTTTATTAGTGCTGTACTCTTTATTATACATAATATCTTGATTGTCTTCGATATACTTCGCTGGACATCTTGGTTCATCTCCAGGTGCCTATGTGCTTTTGATGCTGTTGTTTGCACAACTCTTTTTTACACTTTATACCTTGTGTTTGTTTAATTCAGTCTTCCTCACAGGTTGTTATAACTCAAAATACTATCGGTGTGCCTGCTACAACCCTTTGACCAGGGCTATGCTCCTCATGGCGTCTTAGGGGTGCTTTATTTGACCAGGAATGTTTCTTTCATGACATTTCTGGTACTTTTGATATACATATTAGCCCATCACATTGTTCCTCTTGATACCTCGGGAAAGCTTCATACATCTCTTTGTGCACGTCCTTCTTACCTGTAGTACCTTGAGTGTGCTTCATACAGCTCTTTGCGCAGGTCCTTGCTACCTGTAGGGCCTCGGGTGTGCTCCATACAGCTCTTTGCGCAGATCCTTGTTACCTGTAGTGCCTCAAGTGTGCTTCATACAGCTCTTTGCGCAGATCCTTGTTACCTGTAGTGCCTTGAGTGTGCTTCATACAGCTCTTTGCGCAGGTCCTTGTTACCTGTAGTGCCTTGAGTGTGCTTCATACAGCTCTTTGCGCAGGTCCTTGTTACCTGTAGTGCCTTGAGTGTGCTTCATACAGCTCTTTGCGCAGGTCCTTGTTACCTGTAGTGCCTTGAGTGTGCTTCATACAGCTCTTTGCGCAGGTCCTTGCTACCTGTAGTGCCTTGAGTGTGCTTCATACAGCTCTTTGCGCAGGTAATTGCTACCTGTAGGGCCTCGAGTGTGCTTCATACAGCTCTTTACGCCGGTCCTCGTTGCCTGTAGTGCATTGTATGTGCTTCATACAGCTCTTTGTGCAGGTCCTCATTACCCGTGATGCCTCGAAGAGTGCTTCATACAGCTCTTTACGCAGGTCCTTGTTACCTGTAATTCTTCGAGTGTGCTTCATACAGCTTTTTGTGCAGGTCTTTGTTACCCATGTTGCCTCAAGTGTGCTTCATACAGTTCTTTGCGCTTGTCCTTTTCACCTGTGATGCCTGGAGTGTGCTTCACACAGATCTTTATGCCAGTCCTTGTTACCTGTAATGCTTTGAGTGTGTTTCATGCAGCTCTTTGCGTTGGTCCTTGTTACCTGTAATGCCTTGAGTGTGCCTCATGCAGCTCTTTGCGCAGGTCTTTGTTACCTCTAAGGCCTCGAGTGTGCTTCATACAGCTCTTTTTGCAGGTCTGTGTTACCTTTAGTGCCTCACATGTGCTTCGTACAGCTCTTTGCGCAGGTGCCCGATACCTGTGATGCCATGAGTGTGCTTTATACATCTCTTTGCACAGGCCCTTGTTATCCGTGATGCCTCGAGTGTGCTTCATGCAGCTCTTTGTGTAGGCCCTTGTTATTGGTAGTGCCTGAAGTGTGCTTCATACAGCCCTTTGCGCAGGTCCTTGTTACCTGTAATGCCTGGAGTGTGCTTCATACAGCCCTTTGTGCAGGTCCTTGTTACCTGTGATGCCTCAAGTGTGCTTCATACAGCTCTTGCGCAGGTCCTTGTTACCTGTAGTGCCTTGAGTGTGCCTCATGCAGCTCTTTGCGCAGGTCTTTGTTACCTGTAAGGCCTCTAGGGTGCTTCATACAGCTCTTTGCACATGTCCTTGTTGCCCGTGATGCCTTGAGTGTGCTTCATACAGCTCTTTTTGCAGGTCTGTGTTACCTTTAGTGCCTCCCATGTGCTTCGTACAGCTCTTTGCGCAGGTGCCCGTTACCTGTGATGCCATGAGTGTGCCTTATACATCTCTTTGCGCAGGCCCTTGTTATCCGTGATGCCTCGAGTGTGCTTCATGCAGCTCTATGAGTAGGTCCTTGTTACCTCTAGTGCTTCGTGTGTGCTTCATACAGCTCTATACCTGTGATGCCTAAAATGTGCTTCATACAACTCTTTGCTCAGGTCCTTGTTAACCGTGATGCCTTGAGTGTGCTTCATACAGCTCTTTGTGCAGGTCCTTGTTACATGTAGTGCCTTGAGTGTGCTTCATACAGCTCTTTGCGCAGGCCCTTGCTACCCGTGATGCCTCGAGTGTGGTTTATACAGCTCTTTGCTCAGGTCCTTGCTACCCGTGATGCCTCGAGTGTGGTTTATACAGCTCTTTGCGCAGGTCCTTGTTACCTGTAGTGCCTCGAGTGTGCTTCATACAGCTCTTTGCGCAGGTCCTTGTTACCTGTGATGCCTCAAGTGTGCTTCATTCAGCTCTTTACAGCAGGTCCTTGTTAGCCGTGATGCCTCGAATGTGCTTCTTACAGCTCTTTGCGCAGGTCTTTGTTACCCGTGATGCCTTAAGTGTGCTTCGTACAGCTGTTTGCGCAGGTCCTTGTTACCTGTAGTGCCTTGAGTGTGCTTCATAAAGCTCTTTGCGCAGGTCCTTGATACCCGTGATGCCTCGAGTGTGCTTCATACAGCTCTTTTCGTAGGTCCTTGTTACCTGTAGTGCCTTGAGTATGCTTTATACATCTCTTTTTGCAGGTCCTTGTTACCTGTAGGGCCTCAAGTGTGCTTCATACAGCTCTTTGGGCAGGTCCTTGTTACCTGTAATGCCTCGAGAGTGCTTCATGCGTCTCTTGGTGCGGTTCCTTTGTACCTGTAATTCCTGGAGTGTGCTTCATACAGCTCTTTGCGCAGGTCCTGGTTACCTGTAATGCCTGGAGTGTGCTTCATACAGCCCTTTGCGCAGGTCCTTGTTGCCTGTAATGCCTGGAGTGTGCTTCATACAGCCCTTTGCGCAGGTCCTTGTCACCTGTGATGCCTTGAGTGTGCTTCATACAGCCCTTTGCGTTGGTCCTTGTTACCTGTAGTGCCATGAGTGTGCTTCATACAGCCCTTTGCGTTGGTCCTTGTTACCTGTAATGCCTGGAGTGTGCTTCATATAGCTCTTTGCGCAGGTCCTTGTTACCTGTAGTGCCCCGAGTGTGCTTCCTAAAGCTCCTTGAGTAGGTAGTTGCTACCCACTGTTCCTGGGGTGTTCTTCGTACACCTAACTGTACAGATTGGTATTACCCATTATGCTTTAGGCATGTTTCGTACATATTTTTGCACAGTGGCTCAAAAAATGTACAACTGTGTTACCTAGAGGGGGTGTCTCCCACTTCACCATCTTTGCAACTGCCAACCGACCACTGGTGTATAATGGTAGAGGCAGCCATGATAATGAAATTAAACCAGTATAGCGACACTCCAAAGATCTAGCTGCTGCCCCTGTGACTTCCCTATGGAGGATCCTGCAGAACCTCAAAACCCGGAAAACAAAAGTGCAGGAGAACAAGCACTGGTGGCGTGGCCCAGACTGTCAAGTACTTTCACTTCCCCAACATAAGGGTCCCGTCTAACTCCCATCCCGCACCCTCTTCCTCCAGGCACAGCATTGAACAAGGGCCACATCACTACACTTTGTGCTGGGTATTAAAAGTTTGTCCACAATCAAATTTTTAGTGCCCCATAAGATTATGATACTTTATGAATGACAGGGGGAACCCATTAATCCAAACGGTACCTGGGTAAAGAAGACTCAATTTACAAAAAACTGGTACCTTGGTTCTACGGTTTATATTCTTAGTTGTAGTAATAGGGAATAAAGACAAAGTATTCCCTATTTAGTATTCATATTACTATGACCACACTTTATATATTTTTTCTTTACAATCTCATGTCTCGTCATGAACCGCACCACGCCTTAGAATTTCACTAAATGATTTTTTATTTTATCAAATGAAGAGATTTTTTACTTTATATATTTCATTTTCAAACACATTTGTACATACATGTATTCTTTATATATATACAAGAAAAGCCATTCGTTTCAAAACTAGGATGTCTCACTGAAAAAATAAACAAGACATTCCTATAGAGATCTAACAGACTTATGTGAGGGAACAACAGGTATATATTATTCAAACCCAGTATCTTTTAAATCCCCCAACAAATTATTTAAATTAATCAAGTTTTTTTAATCTGGTGTCTCTTTAAAGTCGACGCGTTTCAGCAAATCGATTCTGGCCTCTTCAGGACTAGGGCTATTCGTAATCCATCGGGTTCAAGGTCATCTGGGGCTGGGAGTCATCTTCATGTTAAATCAGGTTTCCTCTCTTTCACCAATCTTTGTTTATATCCAGTTTGTGAATTTTAATAATGCGCTGCCGGTGCTTGGATGATATAGATCTCTCCCCGACAGGGTTTTGCTTTAAAGCGGACCGCCTCTTCGCTTTTTAACTCTTGTATACAACCATGCACCCGACCCAGCTGGTGTGGCCTTGCTCTATTCCCGGAGTGTTTTTCTATTTTACTTGCGTGTCTCTTCCTTCCCGAGCGATGTAATCGTCGTTCTGGTTCTCCATAAGATTATGAAGCTGTTCAAGCAACAAGATGCTTAGCTTCTTGATTTCTTGACCAAGCTTCTCCAGTGTATCAAAGAGGCCCTAGCAGACCAACCTGCCATGTCAGACCAATCCCCCACCTTTCTAGACGAAGACAACCCCTATACTGTCAGGTCTGATACTGATAGGTTTTCCCAAATCTTCAGGGTCTAGAAAAAAGCCTAACACAAATAATGCACATGGTGTTTATGACATAACTGTCTGCTGACCGTGTCAACCATCATGCTTCAGTTAGTAGCAGGCCGGCCACTTCCCTATGTTCAGATTCGCTGCCTTTGATGCTGACGCAATGGCTTAGTGAGTTAAACCCTCACTGTTGATATATGCTGTGTCTTGCAGGCCCCAGTTTCAATTCACAGAAATACTGAACCAAATTTCCATCCTTATTAGGTTGGTAAATTAGATACAATAGACAGGAGTGTGGTAGATGAAAACAAAATATGAATCGTTTTCAGGTCCTGTATTTCTGTAGACAATGAAAAATGGGTAGGCTTTTCTCCTTTTAGCACCTGGGAATTGGGACAGTCTTAGTGTGGCTACCTTATTAACAAAAATAGTAACGTCATAAAAAAGAGGCTCATTTAATAAAATAAGTAGCTTGCGGGACTGTAACTGCATCCGTAGTAGCTTCCTTTTTCCGGCACCCAGGTCACTCAGTGCATGCACCCTCTATACATGGTTATAGTGGTGGTAGTAGAATACGGAGAATTAGTAACAGTTGGAATAGTAATAATACTACTGATGGTAGTGCTAGTAGTAGTGCAGTAGCACTATGAATAGTGTTAGCAGCAGGAGTAGTAATAGTACAAATATTAGTACTAATAGTATTACTGGTAGTAGCAGTGGTAGAAGTGCAGTAATATTAGTAGTAGTGGTAGCAGCAGGAGTAGTCATAGTGTGAGTAGTAGTACTAATAGTACTACTGGTGGTAGCAGGAGTGCATTAGTACAAGTAATAGCAGTAACAGTAGGAGTAGCAATGGTAACATTGGTAGAACTAATAGTACTACCGGTGGTAGTAGTAGCAGTAGTGCAGTAGTACGAGTGATAGTGATATCAGTAAGAGCAGTAATAGTCTGAGTAGTAGTACTAATCATACTAGTGACTGTATCAGTAGTAGTACTAGTAATAGTGTTAGCACTAGGAGTAGTAACAGTACGAGTAGTAGTACTACTGTTCGAAGCCTATGGAAGTTGTTTGGCGAGATTATAGCAAGGCTTTCAACAGTCTACCCAAACTGCGGATCGGGTACAGTGCATGTGACCACAACCACGCGCTCGTGCGCGCTCCGCCTCTGTTGCCCCTTCAGCTCACCAGGCTGCACACCCCCTCACTCTCCATTTGCTCGCTCGCGCACCTTTCCTTTGATCCCCCCCAGCCCCCGCATCAGACTTGAAAGGAATGCGCTCCCCACCCCGCCACAGCAATGCTGAGAGTTTGTTTTAACTTTGAAGCAAGCTCGTTTCAGTTTCGCACAAGGAAATTCTTCCGGTCTCTCCCCCCTCCTGCAGTCAGATGTCTTTTAACTCGCCCCCCGCCCCTTGTCCTCGTTCGTGTCTTCAAATGTTTGTTTTCTTCAGGCCCATGACGTTGCGGCTCGCCCCCCACCCCCCTCCCGCATTAAAATGCTTCTTTCTTCAGAGCCATGACGTCGCAGCTCGCCTGCCCACCCCCTCCCACATTCAAATACTTGTTTAAATTGCCGGCAGACCCCAAACGGGCACCCCCAACCTCACCCCCGCAGGACGACACCATGCGCATCCGCATCGGCACCCACAGCAGCCAAAAAATTAAAAGCCCAGCTAATTCCGGTAAAACGTACACCATTTGTGAATATATTTATCTACAGTGTTACTTATTACAACAATCGCTGTAACTTGACAAATTCCGTGACCTATTGCATTGCACTGCAAATACTTGAAAAGAAAAAGTGTGCGCACTTTTAAAATACATCCCGCAACAAGGTTGTGCAGGTTTAAAATACAAACTGCTAAGAAGCAGAGCAGCTGTGTTTTACTTTTAGTTACTCTGCTTTGTTATAGTATGTATTTTACATGTGCACACTTTTTTTTTCTTTTGTTGCGTTTTCGATGTTTTTTAGCTTCACATTTCATTTGGGTGAGTTCCTTTTCTATTGCCACACGGTTCCACCGGTATAAGCACAGCATGGCTATCTCACGGCTGAGTTGCGGCATTGTTTATCTTCATTATTGTAAATTGGGGTTTGTGTATATGTTGTGATTTGAGCCAGGATCAGGGCAGGGAACCAGCAATTTTTTACCCATTGTTATGCTCATACTCCAGCAACACCGTTTTGTAGGGGTTAAGATGCAGACTAAGTGCTCCATGCCTCCTGTCCTCTCTTCCTCCCTGCAAATGTTGTCTGGACGCTTGAGATGCACATTGTAAAGGTTTTAAATTGGATCACCCCCCCACCCCCTCCAATTGCCTCTCAGCTTTGTTATTGTCAGTTCCGGCCCACCCAGGCAAGCGAGCCAGCCAGCGTCTATCTAGTTTCCAGCGATTATTGAAATATGTGGATTTGAACTGCAATTCGGAGAAAGGCGCACTGCAGTTCATACAAAAGTGACAAAAAGGCTGTCAATGTATTTACGTTTCATTTTGTGAAAGAAAACTGGGTTAACCGACTTGCATAAGTTTGGTTAATACCTATTGCGGTCATTACAACTAAGTGGTATGTCATGTTTTCTTTATATCAAACGCAGCAGCTAAAAAAAATATGTTTAAATTATAAAAAGACATTACTGTTATTTAAAACAACTAACAAATGCACATGTATTCTGCATGCGTTTTACAAAAATATTATTCGGACCCACCTACTCCTTTTTCATGCTGACTGTTGCGAGGGATTCGTTCGGGGTCATTTTTCTGGTGGCTCGGTGAGTGCCCTGGAGGGGAAGTGTTTAGGTCGAGCCTCAGGCACTGCTTTAGCAATGCTTCTTTGGCGAGATTATAGTAAGGCTTTCAAAAGTGTACCCAAAATGAGGATTAGGTGCAGTTCATGAGAGTAAGGCTCGTGCACATCGCCAGCCACATCGCACACCATTTGTCTGAGCCTCAGCATCAGACTTCAAAGGAATCCGCTCCCCCGCCCCCTCATCAGTCTTCAAAGAAATCCGCTCCCCGCTCCGCCACGCAATGCCGAGAGCTTGGTTCTTTTCCTCCCTTCCCTTCTTGTATTTTCCATTCAATTCAGCTACAGTTCTTTTTTCTCGTCTCCCCTCCTGCCTTCCCTTCCTCCTTTAGCCTCACATTCTCCTTACCTTCTTCTCTCGCGCTCTTTCGCATCTTTTCTCCCTCTCTCCTTCTGTTTTTCCATTATACCTTCCTTCTTTAATTTGTTACATTCCCCTTTTTTCTTCGCTTCTTCCCCTTCACTACCTTCCTCAATCTCTTGTCTCCACTTGTTCTCTTCCCTCACATTCCTTGTTTTCGCTCACCCCTTACTCCCTCACTCATTCTCCCACTCTTACTTCTCTTTTATCGCCTTTCTGCCTCAATCCTCTCTATCATCCCTTCAGCCGTCGTTCTACTTCCTCTTTTCTCTCACTCCCTGCTTCTTTCCGCCCTCACTCATTCCCTGGCGGCCTCCCTTCTCTTCTGCTTTTCTTTATATCATTGCCCTCCCCTGCTTATCTCTCTCACACGGACACCGACAGATAGGTTTGGGCAGCACGCCCCCAGGGCTCACATACGCTGAACCTGGGATTGCATCAGGTAACGTGTTTTCTGTCCAGCCGCTTACTTCGCTCCCCCGCCCCCCATCAAATTTCAAAAGAATCCGCCCCCCCCCCGCCACGCAATACCGAGAGCTTCTTTTAAATTAAAGTGAGGGTTGAAACTTTACAAGGAGAGGTGTCTTGTCTACTGCGCTATATGTATCAATTACCCTCGGCAATTCCTGCTCCCATACCTCTCCCCCTTGGCAATCACGAGGCCCCTCTCTATTGGAATAAAAAAATTGGTATGCTCCTTCATACTGTGTATCTCGCTTAGTTTTAGAAGCTATCCCCTGGCAGCTGCCTCTGTAGCAACATTTAAGCGCCGATGTCCCCCACCTCCCACCTATTTAGGAGACGCTACCTCAAAGCCAGGTCCCCTTTCTCATCCCATGGATTACTTACCCTTCAAGCTTCCCTACAGGAATCCCTTTCTTTTCCTCCCGGGAATCTCTGTTGCTCCTCTCCACTTTGACTCACTGCTCCATCCATCCTTTGCAAAATAGAACAGTGGTAAGATACGCGCAAAGGACATGGGACGCGTGGATGTAATGTGTGATTTACATGACCTGTGACTGTCACTGTATGTGTTGCTGTAAAATATGCATTTCGCTGATCTCCACGCTTTAACAGCTTTGTTTTTTGCTTTGTATGTTTATGGCCCGGAGTTGTGCTGTTCCACAGGTATATTTTTATGCATAGAACTGGAGTACTCCGCTCAGTATTCCCAAACAGTGGGTTGTTCCAGAACAGATAGCCCCCCTAAAGATAAGAAAGTCTCCAGGCACTACCCTGCACACAGAGGTCTCCTCGCTTAGCATTCTCCCCCTCCCCCCCCCCACGTCCGCTCAGGGAGCCTCTCGTCGCTTTAGCTCCCCACTTCAAAGTCGCCCATACCCCCCTCCGTCCCCCTGCCTTTGAGCACACGTAACTTGTTCCTTTTGTAATTTAGGTGACAGACGGCTATCTGTGCACTCCTATCCTTTCTAGCCGATTACAGATCTCTATGGGATGCGTGCTCGTAACATCTCATGTTGTGATCCCAAACATGCCTAGTATTATTGCTAATCACGCTGTAAACACCCTTGTGATGTTATGACCTGACACTGTAATGCTAACAGACCTATAAAATCTCAATAGACAAACCGAACAAGAGAGAAGGAAATAAAATCTCTTGCCTTTATTCGTGCACCTCCAGCTCACGGACTGACCCCTGGGAGGAGAGAGGCCGCCCCTACAGCCCCTGGTGAAGCTGAATAAAAGACCCAGCATCTGGTGTACAGGGGCGGCTGGTGACATTTGAAAGTGGTGGGGCGTAAATACTTCACTGTGACCAGCGCGCGCAGCGTGCGAGGCCCAACCACCTATGGGGGATTCGGGAGTTCTCCCACGAGAACATTTTGAAAAAAGAGTGGGCAAATGGTGCATTCTTAAGCACATTTTAGAAAGAGGTATCTTGGCCAAGACATCCTTGGGAGTAGCCAGACAAGTCTCTTTGCACTTGCACAGATACATCTCTCTCCCTGCATTCGCATAGGCACAGTTACCCTGCACTCATAGACCCATTACTCACCCTTCCCTGACACATCACTAAGCCAGCATTCACCCATCCACATCACTCACTCTGGACTCACACAGGCACACACTCAACCTGCACTCACACAGACATCACTCACCCTGGACTCACACAGGCACACTGCTCACCCTGCGCTCCCACAGACATCACCGACCCTGCACTGTCACAGACATCACTCACACAGGCACACTGCTGACCCTGCGCTCACACAGACATCACTCACCCAGGACTCACACAGGCACACTGCTCACCCTATACTCACACAAACATCACTCACCCTGGACTCACACAGGCACACTGCTCACCCTGCACTCACACAGACATCACTCACCCTTCAATGCACTGCACTCAATAGGTGTCATGTCTTTCAGCCTGTATAGGCCCGACATTGCTTGGTGACAGACTCCAGTACATAACACCACGTCAGCTGGGGCCTCTGAGCGGCTGGGGGTGCTCAGCACAGACCCAAGAATGCAAACAGCCCCCCGACAGACACTGGTGTTATTGTAGGCTGTTCGTCACTGCAACACTCTACACTGCAAAGAAAAGTGGGACTGTGCTGGCATTCAGCCACTTTTTTCTGTTCCTTGGTATCTGGCCTTTTTCTTGAGCTCATCACTTTAGTCCCTTTGCCCACCCTTGCATTGTATCCAAAAGCCTCAATAATATGTGGGAGTGACAGTGAGTGTTGAGGCCTGTAGTCTCTCACACACAGACTCAACTAAGCACGTATCTTCCCTCGGTGCCTGGAAGTGGTCTCCTGAACAGTGGTTACACGCCTTATCTTCATCTTCTTTAACAAACTGACAAATCAATGCAGTACTCACGAGGGGGGGTTGGTGGGGGAGGGGGTCGCGGTGGGGGGTGCACCAAGGGAGAATAACATTAAGAAATCTTACCTGACTGCCTCTGCTCCTGGTCCGCGTTGGCGCCTCATCTTCAAACAGGAACCGGAACAGGAACAGCAGCACCGAGCGGCAACCCCTAAGCCAATCTGCAGCACCAGGGCACAGTTAATCCTCGCCCGCAGCACGCCCATTAGGAGACCGAGGGGCTCCTAATGGGCATGCGCTAAAAAGTTAAAACACAAGTGCGCATGAGTGGGCACGGTGCGAAAATTTGCCCTCCGTAACCACTCATGTGCACTTGTGTTGTGCTGCTGCCTGCTGCCCCCATGTCTGACAATGCATGTCAGTCAACATGACGCCAGACCGCCCAGGGGGTGGGCGTTCTGACGTCATACTGGCTGGCATGCATTGTCAGTTCTCCCTCGGCTTTGGTCTTTCAACTTAAGTAAGCTATTCAGTTTACTTAAGTTCAGAAACGTCGGAGCGGCGGGCGGCTGCGAGCGGGGGGGCTACGCACCCACGCCCTAATGGACGCATCGCGCCTGCTGGTGTATGTGCAGGGGGCAGGCCGTGTCTGAAAGCATGTACTCTGTGCCCAGCCCCCCGGCTCTGTTGCTGGGGACTGAAACCACACACATGTGCTTTCTTGCTGTGTGGTTGAACATGCTTAGCCGGTGTCAGCTCTGCACATGCCTGAGGGACGCCTGTTCACTCCTCTAGGGAAGGCAGCTATGGAGCCGCTTACTCTCACATTAATAGTTCATATTCACAATCTCTGTCTCTGATGTGGCTTCCTGTGTCCTCCAGTCTCACCTCTCACTCTCTGCCCCCTTCCACCCAGCAAGCCCAGTTTTAATCTTAGAAAACTCCCTTTGCTTTTCACAGCTCACTGCGGTCTGCTGTCTTCGTTTCTGTTCATCAAAACCTTCTTTTCTGTGTTCCAATCATCGTCCCTTTAAAATGTGTTTCTGTTTACCTCTAAATCTCCCCGTCAATTAGAAGTCCACCTTTTCCCTTGTTTTCAATAATCGTCTATGTTTCCTTGTACTAATGTGTCCCTACACTATGTTCTCTGCACCAGAAAGCTAGTTCTTTCCCAGCTCTCTTTCGTCACGTGCACCTCTGTTCTCTGTTCTTATGCTGCCCCTTCATCTGTAGCATAGTGCCTCCTGAAGTCCACAGGTGTGATCTGCCTCCCCTTACATTCACCACTTGTGTCTCTCTCCGTTCCACTCAATCGATCGCCCTCACTCTATCTATCTGTCTATCTATCTATCTATCTATCTATCTATCTATCTATCTATCTATCTATCTATCTATCTATCTATCTATCTATCTATCTATCTATCTATCTATCTATCTATCTATCTATCTATCTATCTATCTATCTATCTATCTATCTATCTCCCTCACTCTGTCTATCTATCTATCTATCTATCTATCTATCTATCTATCTATCTATCTATCTATCTATCTATCTATCTATCTATCTATCTATCTATCTATCTATCTATCTATCTATCTATCTATCTATCTATCTATCTCCATCAATCTATCTATCTATCTATCTATCTATCTATCTATCTATCTATCTATCTATCTATCTATCTATCTATCTATCTATCTATCTATCTATCTATCTCCATCAATCTATCTATCTATCTATCTATCTATCTATCTATCTATCTATCTATCTATCTATCTATCTATCTATCTATCTATCTATCTATCTATCTATCTATCTATCTATCTATCTCCCTCACTCTATCTATCGCCCTCCCTCTATCTATCTATCGCCCTCTCTCTATCTATCTATCGCCCTCACTCTATCTATCTTTCGCACTCGCTCTAGCTATCTATCGCATCACCACAGCATCACTCAGCACCACTACAGAATCAATCAGGGGCACCACAACATCACTCAGGGGCACCATAACATCACTATGCTCTACCACAGCATCACTGAACACCACAGCATCACTCGTCGCCACCACAACATCACTCAGCGCCACCACAGCATCAATCTGTACAACTATTCAACAACAACTGGTTCAAATATGTTCTCTCAATGTTTCAAGCTTTATTACAAATGTCACAAAAAGTTAATATTTCACTTCTGTTTCTAGATTTTCGTCACAATAAAATACACCGAACTACATTTTCACAAAAGTTATGTACAAAAGTTAAAGCTATTGCCATTAAAAATTACAATAACTTTTATTTAAGTATTAATTATTAAAAAATGTAAAAGCCATTGTTATTTGTAATATCAATATATCTAAGTCAAGTAAATACAACACATATGGCATTACAAATGCTATAGGTGTCACATTTGCGAAAGTTAAAACTATTGGCATTGTAAATGACAAAGCTAATAATTTCGCTATTTTCAAAACCAACACATAAATAAAATATTTGTCATTTAAAATGCCATTAGCTCAAACTTTCCTAATGCGAGACCTATTGCCTTGCAAATGCTTGTTGAACGTGTCAATGTCTTTGCAAACTTGTGTTCCCACTTTGTCTTTCTTTGCTCTGCCTTCCTTTGACAAGTTTGCCTAAGTGTGAGTAGTGAGCAATAACAGTACTGTCATTTACTTTTCTTTAATGCTGACCGAAGTAATTACTGTACTCCACTGGTGCGTGGGGTGGTGTGGCTCACTGGTTAGAGGCGGCAGACCCGGAAGCAGAGAATGGCCCGGGACCAGGGTTCAATTCCCGACACGGCAGGGTCGTAGACCAGGGTCAGCGGACAAGATAATTCTCGCCTCGGTACCTACTCTAACCAGGGATCACACTCGGCAACTCTGGGCATTAGCTTGCCTCATCTCTACAACGGCCACCCACATTCGCCGGGGATGCCTGGTTTCACCTTGGAGATACCCAGTAGGGACCATCTCACAGGGATAGCCAGGACGGGTTCCCCAGCGGTCTACAGCGCCACGACGCCTCAGGGCAGCAGTGCGCTTTACAAGACACATACATTTTAATGATGTGGTTAGATCAGGTGTGCTCAGGGGTAGGGGTAGTTTGTAAGTCCTTATATTTTGTGAAGCACAGGGACAAATTTCTCATAGTGTTGGGTTGCCGTTGTGCCACACAAGGTAACACAAGTGAAATGCAATACTAAAGTCAGATTTACCCAGTGGTGGCTCCTCTGCTAAGACGAAGGAGCGTCTCTTTGAGCAGGAAAAAAAATGATAATAACGTAGTTATTATCATTTTATTATTCACAGGGTCAGGGCTGAGTTAGGGCAGAGTTGGGCTGGATGCATGGGGGGTGGGAGTGGTTTGCACAATCCAAGTGCCCATGACTGCTTGGCCAGCTCACTTGGCCTGGCCAAACAGTCATGCACACTTTGTATGCTTCCCATCAGGCTGCATTACACAGCATGGTGGAGAACATGCCCAGGCACCAAGTCTCCATCTGAGCGCCGATGTACGGATCTCAGACCAATCACAACGCTGCATTGCAGTGTTGTGATTGACTGTGGGGAACCTGGGTGCTTCCTGGTTCCGGGACTGGAGAAGCGGAGGAGAGATGAGGCCGGTGGCGCAGGTAAATGTTATTCTTTTTTTTTGTCCCCACTACCCCACGCCCCTCCACCCTCATTTCCTGCCAGCTCCTACTGCAAACAATGCAAGGCCGTATTCCGTGGCCATGCGGTGCTTGGTAAATCTGGATTAATACAAGGCATCACAAGTCGCTGCCTTACATTATTCTGCGCTAGGGAGGTGTTCCATGGGTGGGGTGTGGGTATTCCCATACATTCACCCATGGATTTTGGCACATTCCCAGATTTGCCATGAGTGGTAGACCCGGTAATGCGTCAAAATGGTACGCTTTCTCAGGGGATGCATAACAAGGAGAAATATTGGTATTTCTCCTCATTTTTAGGTTTCGACTATTTTATCACTTAAGTGATAAATAGACGAGAGTATTGAGGGCCAAATAAGCTCTGAAACCAACGGCAGATTTGCCACAGTTCATGTGCTCCGTGCGCGTGCACAAACCAGCCACGTCACAAACCACCATTTGTCTGTTAGTGCCTCACACACTTCAAAGACTCCACTCCCCACCCCCCTGCCTGCACATCGCACTCTCCTAATTCCCCTCCCACCTCCCACGGCCGCTCTTCCCATTCACACGCTCTGCAGGTCACCATTTGCCAGCATGTGTCCACTGCCCTGTTTGCTGCCAAACTCGCCTCCTCTCTTCTCTGTCGCTTCAGGTACTTCCTCCCTCCCCCTTTCCTGCCCGTTTTCTCTCGCTCCTATCTCTTCTCTCCCTGTCCTCTCCTCATTGTTTTTAAGCCCCTCTTTCCTGCACTCTTCCTTTCTTCGCTCGTATTCGGGTTTTTTATCTCTTTGCTTGCATTTCACTTTCTCCATTTTTTTTTGCTTTAAGCTTGCTCCTCCTCGTTGGGTACAGCTGCTTGGACTTTGTGCTTTATTGGTCGCTTCATATTTACAAAAAGCGCTCACCGCACACGCTCGCTCCCCCTCCTTGGCTACAGCTGCTTTGGACATTGCGCATTATTAAACGCTTTATATTTACAAAAAGGGCATGCAGCAACATCTCACTTTAACTTTAAATATGGTAGCAGCAACTCTTGTGTGGCTGCTTTATATTGACCAAAAAGCACTCACCGGGACGTCGCATTTTAACTTTAAATATTATGTTTTTATTTACAATGTGACACAAACGTACTTCAGATTTAACATTCCAGCTGCCCGCCTTACTTTTGTGCTGGGCGGCTCAACTGAATCTACTTTTAAAACATTCATATGTTTTTTTCAACAGCGCACCTTGCCGTGCTGCTTTCACTATGGTATCCATGCATCTATTGTCAGCAGCTCACCGCCCCTTTAAGATGCATGCTGTCCTCAAGGCCTGCTCCTCCAATTGGCCACTGCCTGCGTTTTTAAATCCTGACATACGTCCTGCTGCAGAGACTACCCACAGCACATACCACATTGGCTTTTTATTATTTTCAAAAACAAGAGCTTTAACTTTCACAAATGCGACACCTATTGCATTGCAAATGCTTGTATTTTTAGTCACTGATCCAACACAGATCGGTAACCAAAATTAAACAAGTTTTTGCAATGCAATAGGTATGGCATTAGTGAAATTTCAACATGGCGGGCGCCTGCCTTTACTTTCAATTTATACATTTTTATAGCATTGACGGCACCCCGCGCTCTAGCTTTTAACATATAAAGTTAAAGCGCAGCACACCGCAAAGGCTACAAAACCACACAAAAAAATGCTTGTTCTTGTGTAAGTCTTTCCCCCTGCACTCTCTGTTATTCTGCCACCCACCTGCTTCATTCACCCTGATTTCTCTCTCACACTTCTCCATGTGCTCTAACCAGTGCTTCCACCACCAGCGCCCTTCGTGCAACTTTCCCTATCACCTTGTTGTGCCTTTCTGCCTTCTGTTAGACTCGTTTTTCCCTTGTTTTTCTGCCCTTATGCCCTCTGTCAGACTCGTTTTTTGTGCCTTTCTGCCCTCTGTTAGACTCGTTTTTCCGTTGTCTTTCTGCCCTTATGCCCTCTGTTAGACTCGTTTTTTGTGCCTTTCTGCCCTCTGTTAGACTCGTTTTTCCCTTGATTTTCTGCCCTTCTGCCCTCTGTTAGACTCATTTTTGTGCCTTTCTGCCCTCTGCATCACCACACCATCACTCAGAGCTACCCCAGCATCACTCAGCACCACCACAGCATCACTCAGCACCACCACAGCATCACTCAGCACCACCACAGCACCACTCACCACTACCACAGCACCACTCACCACCACCACCACATTATCACTCAGCAACACCACATTATCACTCAGCACCACCAACGCACCATTCAGCACCACCACAGCACCACTCAGCACCACCACAGCATCACTCAGCACCACTGCAGCACCACTCAGCACCACCACAGGATCACTCAGCACCACCACACCACCACTCAGCACCACCACAGCATCACTCAGCACCACCACAGCATCACTCAGCACCACCACAACACCACTCAGCACCACCACAGCATCACTCAGCACCACCACATTATCACTCAGCACCACCACAGCATCACTCAGCACCACAACAGCACCAATCAGCACCACCACAGCATCACTCAGCACCACCACACCACCACTCAGCACCACCACTGCATCACTCAGCACCACCACAGCACCACTCAGCACCACCACAGCACCACTCAGCACCACCACAGCATCACTCAGCAGCACCACTAAGCACTACCACAGCATCACTCAGCACCACCACAGCACCACTCAGCACTACCACAGCATCACCACAGCATCATTCAGCACTACCACAGCACCACTCAGCACCACAACAGCACCACTAAGCACCACCACAGCACCACTCAGCACCACCACATTATCATTCAGCACCACCACATTATCATTCAGCACCACCAGAGCATCACTCAGCACCACAGCATCACTCAGCACCACCACAGCATCACTCAGCACCACCAAATCGTCACTCAGCACCACCACAGCACCACTCAGCACCACCATAGAACCACTCAGCACCACCACAGTATCACTCAGCAACACCACATTATCACTCAGCACCACCACAGCACCACTCAGCAGCACCACAGCACCACTCATCACCACCACAGCATCACTCAGCACCACCACAGCATCACTCAGCACCACCTCAGCACCACCACAGCATCACTCAGTACCACCGCAGTATCACTCAGCACCACCACAGCATCACTCAGCACCACCTCAGGAGAACCACAGCATCACTCAGCACCACCGCAGTATCACTCAGCACCACCGCAGCACCACTCAGCACTACCACATCAACACTCAGCACCACCACAGCATCACTCAGTACCACCACAGCATCACTCAGCACCACCACAACACCACTCAGCACCACCACAGCATCACTCAGCACCACCACAGCATCACTCAGCAACACCACAGCATCACTCAGCACCACCACAGCATCACTCAGCATCACCACAGCACCACCACATTATCACTCAGCAGCACCACATTATCACTCAGCACTACCACAGCACCACCACAGCACCACTCAGCACCACCACAGCATCACTCAGCGCCACAACAGCACCACTCACCGCCACCCCAGCATCACTCAGCACCACCACAGCATCACTCAGCGCCACCACTGCGTCACTCAGTGCCACCACAGCACCACTCAGCATCACGACAGCATCACTCAGCACCACCACATTATCACTGAGCAACACCACATTATTACTCAGCACCACCACAGCACCACTCAGCACCACAACAGCACCACTCAGCACCACCACAGCATCACTCAGCACCACCACACCACCACTCAGCACCACCACAGCATCACTCAGCACCACCACAGCACTACTCACCGCCACCCCAGCATCACTTAGCATCACCACAGCATCACTCAGAGCAACCCCAGTATCACTCAGTACCACCACAGCATCACTCAGCGCCACCACAACATCACTCTGCGCCACCACAGCATCACTCAGCGCCACCTCAGCACCACCACAGCATCACTCAGTACCACCGCAGTATCACTCAGCGCCACCACAGCATCACTCAGCACCACCTCAGGAGAACCACAGCATCACTCAGCACCACCGCAGTATCACTCAGCACCACCGCAGCACCACTCAGCACTACCACATCAACACTCAGCACCACCACAGCATCACTCAGTACCACCACAGCATCACTCAGCACCACCACAACACCACTCAGCACCACCACAGCATCACTCAGCACCACCACAGCATCACTCAGCAACACCACAGCATCACTCAGCACCACCACAGCATCACTCAGCATCACCACAGCACCACCACATTATCACTCAGCAGCACCACATTATCACTCAGCACTACCACAGCACCACCACAGCACCACTCAGCACCACCACAGCATCACTCAGCGCCACAACAGCACCACTCACCGCCACCCCAGCATCACTCAGCACCACCACAGCATCACTCAGCGCCACCACTGCGTCACTCAGTGCCACCACAGCACCACTCAGCATCACGACAGCATCACTCAGCACCACCACATTATCACTGAGCAACACCACATTATTACTCAGCACCACCACAGCACCACTCAGCACCACAACAGCACCACTCAGCACCACCACAGCATCACTCAGCACCCCCACAGCACCACTCAACACCACCACAGCATCACTCAGCACCACCACACCACCACTCAGCACCACCACAGCATCACTCAGCACCACCACAGCACTACTCACCGCCACCCCAGCATCACTTAGCATCACCACAGCATCACTCAGAGCAACCCCAGTATCACTCAGTACCACCACAGCATCACTCAGCGCCACCACAACATCACTCTGCGCCACCACAGCATCACTCAGCGCCACCACAACATCACTCTGCGCCATCACAGCATCAATCTGTGCAACCATTCAACAACAACTGGTTCAATTATGTTCTCTCAATGTTTCAAGCTTTATTACAAATGTCACAAAAAGATGTTAATATTTCACTTCTGCTCTTGGATTTTCATCACAATAAAATACACTGAACATAATCTTCACAAAAGTTATTTACAAAAGTTTAAGCTATTGCCATTATAAATTACAATCACTTTTATTTAAGTATTATTTATTTTAAAAAATTAAAAGCCGTTGTTATTTGTAATATCAATGCATCTAAGTCACGTAAATACAAAACATGTTGCATTACAAATGCTATAGGTGTCACATTTGCGAAAGTTATAACTATTGGCATTGTAAATTACAAAGCTATTAATTTAGCTATTTTCAAAACCAACACATAAATAAAAAAAATGTCATTTACAAGACCAATATCTAAAACTTTCATAATGCGAGGCCTATTGCATTGCAAATGCTTGTTTCCTATTTCTATGAGTGTTGCCTGCTGCAGCACACATAGGAAGCGGAAAGAAGCCTCAGACGATTTTTGTTCAGGAAGGTTCCCTTTCAGCACAAAATCAATCCTGCCCACAATGCAGGCACCCTTGCACCACGGCGCAAGTGGGCCTGCGTTGGCAGAAAGCAGCACATTGTGCGCCAGAGCATGGAGAAGATCCCATAATGTTAAATATGGCACATTCCTGCCTTCTCTCTTTCCCGCAGTGCAGCAAGTAGTCATGGCCTGTTTCGTTCAAGTTTCATAAATCTGGGCCACACCGTGTACATCCTGCTGGGGTTAGAAGGTCATTCGTGATCAGCCCCTCACTGACCTCCTGTCCATGTTCCCACATCATACATTGTTATAGGGGACTGACCATCATAGCTAGCAATGAGGACAATGACACACATATAACAGAAAGCAACACAAACCTCTATCCCCCTCTCAGTATAGCATGTGAGACACAGAAGTGGAGGTCCCAGGCGCCACCCCTTCAGGAGGGCCGGATGACAGCCGTACCAGTGGTTACACTGTTCACACTTCGTCCAATCTTGTATTTGTACTGGAGTGATAAGGCCTCGAAGCATCCACATTCCAAAACCTTATCGAGGAAGCAAAGGGCCGACGTGATGAGCCCCAGGGGTCAGCCGTGTCATGTGAAAGGTCACTCCGCAGGTCAGCTGTCCCGGAGCTGCTGGAACTTTAAGGTGCATTTTCATCACTCTTTCGTCATCAGGCACGTTCTTTTGCCACAGCAGAGCTTACCGGTAGGGGGCACTGCCTGTCGTGCAGCTGCCTTTATATATGCATCCAAAGCGTGACGTGGCTTCATCTGCCGAGTGGAGATAGGTTTTCAGTCTCAATCGCGAAACACATTGTATAATCGACCTCTTTGCTCTCTAAACTCTACAGAAGGGTGAGTTGTAGGGCACAACAGATGGGTTCGTTATCAATGATTTTTGTCTTTGGCTGTAGAGGTCAGAGCCGAGGCAAAGATCGGTTCTGCGAGTTTTCTTGAGCGGGCTTCGGTACAGGTGTTCAAGGCCACCTCATTCCGAGAAAGAAGACATTGGAAGAGGGAAAAAGCTCTGCGGCGTGTGGAGAAACCGTGTCATCACAGGTTCTTAGGTTTCTTGCAAGTGAGGCCTAAAATAACGGCAAGTCATGGACGCAAATGAAGGTTGAGGTGGAGGTGGGAGGGCCAACAAATTAACAAGGAAAGTCGAGCCAGAACCTAGCCAAGGGCCTGGCTCGGATCTTAGAGCCCATGCAGGAGCCGAGCCCTCAAAATATTTGCTATGTAAATCATAGGAAAGCTATGAAAACTTATCTTTTCCCCCTGCCCTATTAGCTTCCTTTGATTTCTGCTTGTTTGTTATGTTCTTTTCAGATATAGCGCCAGGACGCCCCTTCGCTGGGGCAGCTGTGCGCTCAAAAATACACTTAACATAACATAACATAACATAGAACAAACATCACGTAAAACATGATGAAGTCTATTCAAAGTTCCCCAAAATGTATTTCTTTAACATGTGGAAGCTTTGTGGTTAATAGAGCACATGATAGCACTGCACTGAGAAGTACTTATTAAAAGTGATTGTTTTGTACTACTGGTAGTCTGAAATCACTTATTTGCAGTAGCGGCCGGCATGGCTCGTGGGTGGGTGAGCCTCGCCTAGTGCGGGGAGAGGGGGTTGCGCTGGGAGGGGGCGTCAATCATTAAAAAATAATAGTTTAAACCTAGCTTACCACCGGCCCGGGTCCGGCGTCTTCACTACTCCTACTCTCCTGCCTCCAACAAGAACAGGAAGCAGGCAACCTGCCTCCCCAATCACAATGCTCCAGTGGAACGCTGTGATTGGTCAGGACGCCGCCCAGCCAGGGTCTGTAGGGGATGGCATGTTCCCCATGTAAGCTGCAGTGCAGCCTGCATGGAGAAGTGCAGAGTGTGGATGACTAGTTTGGGAGGCCCGAGAGGGCCAACCAAACAGTCTTTGTGCGCACAGGAGTGGGCAAACCACTCCTGCTCTACCGCAGCTCCGTCCACCCGCAATGCGCAAAGAAACATAAAATGGTAACAATCAAAAGTTATTACCATTTTATTTTTTGGCGATGCTCCTCCACCCTAGTGGAGGAGCCACCCCTGGTTCTTCTGACATGTCAAAGATATCTCATGGTCGTATTAGACAACTCCCTGACACCCCATTAAGACATATTCCCGACCTTTCTTCAGATATGTCCCTGAATTCAGATTTTAACACAGATCCTTCATTCGACCCCCATACATATCTTTATCCCACTCCAATGTATAGACATCCCTGAATCTATCCCCCATGAGATGTGTCTGTGATTCCATTTCCTACCCTGTGCCCCTGTTCGCACTATCAACCAGATAGGTCACTTATTGGCGCGTGCAAGGTCACAACGTTTTTCTGATGCCAACTTCAAGTGTTTCGTGCAGAAACTATGAAAAATAAGCAAAAGTCACCCAGCTCTGTGTTAGAGGAACTTTCGTGTGAAAATGTGTACTTTGAAAATACCGTTATAAGTGTGTCTATTTTGACACTTATTTCCCTCACGAATATTCAGTGATTTGCAAAGAAAAGCTATGCAAGAAATGTACTAAGTCCTAAAAGACTCATGATTTCCCAAAGCAACCTATTTTCACATACTCGCTGTACTTTTGTACACTACTCACTAGGAAAGCAATGCAGACAGTACTCGCATATAAAAAGCTTGCCAGTTACCTGTGCAACACATTCACAATACTTGTAAGAAAAATACATTTTGTATCAAAGTTAAGGCCAAGAGGAAACTACACTCAGGCTAAGGGGAAAAACATTGAGAAAGTTAGCAAATTACAAGGAGGCTAATAATCGGGAACTATGCAAAGCTATGCTCGTGTGCAAAAACATTTGCACATCCTTAGTCACTGATCCCACCAGAGATGGCCCTAATCCAAATTTAAAGGAGACATGGCTCTGAATCAACGCCCCACTCCCGTGAACCCACTTCTTTCAGTCAAGATACAAGTCCCACCCTCAGTAAGACATAGCCTGGATCCTCTTGCCCAGTCTTACTCCACATGTTATGATAGACCCATCCTCCTAGCTGAACCTGCCAGTCAATCCCTTCCCTCTGATTTGTTGTAAAAGCCCCTACCCCACTTGTATAGTAGTCACAAGGACAGCCCCTGACCCATTTTTTGTATCTCCTAGGTTTCACCCTCTTGTCTTCACTTGCATTTTCTAGTGTATTTTTCACATTTTTCACCACCACAATCCCTTCTCTTTCTCACTTTGTTATTCATTATCCCTCCTCACTCTCTTCCTTACTTTATTGCCACTCCTTCATTCTGACCCCTTCTCTCCATTACACATTCTATAAAATGTACGTTCCTTCATTATTCTGTTTCTAGTTTCCACATTCTTCAATAGCTTTAGTTTTCCACTCTCTCCCTAACCCTTTATTGCTCTTTTCTCACACTTGACCTCTACCGTCCTGTTGCTCTTTTTTCAACTTCTGCCCTTTGCAATTCTCCACCAATCTTCTTTCTTTTGCCTTTAAATTGCTGTATCACACTTTTTCTTAAATTTGTTTTAGTTCTCTATCTATCATTATACCTAGTTTCCTCATACGCTGACTGCTTTATTTGACTATTTTCCTATTTGTTCATCTTTTCTTATTCTCCTTTAAATTTGCTTTCTTCCTCCTCTATTTTTGCATTCTTTGTTCCTCCTTGAATATTCTTTTTTACATTCTCTTGGCTTCCTCATCCTTTTGGTTTCTTTAGATATTATCATTCCAAATGAAATATTTATTGCCATTCAGTTACTTTCCCATTCTCTAACCTGCCACACGTGTATTTTCCTTCATACCATAATTTCTTTCTTAATTCATTCCATTTTTGATTCCTTCTTCCCTACCTTCCTTCTTTCCTTCCTTGAATGCTTCTACCCTGCCTTCCGTTCTTCCTTTTATGTTTCCTTCTTCTCGCATTCCTTCCTTCGTCAGTATCTTCCTTCCTTCTTTCATTCTTTTGACCCTTTCTACAGTTGTCCTTTACTTCTATCATCCGTACCTTCCATTTTTGCTTCTTCTACCCTCCCTTGCTTTGCTCTTTCTTCCCTCTTTCTGGCCTTCTGTCCTTCCTTTTTTTTCCTTATGTCACTTCTTTTAACCTTCATTCCTTCTTTCACTTCTTCTTTCCTCCCTCCCGCCAATCTTTCTTTAATTTTGACCTTTATTTTCCTCCACTTTAAAAAAATTTAAGAATCTTTTGTTAACTTTTACAATAGTCTTAATTTCCCTTCCTTTTAAAAACCTCTATTCACATCAGAGTTTGATTTTTTACCTTCTTTACCCAGTAGCTTTCCAATTTGTCGCCTTTCCCTGTGACCAGAGCTGGGAAGTAGGAGGATTCTACTGGAACCATATTTCAGAAGCTATTTCTGGGATGGACCCCAGGGAAACATGCAGAATTTGTCCTGGTGTCATTTTCAGACACTAGTACATAATTCAGCAGTGCCTGCAAATTTTCTGCATTCTGTTCAGATCAGCAAGCTGCAAGCAGTGAGGGGGATTTTTTTATTTTTTTTATTTTTAAATTCTTTTTATTAACAACAAAGGGTACAAATGGTCATCAGCACAGTCGAAGCAAGGGTTGTTTACATTTGCAACGCAGGTAATTACAATACATACTTAGGGGCAGATTTATGAAGGGCTTGCGCCACGTTTACGCCGCCGTTGCGTGACGCAAGGGCGCGGAAACGTGGCGCATCCCTGCGCCCTATTTACAACGTGACGCATCTAGGAGATGCGTCATGTTGTACAGCACTGCGCCATGAGGAGGCGTTCCTGCGCAGGGGGGGGCCTTCCTGCACAGGAACGCCTCCTGAAAGTGGCTGAGTGAAATCTATGAGATTTCACTCAGTCACTTTCAGGGCAATGCTGCGTCAAAACCCTGCGCCTGCTTGAAGCAGGCGTAAGGCTTGAGGCAGCATTGAAAGAATAGGCCCCCACAGAGCATTGCTGGAGCTGCGTCGCGCTTGCGACGCAACTCCAGCAATGCGTCACTTTTACGGCACAGATGCGTGACGCATCTGTGCCGTTTTTGCCCCATGGTGCGCCGCATCATAAATGCGGCGCACCATGGGTGGCGTAGCTGTGGCGCATTGTGGCGCATGTTAACTGGCGCATCCCTCGGGATGCGCCAGTTAACATAAATCTGCCCCTTAGTGTTAACATCTCAGAGTCATGCAGGGCAATTCTTAATCAATTCGGTCAAATTGCAAGCGGTTCATCAATCGGGACCGCCTGAGGGGGATCACAAATAGTGCCTCTGTAGTCGCTCCATTTGGACCAGATTTCAATCCATTTTCGCGGGCATCCCCGCGCTACCTACACAGTTTTTTCCTGGAGCATGCACCAGTCCATGTCAGTTTTCCAGTGGCCCAATTTAGGAGGTCTGACCGCCCCCCACAATATAGCAATGTTCCTCTTGGTGATAGCGTAACCTAGAGTGACCCACAACCTCCCACGGGGCGGCAGGTCAGTAGGTTCCCATATGTTTAATAGGCATCTCTTCGCTTCAGTTCTAAGTTCCACTCCCCACACCTCTTGCATACAGCGGGTCACCCGGGACCAGTAAATCCACAGTAGAGGGCATTCCCATAGAATATGGAAGTAGGTCTCCAACTCTCCACACCCCCGCCTACAGCTGCCGTCATCACCTCGACCCATTTGTTGCAGTCTTGTTCCTGAGAGACAGGTTCTGTGTAGGATTTTAAGCTGAATGAGTCGGAGTCTGGCCTATATGGCCACCTCCTTAGTGGAGGCAAGTGCTATTCTCCATTCCTCTTCATCTATCTCCAAACCGTCGGCTTCCCATTTCCCTTTGAGGGGGAGCAGGAGGTCCGGGGAGTTATTGATGATCTTTTTGTACGTGAGTGATATGGCATGTTCAGCAAGGTGGCCATCAAGGAGCCTGTCCTCCAGTGGGGAAGAGTCAGGGGGTTGAGTTCCCGCAGGGATGTTGGCCTGAAGGGAGTGCCTAACCTTCATGTACCTAAATTGCTCCGAGGCTGCCAGTTCGTATGTGTATTGGAGTGTGGCAAAGGGGATCACTCCGTCCAGACCCCACAAGTCCCGAATATGTGAGATACCTATTAGGTCCCAGTTACGGAACCCTCTGGTACGACCAACTGTTCCTAGTCTTTCCGAGACCCACAGGGGGGTGGCCATAGTTAGTGTGTCAGAATATCCTAGTTTTCGCTGTACTACATGCCACAATTGCACCGAATGTTTCGTGGGACCAGTCAGTTGGCACCTTCCCGGCCTAGAGTAAAGTGCTGCTTTGAAACTACCTCCCGGGAGCAGCCAGCGATCCATTACGTAACTAGGGTCGTCCCCGTCACAATATGTGGCCTGATTGATGGCTGAGAGGTGTGCCGCCCAGTAGTATTTGCGTATGTCTGGGAGCGCTATACCACCGTCATACCATCCCATAGTTAGTTTTTGAAGAGATATGCAAGGCATTCCCGACCACAGCAGTTCCCTCTGTGTGGCCTCGATGGAAGTAAAGTAAGAGTGCAGGACTAAGTCGGGGTAGTTTTGTAAGGCATACAGGAACCTCGGCAGCGCCATCATTTTGAAGAACGCTGCCCGTCCTAGGAGAGATAGTGGGAGCTTCCGCCAGGTGGCTGCATCTCTTTTAAATCGCTGCGGAGGCGGGAGAAGGTTTTTCTCATATCGGGTCTTCGTATCCTTAGAAATAAAGATCCCCAGGTAGCGGAACGCCTCTTTGGCCGTGGCTATCAGGCAGTCTTGGGGGGGAGTAGGAGTATTGCCCTTTAAGACATAGAGTATGGACTTGCCCCAGTTAATGCTGTATCCCGAATTCCTCCCGAAGCTGATAAAAATATCCATGGCGACTGTAAGGGACCTGCGGGGTCTCGTTAGGTATAGGAGGATGTCGTCAGCGTACAGTGATATCCTGTCCTCCCATCCGTCGGCCCAACGGATCCCTCTCAGGGAGAGGTCTTGTCTGATCCAGGCGGCCAGAGGTTCAAGTGAGAGGGCAAAGTAGAGGGGTGAAAGGGGACACCCTTGTCGCGTTCCCCGTTCCAGCTCGAAGACTTCGGAGACTCTGTTGTTGACTGAGACCTGGGCCAGGGGCGTCGAATAAAGGAGGCGCACCCAGCCTATGAAGTTAGGGCCAAAGCCCAGTTTGCGGAGAACCGCCATCATGTAGGGCCATTCGAGCGTGTCAAACACCATCGCTACATCCAGGGAGACCACTATCGCATCTTCCTGGATGGTGTGGCATCTTCCTAACACCCCGTGAAGCCTCCGGAGGTTAAGCGCAGTGTTGCGATGAGGCATAAGGCCAGATTGGTCCGGGTGGACCAGGACTGGTAGAACAGGTTTGAGCCTGTTAGCGAGGGCCTTGGCTAGGATTTTGGGCTCTGCATTTAAGAGAGATATGGGCCTGTAGGAGGCACAGGAATCCCTCGGCTTCCCTTCCTTAGGGATGGCCACTTTTGTGGCGATACAGTGATCGCGGGGCAGAATACCCCGCTCCTTGCTCTCCTCGAATATTCGCTTGAGATAAGGGCTGATGCCGCCAGGTGCAAGTTTGTATAATTGTATTGGTAGGCCATTTGGCCCAAGCGCCTTCCCCGGCCGGAGGACCCCGATCGCCTGAGCCAGCTCCTCCGCGGTGAGTCGCTCCTCCAGTGTGTCTCTTTCCGAGTCGGAGAGGGTTGGCAGTCGGATGTCAGTTAATAAAGCAACTGAGCCTTCCTCCGGTCTGTCCGAGCCTCTACTATATACCTTACGGTAGTGTTCGGCAAATTCCTTTACTATTTCTCTGGGTTCCGTGATTATGTCCCCGGAGTCGGTTGTTATCTCTGCCACTACTCTCTGAGCCTGTTGTTTTTTGTCGAGCCATGCTATGAGTTTGCCCGCCTTGTCCCCTTGGTCATAGAGTCTACCCTCTTTGTCCCTGGCTATGACCCTGGCAGCGTCGGTGGCTAGAGCTCTATATTCTGCCGCCTTAAGTTCCATCAGATGGACTGTCGTTGCCCCTCCCTCAGCATGCGCCACTGATTCAAGTTCTAGGAGATCTCTTTCCATGCTAACTATTTGCGTGTCCCTTTCCTTACGCCGACCAGCAATCGCAGAAAGGGACCCCCTCTCAAGACGGTCTTGAATGCCTCCCACAAGGTCGTTGATAGTGCCAGAGTTCCCTGATTGTCCTCGAAGTAACGGTCTATCGAGAGATTGAGTTTCTTTCTTATGTCTTCACTGTGCAGATACCACGCGCTTATCGGTGCAATGCAACCCTCCCGCTTTCCTCCAATCGTGAGGTGTGCTAGTAGGGGTGAGTGGTCCGATATCCCTCTCGCTAAATGTGTCACCTCCTGAACCGTAGTGTCCTGATACAAGGGCGCTAATATGTAATAGATGTGGGAGAATGTGTGGTGTAGGCCAGAGAAGAAAGTGTACTGTGTGTCCCTTGGATGTCGGGTACGCCACAGGTCAAGGAGACCGAAGGCCTCAAGAAAGCCCGTGAGCCACCTGTGACTCGGAGGCACGTCCCTGGGCGGGTGTCTGTCCATCGTACCGGACAGCACAGCATTAGAGTCTCCGCCCACCAGGAGCCGTCCCTCCGGGAGCGAAAGGAGCAACTTTCCTAGATCCTGGTATGATTGGGTTTGTAGACCCGGCGGGATATATTTTGTGACTAAATTCAACCTGTGGCCCTCCGACACTCCCGAGACTGTCGCAAACCGCCCTAGGGGGTCTGAGTGTGTGTAATCAATTACTAAAGTGAAGTTACGACGGAGCAAGATGAGAGAGGTGAAGCCGGCATGTGCGCCCAGGGTATAACCCCACCGGTTAAGTGCATGACATGTGTTTCCCAGCAAGTGTATCTCCTGAAGGAGTACCACATCGGGCGGGTGCCTTTTGATAAATTGTGGGAAAACAGATGCCAACACCACCACTTCTCAAATGCTCTCTACTACGAGCAAACAAATCAAAATGAATTTCAGATTTGTTCGGTATATTTATTTTTACCTTTTACTTTAGAAATTTCAACATATAAGCTCAGACGGATTGTCTGAGAAAGACACTCAACATGTAACAACTACTGTACAATAACGCAACAGAAAGGAATATAAATCACAGGAAAAGTTACAAAACACACAATTATATAATACACCTTTCGGATAGTGAGTGGTCGTATTGGAACATTCAATAAACCAATGAATCTTTATTTTATTCCTTTCTGTTGCATTATTGTACAGTAGTTGTTACATGTTGAGTGTCTTTCTCAGACAATCCGTCTGAGCTTATATGTTGAAATTTCTAAAGTAAAAGGTAAAAATAAATATACCGAACAAATCTGAAATTCATTTTGATTTGTTTGCTCGTAGTAGAGAGCATTTGAGAAGTGGTGGGGTTGGCATCTGTTTTCCCAATTTTGTATGGTCCAGCCTACCCTACGTCCCGGGACCTACCTCCTTAACTACACAAAATTTTGATAAATTGTAGCACAATGGTTCGCTTGAGCTTGTCCCCCAGCCCGTTGACGTTCCAGCTCATAATCTTTGTACTTTTATCCCACTGCATGGTGACCTGTGATTCCTCTCGAGCCATTCTCCCCGCGATTCTTGAGTGAGCATTTCTGATGTATTACCCTGCTCAATGCAGCACAATGTGTGATATCAGTGGATTGTCCCTTACTTGACCGTACCATAGTCCCATATCTGACCCCGACTTCCCCCCATCCTCTCCCGTCCTCCATCTCCAACTCCCCAGGTCCCCACCCCCCTCCCTGCTCCCCTGCTCTGTAGGTTTGAAACTACCCACATCCCCCAATTAGCAGAGTGCCTTTCGCCCTGAACTCACCCAGGAAGAGGAAGAACTTACAACTTTAAATAACCTGTCTTCCCTTCCTAGTGGACCTTTTATCAGGGGCGCGCAGTAGCCCCGGCCATGCCCGCCGCCCAGGTTCCCTCCCCCCTAACGTAGCAGTTGAACCGTGCAATGTACAAGTCCTGCATGAAGATTGTTCGTTACCTGTTCATCACATCCTTATGCAGTAGATACATTCCCCCCCGGTACATCAGCATACATGAACATGGTATTGTTCGTTATACTCTTGTTTACCGCATATCAGTCATGAGGGCCTCTCAGTCTCCGCGACCCTCAACAGCTTCTGGGGTGTTCCATCGAGGGCTAGCGGATCTGGTCCTCCAGGAGCGTTGGCTCTGCCGATCCAGCTCTGTTCTCCCAGCCGCAGATTCAGGGGATGCCACCTGTGTGTTCCTCCAGTTTTGACCCTCCGCTCCCTTCCCAGTGGCAGGCAAGTCCTTGTCCACCCAGTCCTGCACCTCCGATGGCGAAGTGAAAAAGAAAGATCTGCCTCCGGCAAGGACCTTGAGTTTGGCCGGAAAGAACATCATGTATTAGATACCCTTGTCCCTGAGTACCGCTTTCACGCCTACAAAGGATCTCCTCTCCCGCTGGACCTGTAGAGTAAAGTCAGGAAAGAACCGGATCGTGGCATTTTCGTAGCGTTGGTCCCCTGTCTGTCTTGCCGTTTGTAGGATAGCGTCTCTATCCTTGTAGTTAAGGATTTTTGCGATGATCATCCTAGGCGGTGCTCCTGGTTTCGGCCTCGGGATGGGCGCCCGGTGTGCGCGTTCAATCGTGAATATTTTCGACAGACGCTTGGGCTTGAGGTGGTTTTGGATCAAATCCTCAAGGAAGAGTTCCATACTGGGCCCCTCGAGGCCCTCTGGCAGACCTACGAGGCGCATAATACTCCGTCGGGCCCGTCCTTCCTGATCCTCGAGGCGGAGTGTCATCTGTCGGTGTTGGTGGACCAGGTCGTTAACCCGCTGCTCCAGCCGTTTCGTCGATGTCTGCAGCTCCGCAATGTCTGCCTCGTCGGCCTTGGCCTTTTCAGAAGTTTTTTTAAGGTCCGTGTGGAGTAGATTGACCTCAATGGACACCTTGTCTATTTTAATTTCCAGGGTCGCCCCCAGTGAGTGGATGGCCTCCATGATGTTAGCTAGAAACGGCTCCTTTTGGCTCTGTTGTGCGTCCGCCGGTGTCTTCTTCTGTGGTGTGCCCTTCTGCACCGTATATTTGTCAAGCTTGTTGGTTTGCCTGGAGGTGCCAGGCTTGGGCCTCATGACTGCGCTTTTTCTCCTCCCCATCTGGCCCACAGAGGCGGGTAGCATCAATGTCTCGCAAAAAGGAAGAAGTGAAGGGGGAAGGCGAGTGGCACCTCTCTCTGGAGGGATGTTGGGACTCTCCGGAGATGCAGTGTCCCCTCTCAGCTCCCTGTTAAGTAGCGCCCATCGCCGTGTCGCAGTTGTGGGCCCCCCACGTGGCAGCTACAAGATGGCGCCCAGACCTGGTTTCAAGCAGCGACACTCACAGCCCTGTCGGTGCCCCTCTATGGCCAATGGGCAGGTTAGTGCAGTGTTCCAGGCCCAGATGCGGTCCCCGAGGGCTTCAAGGAGCATATGTTGGTCCACCGATCCTTTATGCACTAATGTCTAATGTAACTGCGCGGCCCACCTGTATACATAGCCGCCAGACACTCACCGAAGCTGGGTCTCGCCGCTGTTCAGGGCCAGGGGAGAGTTGCCGCAGTGACGCGAGGCCCGGCCTGTGTCTGTAGCGTGACGCCGCTTTTCAAGGCTCCCGCCCACACGCAGAGTGTTCGGGAGACACCGCCTCACATTTGGTGGCAGAACGCTGGTGCTGTGTTGGGGCTGTATAGCTCCCCGGGTGGCCACTGTTTGTGGTGTGCCGATGGCGGAGGTCTGGGTGTCCCACGGGATCCGGCGGCTAGGCCCCAAAGCCGGGGCCTCGCCTAGCGATGGAGGCCACTCACCGCGTGTTCCCGCTCGGCCCCGTCTCGGGCGGGAGCTCTCCAGGCCGCCACTCTACGGAGGAGGGTCGTACATGGGCCGGAGCAGGACCGGAGGATGCAGCAGCTCCTAGGGGTTCCCGCAATGCCGGCAGTTCGCAGGACTTGTCGGATTATGGCCGGATTGACTGTTGTTGGTGGCTCGGTCGCCCGGAGCTCTGGGTTTAAGCGACCATCTTAGCCGGCGCTTAGCCATGCCCCCCTGGGATTTTTTATTTTTACTTCCAACAGGTCTAAAGCAAAGTCCTGATATAAAGAGGCATCTGTCCATCTTTTGCTCAGCTTTTATCTTGGCTGGGAGCCAACTGGAGCCTAATACCTAGGTGACAAGGAAACAAAGACACTCAGTTTATCACCTTCGTTAGTACTTGAGAGACATTATGATGTAGAGGCAGGGTTTTGAATTAGCAAGAAATGTGTATGCACTGTAAGAATGCAATATCTGTGAGTATGAGTAATTAGTAATTACACAAAATTTAAAATGGCAGCGAGACTGCAATCGACAGTCTGTCGGTGGCGTTTTCGCTGGCATCGTAATCAGCCTCTATATTACTTCCTTGCAATCATAGAGTAACAACTGATTGAGAAAGAAACAATAAGTATCTGAACTCATGACTTACAGTTTGCATGCAGATCATTGATTCTCCCCCTCCCCGGCAACCCAAGTGGTCCTAAATGTACGGAAGCACTCTGTGCATCGTATGGGGTGGTGGGGAAAGTTGACTGAGTGGACGACGCTATGGCAGGGATGCATGCTTCAGCAAGTGACCCAGCTGGAGGGCTTTCGGAAGTGGGACATTATTGAGATCTCCATTCTGGAGGATGTGATGCGTGGAACAGTCCTGAAAACATTCCAGGAGCTGCAAACAGAATATCAATTACACCACAACCAATTTCATCTGTATTTGCAACTCCGCAATGCACTTACCCTCTATATTAGCAACCTTGCAGTTCTCCCCAAATTCAACCCACTGGAGGCTAAAACTTCCTGGGAGACTTGGGAGATCCTAAAATAGAATTCATCTCCAATAGCCCAGACATGGTGCACCTTAAAATTTGGCAGATCTGGGCAGATTATAGGGGAAGGGTTTTCGACCATGGGCACCCCGTAAGCTCATATATGGAGGAGGAAATTCAAATGTACAGGAATGGAGGGGGGAAATATGACTAAGAACCAAATTGCTGCAGAAGATATGTCTTGCTGTCTTGTGCTTGGGAGGCATGAGTGGAATCAGACATGCAGGTTTTTGTTACTGTTCATGGGTATGCTGAATCTATCGTCCTGTGTGTATTGAGGTTCCGTGACGATTGTAAGTGGTGTTTTTGGCTCGCACGAATATAGTCGAGTCTGGTATCTATGAACCGCAAATGACGAGTTTAGTAAGTGTGCGCAGTTTCGCTGTGCTAACTTAAACCGTTCGTTTGTTATATGGGTTTTTCATCTGTACCCACGGGTTCCATCTTAGATACGGCATCCATTTTGTCTCTTGCCCTCAAGTAGCCAGCGAACGGACGCTGTCCGCTTCGCGACCCTGGGACTCCCAAGATATTTGCGGGAGACACATGTTCTTTGTAAGTGTCTTTATGACGAGGGGGATGCTACTGTAAGGCAGATGGCGCCGCTTGAGGCTCATCTTGCCGCACGGGCTTATTGTCTCAGCCGTGCATCTCATTAGGCACGTCCCTTTGATGCCTGTATCTCGTGTTTCCCGATACCTCCCCTTTTACACCCTTTCCGATCTCCCCACTGTCTCCGTCTTCCTCTACACCTGTCTTCGTTCCTATTTTCGATCTATTTTACTGCTGATTGGAATTTGCTAATGGTGGGAAGATGGCTTTTACAGTTGGGAACCGCCAAATGTTTCCGCACTTATGTTCCGGACCTTGTATGTTTCAAAGTGACCAAAGCGACCCCTCTGGGGGATAATTGTGGGAACCGGGTTGTAAACTTTTGTGCTCAATGTTATCCTATGGGTAAAAACTGTATAAAAGGAGCGATCCACAGAACCAATTTGAAGCAGTCTCCCCAAGTTGCACGCTGTGTACTTGTCGTGATCTCTGTGTTCCCTGCAGCAAATAAACCTTGGATCTTTGACGCCTAAGGAAGTGTCCCGTGTCTCTGTGACTTGTACGCCGGAGCAGGTTACCCACAAAGGTTTCAGGTGTTGTGCCCTGGCACCGCTGGGTCTTAAAGAACCCAGTCCTTCAGTTGGCGCCCAACGTGGGGCTGCATCAGTGGTACCGGTCCAAGCCCGACGATCGTGAGGAACTTCGTGTGAAATCTCCGAGGGAAGGTGCACTCCGCTTCATCGATCCTGTTGTCGAAATAAGTGGCCCGAAGACTTTTCCCGCGAAGATTCCCGCCTCCTGACGGCTGCGACGGACTGCTGCCCTGACTGTAGACCTGTTTTGGCGCCTGGCGTAGACCTTGGTATAGCGAGACGATTGACGGGCCTTCCTGGTGACGCCATCGATCTTTGAGTTAAGTATTTGTGGGTCGCTCCCAGAGTTCTTGGTTGTGGTTACTTAGTGGTTGCATGGTTCCATTGCATTTGTGGTTCTTGGTACTTTGTTGTGTTATTTGACGACTGCAGCCGCCAAAAACCGAGGGTTTTGTTTTTGCTGGGACTTGGTAAATCCCGTAACCCTTGAAGTTTGTGAAACTCGGCTAGTGTGTAAGATGCCTGGTCGTAGTACTTTGTTCAGTTGTTTCAGACCTTGTGGTGTGGATTCCCGACTGGAGGACTCGTGTCCGATACCTCCGGTTGGGACTCCTACTTATGACCTATATAGTAAACATGGGCTAGGCCCGATTACCTTTAACGATTATTGGATTAAATATACAAAGAAAGACGGCGACCTTCGTTGGCCACCTCACGGTAGCTTCGAGGCGTCGATCTTAGATAATCTAGAAATGAAGTTGTTCGAACGTAAATCAAGGCCGGCCATGTTTGATGCCTTTCGGTTGTGGCGTAAAGAAGCCCGACAGAAAGAGATCAGACAGAATAAACGTAGTCAGCGAGATACGGTTGCTACCATAGTGAAGAAAGCTGAGCAGTTTCAGCGTGATAAGGAGGATAAGGATAAGGAAGTGTTTGAGAGATTACAGCATATGACCATAGATAAATGTTATCCTGCTTTGCCTACGGAGTCGGATAAGAAGGAAGAGGCAGTTGAGGATCCTTTAATGTCCTATCTTATGAAGTCGCCACCTCCGTACGTACAGGGTACCGCCGCTCCTGTGGTCCCTGCCGCACCTGTTCTTCCACCTATTGTTCCTCCGCCTGTTCCTCAACCTGCACCCGCTCTCCCGTCTGTTCCTGCACCTTTGTCTGTTTCTATTCCTACTGCTCCTCCGCTTCCACATACTCCTGCTCCCGCTACGGCTCCTGTTTTGTTGACCCCTGTTGTTGCTACTGTTTCTACTCCTTCTCTTGTTAGTCCTGTATCGTATGCTTCTCCTTCTGTTCGTAGTCGCAATTCTCCTCTTGCGGCTAGTTTCTTTCAGTCGCTCGGACCTGTTCATAGGTCTGCTGGTTCCGATGGTCCTCAGAGACGTAGTCAGCTTCCTGGAAACAGAGAACGTGTTGCGCTGTATAATATGGCGATGGGTTGGATGGTAAATCCTCAGAGAAGTCCACCTTGTGTCGTCCTCGAAACGTTTTGTCAATTCAACATACCAACCCAGAGATATGTGTTTGATGAAATGTGCAAGTTCCTACATGATCAGATAGCGGCCAATGCGCCTGACGAGGTGCTGACCGCCCTGTCTGAGCTTCGACTTCAGTTCGCAACTGGACTGATAGTAGATACTAACGTCCGACGTGCTATTGAACGGTTACTATCTCTCCGTCCCGCTCCCATACCTCATGCATTGTTTGTCGAGGATATTGAAAACCAACCAGACGAATCTGGCCAATATCCTATGCGTGAAGTTCCGCCGGTTTGGATACCAGCTGATGGAAATGCTAATCCTCCGGTATTGGCGCATTTCCAGCAAGTGTGGATACATCTCCCATGGAAACGATCGGAAGTGCTACAGGTGAAGCAATCTTTGCCCAATCCTCGCAAGAATCCTACTGGGTATTACAAGGAATTATCGCAGCTCGTAGATGCTACGGTAATGAATCTTGCCGATATCGATATGTTGTTTGGCAACGTCGTACCGCAACCGGTATGGGCTAAGATTCGCCAGCAAGATCACGCAAATGAATTAGGCGGTGATTGGGCTGCCATTATAGCGGCAGATGCTGGACAATTGGCTGCTACTAAACCCGACCAATTGATTACTGCTCTTCCTCAGCGTATAATAACACTAATGAAAACGCTTATGCCTGCTATGAGAGTCAATTGGGATAAATTGTCAGCTTGCAAACAAAAGAAAGACGAGAGTGTTTCCGACTTCTTTACGAGGTTTGAGGAAGCGTTCATTGACCATAGTGGACAGGATATGGGTACTGAAGGTGGACAAAGGTTGTTTGTGGATAAATTTGTGTCGAACTTATTGCCCGACTTGAGCAATAAATTAAAGAACTCGGAGAGTGCATGGGCAGTTTCTACCTCAGCTCAGATATTGGCTACGGCACAATATTATGAGAATAGGGAGAAAGAGGAGAATGACCGTGCTGACAAAAAGACGAAAGAACTGAAAACTAAAGTGTTGTTACAACAAGCGTATCCGCCGCGTTCTAATCAGAATGCGCCCCAACAGAATAGATCGCAGTCGCAATCGAATCGATCGCAGCCGCGTAATGATTCCTCCTCCCAAAGATCTTCGTTAGGGTACAATCAATGTGCTTATTGTAGACAGGAGGGACACATTAAATTCAATTGCCCTGTTTTAAACGAGCGTAATAGTGGTAATTCGTCTAAAGGAGGCCGTGGTGGTTCACAGCAAGCATCGCGTGGTAGAGGTCGTGGTGCTCAAAACGATCGCTCAGAGAACTCATCTAATTCTAATAACTGTTTCGATCAACGTGGATCATCGCAAGGACGATCTGCGCAGTACAATGTAGACGATTATTACGTCGATCAGGGAACTGACGACAGTAATTACTAGGACAGCCAAAGACAAGGAGAGGGAGTGGTATCAGTTCCGGTTGATCAGAGAGGGCCTTACGTCGCAGTTGCTACATCGGGCGTCGTTGAGCCTTTTCTGTTGGACACTGGTGCAGCGAAAAGTTCCATCATGCATTCGAAACTCCCTGGCGCACCTTTGTCTGGCTTAACAAATGTTTCCGTTGGATTCTCTGGCGCCCCCGTTAGCAATCCAGTTTCGCGCCCTTTGCCCCTTCAAATTGGGCCACGTGAGCTCCAAGCTCCGTTGATTTTGACTACTGGTTGTGGTGAAAATCTTTTGGGCCTGGATTTGCTTAAACGTTTGTATGCAATTTTGTATTGTTCTCCTGCGGGTGTAAAGCTTACGTTAGGAGAGAGGGTTGTCTCTCCTATGTATTTGTCTCTCGATAAGCTTCCACCGGAATTGAGTTCTCTTCCTGCGTCTTTGTGGGCGACGGGTCCGAATGACGTGGGCCTACTTGATATCTCTCCTTATGTTGTTCAGTTGAAATCTAATGTGCGATTGCCACGTATTCCCCAGTATCGTATCTCCCTTGATGGTGAACGAGCTTTGTTAGCGATCATTTATGACCTGATCGAGAAAGATGTTATTGAAGAGACTCGGGGAAACGTGTGCAATAGCCCTGTACTGCCCATTCTTAAACGTACCGATCCTACAAAACCACCCGTTTATCGTTTTGTTATCGATTTACGGGAGGTAAATAAAATTGTGGTTCCTCAATTCCCTGTTGTGCCTGACATCACGGCGCTACTGACTCTGATTCCAGCTACTGCATCATGGTTTTCGGTGATTGATTTGAAAAATGCGTTTTTCAGCATCCCGATTGCTGAAGAGAGCAGGGACCTTTTCGGTTTCTCTCTCGGTGGACGTAGCTTCCGGTTCAAACGCGCTCCTCAGGGCTACTGTGAAAGTCCATCGATTTACAGTCAAGCCTTGAAGGGTCAACTGGATGCGTTTCGGTTGCCGGTTGGTGCGGCTTTAATCCAATACGTCGATGACTTATTGGTGGCCGCTGATACTCAGGACATTTGCAAACTTGCTACAGTGTCGTTGCTGCAACATCTCTGTGAGTTAAATCCCAAGGTGTCACCTTCTAAACTCCAATATTGTTGTCAAGAAGTAACCTATCTAGGTCACTTATTGTCAAAGGAGGGAAGGAGATTGACCCCAGAGAGAATTGCAGCGATTGCGCGAATGGCTGTGCCAAACACCCAAAGAGATGTGCGTGCCTTTCTAGGTATCACGTCGTACTGCAGGCAATGGATTCCGAATTTTTCATTGCTAGCGAAACCATTGGTGGCTCTTACGTGCAAGGATGTTTCAACTCCTTTACCATGGACGGAAGAATGTCAGAAAAGTTTTTCTGAACTGCGTGATTCATTGTGTTCGGCTCCTGTGTTAGGTACCCCTGACTACAGCAAGCCGTTTACGCTATATGTTCACGAGAGGGAAGGTTGTGCTTTGAGTGTCTTAACGCAACCTTTTGGTGGTAAACAACGTCCATGTGCATATTTTTCCTCGACCTTAGACCCAGTAGCTAGAGCATTGCCGAGTTGTTTACGAGCAACAGCGGCAGCTGCGGTCTCCATCCGTCAATCAGCAGGATTGGTCATGGATAATATGCTTACGGTGATGGTTCCGCATGCAGTCGATACTCTTTTGAATCGAACGAAAACTCAGCACTTGACGAGTGCGAGGTTGTCTGGGTACGAATTGACGCTCTTGGCAAGCCACATTCAGATAAAACGTTGTAATGTCCTAAATCCGGCAACTTTGTTACCAATTAGCACAGAGTCAGATGAAGTAGCAGAACATGACTGCTACTTGAGGACTGAAGAAGAAACGAAAGGTCGAGTGGACCTTAAAAACACCCCATTGGAAGATCCGGATGGCACTCTGTATGTGGATGGGTCATGTTTTAAGTTGCCGAATGGCGATGTGACTACTGCTTATGCTGTTGTAACATTGAACACTGTTGTTGAAACTGCAAGATTGAATCAGAATTCTGCCCAGGCTGCAGAACTGATTGCTCTCACTAGAGCATGTGTGTTAGCAAAAGGGAAACGTGTGAATGTGTACACCGACAGTCAATACGCGTTTGGTGTAGCGCATAGTTTTGGACGATTGTGGCGAGAGCGTGGTTTCTTGACGTCGCACGGTACGAAGATACAGCATGGCCAGCTTGTGAACGATCTTTTGGATGCATTGACTTTGCCTACACAAGTTGCGATTGTTAAGTGTAGTGCGCATCGTAAAGTGACGGATGATGTTGGTCGTGGTAATGCGTTTGCGGATGAGATTGCTAAGGAGACTGCCCGGAACCTTAGCACTCGAATGTATGTGACGAGTTCGGTTAGGTGGCCCACAGAATCAAGTATGTGTGAAGATACTGTTGAGAGCGTGAAAGCAATTCAGAATGAGGCCACTGAGACTGAAAAGATGAAGTGGAAAGAAAGTACGGGAAAGTTGGATGCGAATGGTTGTTGGATTGATTTGTCGGATCAGAAAAGATGGATGTTGCCTGATGCGTATGTGCTGGCCGTTGTGACAATGGCACATGGGTTAGCACATATTAGCGCGAAAGGTATTTGCAAGTTGTTGGCTGCCGTGTGGAAGAACGATGGCATTACGAAATGTGCTGAACGTCTGGTGAAGAATTGTATGGTGTGTATAATGTACAATCCTGGCAAAGGAACCCCAACTCCCCCTGGCAGTTTTGCTCCTCCTTCGTATCCCTTTGAGGTGATTCAATTGGACTTCATCCATATGGAGCGATGCAATAACCTGAAATACGTTTTAGTTGTGGTTTGCGCATTCTCCCGATGGATCGAGGCCTATCCCCTCAAAGACAATACTGCTTTGTCTACTGCGAAAATCCTACTGAAGGAATATTTTCCTCGGTATGGAATGCCTAGAGTCGTGTGGTCAGATAACGGAAGTGAGTTTGTTGGAAGTGTGATGAAGAGTGTGTGTAAGGGCCTTGGAATAAATCAAAAATTCCACAGCGCCAATCATCCCCAGTCAGCTGGATTAGTTGAGGGGTATAACGGCACCCTTAAACTAAAGCTAGCAAAGATTCAGGCTACGACTGGTCTTTCGTGGCCTGACGCTTTACCCTTAGCATTACTGTCAACTAGGGCGACGGTACACTCCCGAATAGGGCTTAGTCCCTATGAGATAGTGTTCGGTCGTCCTGCGAATGTGTGGGGGGTTCCTAGGCCAGGAATGTTTTCTGATCTTGAGTATCCAATGTTGATTGACTATTTACATGACTTGACTGCTAAACTGAGGTTAATTCACCAACAGGTTTACGACGCATTGCCGACGCAGACGGAGGGTCCAGGCCACCAGCTCCAGCCCGGAGACTGGGTGGTAACACGCAACTTTTCACGCAAGAACAATCTGGACCCAAGGTTTACCGGACCTTACCAAGTGCTCCTGGCCACGAGGACTGCCGTTCGTCTTGAGGGGCGTAAAAATTGGGTGCATGCTACGCACACCAAGCGAGTCCCCATCCCTTTGCCGGCAGACCCGTGGGTAAGGAAAGGCATTGCATCAACAGAAGCAGAAACATCGCCGGCGTTTGTGCCTTTCAGCGACGCACAGCCTGTTGGAGAATCCTCGGCACAGCAGAAAGCCACTGTTGAACAATTGTCAGCAAAAGACTCAAGACCATCAACTGATCAGCAGGACGCTGTCTCTTCAACGGATCCTCTGTTCGACGAGCAGACACGTCCCGGGAAACACAGATATTCTTTGCGATCTCACACTAAGGACAAATAAAATTTTCCTTGCTTTGCTGAAATTGACAATTGCATTATCCCCGTTTTCCCGTGATCAGTTTTGAACTTTCGTATAACTGTGATTTGTATATATATATATTGAGCCTCCTCCCTTGCATTTTTTTTGCTTCCACAGCCGAGAGACTTTGTGCTTGTATATACATATTGTGTATTGAAGGCCGTAGGGCCGCGCGCGTACTTCCTTCTGGACAGTAGGTCTTGACGCTAGGTTAAAGGCCGTCGGTTCCTAGGAACTCCTAGGGATTGACTATTGCTGCACAGAACGAAGTGCGTCAAGAAACGTTACGGACGGTCGTAGGGAATGGCATTCTCGAAGCTGAATGATTTGGAAGGAGCTAAGGCGCACAGACTTAAGCTGCAGCAACTCAGTCGTACCAAATGCTTCATATTTCAATTGTTTGTACTGTTTTTGACTGCTTCTGCATTATTGGCGGGTGGGGTGTATTACACGATGTCCTATTTCTTACCTGCTACACCTACTCCTACTCCTTACCCTAATCTCACTTCTACTGCTTCTCCCCATTCCTTTCACATGTTACCGGAACACGAGCAGGCTAGACGTGTAGAATTCCGCAACAATTCCTTTATTCAGCTCCTCCATCAGCATCAGTTAGTGGTTAACACTACTAATTGTTGGGTGTGTGGGTTGATGCCACATACTACGGATAAGGGAATTACATATCTGGTGTTACCGTATAGTTCCCAAGGGTCAGCTCGAGCATTTCAAACAATGTTTCGAAGCGCACTGGGTTTCCACCCCATTCGAGAACCACGTTCCCCCTACTCTGGCCCTACCTCGTATCAGAAGCCTTTGTCTATAGCCATAGAGGATTTAGACAGTGAGATCTATGATCCTTCGCTTATCCCTGAAGAAGAGGTACAGGCCTATAAGGTCCTGAGTAGAGGTGAATATAGTGTGTTCACTAGTGAAAAGCAGCTTAAAAGCTCGCCTCCAATATGGGTCGTACCCCACACTGGTAATTTTTGCCTTATGGGTCGTGGCCGAAGATCGCAAGCCCGACTTGGAGCAAGTGCTTGCACTGAAAATTACATTCTGCCGATGTTCTCGTCCCCTGTGTTTCTGGCTGCCAAGGGTACATACTTTATTTGTTATGATCGTGCATACACATGGTTGCCCGCTGACTTCATGGGCACATGTTTCATTGCAAATCTGTTGCCTCCGACGTTCACTGTAGATGCCGATTATCATAAGACTAGAGTTGTACGAGGCGTAATTAGCGAAGAAGACACTACCGGTCAAGAGGCAGGAGACTTTTTCAAGGGTTTCCTCCCGTTTTGGGGACCTATGGTTAATAGTAGGAACCTGAGACAGTTGACTCGAGTGGTAGAATCGACAGCTAATATTACTGCCAGTGCCCTTGGTAATATCACCACAGAACTTCAGGCGGAGAGACTTATGACGTTACAAAACCGTATGGTTTTAGATGTCATCTTAGCAGATCGCGGTGGGGTATGTAAGGTGATCCATTCGAGCTGCTGCATTTTCATTCCAGATAATGCTCCTACTGTCTATCAAGCCATCTCGAGGTTGCATAAGATCTCCGAATCCATACACGTGGATGTAGGGGATTGGACGCTACTTGGATGGTTTTGGGGCCTGATGTCGACTTGGGGTTGGAAAATTCTGATGATCATTGGGGTTGTGGTAGTGTTCCTGTTCACGTGTTGCCTTTGTGTGCAGTGTGGTCCTGCCTTATGTGGCCTCTGTGCTACAACGTGTATGAGACAACCATCTGTTACCAAGGGGACTCGGTTGGACAGAGCTATGCTACAGCAACATCTCGATGGTCTGATGAATATCGAATATGATTCCGACTAGTGCTTGCCTACATGAGGGCAAAAGGAGCGTCTGAGGTTCCGTGACGATTGTAAGTGGTGTTTTTGGCTCGCACGAATATAGTCGAGTCTGGTATCTATGAACCGCAAATGACGAGTTTAGTAAGTGTGCGCAGTTTCGCTGTGCTAACTTAAACCGTTCGTTTGTTATATGGGTTTTTCATCTGTACCCACGGGTTCCATCTTAGATACGGCATCCATTTTGTCTCTTGCCCTCAAGTAGCCAGCGAACGGACGCTGTCCGCTTCGCGACCCTGGGACTCCCAAGATATTTGCGGGAGACACATGTTCTTTGTAAGTGTCTTTATGACGAGGGGGATGCTACTGTAAGGCAGATGGCGCCGCTTGAGGCTCATCTTGCCGCACGGGCTTATTGTCTCAGCCGTGCATCTCATTAGGCACGTCCCTTTGATGCCTGTATCTCGTGTTTCCCGATACCTCCCCTTTTACACCCTTTCCGATCTCCCCACTGTCTCCGTCTTCCTCTACACCTGTCTTCGTTCCTATTTTCGATCTATTTTACTGCTGATTGGAATTTGCTAATGGTGGGAAGATGGCTTTTACAGTTGGGAACCGCCAAATGTTTCCGCACTTATGTTCCGGACCTTGTATGTTTCAAAGTGACCAAAGCGACCCCTCTCGGGGATAATTGTGGGAACCGGGTTGTAAACTTTTGTGCTCAATGTTATCCTATGGGTAAAAACTGTATAAAAGGAGCGATCCACAGAACCAATTTGAAGCAGTCTCCCCAAGTTGCACGCTGTGTACTTGTCGTGATCTCTGTGTTCCCTGCAGCAAATAAACCTTGGATCTTTGACGCCTAAGGAAGTGTCCCGTGTCTCTGTGACTTGTACGCCGGAGCAGGTTACCCACGAAGGTTTCAGGTGTTGTGCCCTGGCACCGCTGGGTCTTAAAGAACCCAGTCCTTCAGTATGTGTCGGCCTATGAGGCCTTGGCCTTTTGTCAAAATTGAATAAAATGTGTTAGGAAAGAAAAGCAGTAAGCCACTTACCTAGATAATACATAAATCTGTGATCTGCGTTGAGCAGGCACATTATCCCTCGATGCTACTTTATGAGTCAATACTGTGACTGGACAAAACACGGACTCTCTAAGAACTGCCTTAACCACTAGAATTCTCTTACCACTATTATAATTTCCACAATATTGCTGGGCACACAAAGAGCTCTGCAGCAGGTGTCTTAACCCTGTAGTATATTTTAAAATATGTCCTCTTTTTAGCCAATTAAGTAAACTGGGATAGATTTACGGTCACATATGTCCTTATTCTCAATTTCTTTGCAGCAGATTTTTAAAAAATAAATGTATAAGTTAACTGTCTGATTCTGCTTTTCAAGTTTTTCCCCTCGTGACTTTACCCCCTTTTCACCTGGCACACTTTTACTCCCAATTTATGGGTTCCAATAGACCATTTTCAAAATAATTTCAGTACTGTCTGGGACTATATTTCCCTGTCTTTTGGTCACAACCTAGAGGTGGGCAAGCCACTGAAAGCTCGGGCCAGGCTGGAGCCTGAAGCCTGGCTCTGGCTCAAGGTCCTGTTGGAACCTCAAGTCCATAACGAGCCGGCCTTTATGTGGCTTCTGCCTGCCCCTCTTCCTCTACCCAGGATATGGTCTCACGGCCAGAGCTGCCAATTCTGGGCCTAGGTAAACAGGTTTGAGTCTCAGGATGGACTCACCTTCATGTGAGTCTGGGCAAATCACTTAATGTTCTCATACCTATAAACAATGCATGTGTCTTTGTGTAATGTAAGTGGTGCTCATTGTATAGAGCTCAAATACCTTTGGGTCGAGTTCATGCTGTATTTTAAAAAACTGCAGAAAAAATGCACTAGGAGGTAAAAACAAAGCCTTAACATATGGAAAGACAGGTATACCCCTTTACTGGCTGACTTTTACAAAGTGAAAGCAGAAAACCTGGATAGATCACAGCTTCCCTGCTTAAATTGTGTGATCTTAGGCAAATATTTTATGTCACCAAAACTCTTTTATTTTCATTGTCGTCTAGAAAGAACTTCCAAATATGCAGGGTTGGCTACTCCACTAGGGCGAAGGAGCGTCACTCCACTGCATTCTTACAGTGAGAGAAAGCCAAAACATAAAATCGTAATAACGTTTTGTTATTATCATTTTATGTTTCTTTGTGCATTGCTGTTGGACGGGTAGGCGGAACTGCCTGGGCAGGGCAGGAGTGGTTAGCCCACTCCTGTGTGCGTAAACACTGTTTGCTCTTGGGCCGCCCAAACCAGTCATGCGCACTCTGCAGTTCTCCATGCAGGCTGCATTGCAGCCTACATGGAGAACATGCCATCCCATACAGCCCCTGGTTTGTCGGCGTCCTAAAAAATCACCACGCTCCACTGGAAGTTGTGATTGGCTTAGGGGAGGGTAGGGAGGCTGCCTGCTTCCTGTTCCTGTCATAGGCAGGAGAGCAGGAACTGTGAAGACGCGGGACCTGGGCCGGCGGAAAGTTAGGTTGAAAACAAAAAAAACACATATTTATTGACCCCACCCTCCCCATGCAACCCTGCGCCCCCTACCCCCACCAGCAAGCCATGCCGGGCGCTTCTGATAAGAACATTGGCGGAAAAGTAGGATAAAACAAAATGGAGACAGTATTACAGCATGTCTGAGATAGAAGAGCATGACATATCAGTCGAGTGAAGCATACTGGGTAAGAAAGATGCAAGAGTGAAAGTAAGAAAGTAAGTAGCAGCAACTCAAAGTAAAACCTTGTTAATGAAAGAAAGGTGAAACGAAAGAAACCAATGATGTGCCAACAATGAGATGAACATAGGAAGACAAATAAATATAGTATATGAAATAGCTGTTTTCGTAGTAAAAGTGAGAAAGGAAGAGAAAAGCAAATATATGAAATATACTGTTGATGTAAAACGGAGTAGACAGTAAAATATAATGTAATCCAGCAAGCGACATTGGGGGAGAAATACACCTGCACCTCATTATCAGACCATGTTAGCTTACAATGCAGTACGTTCAGTCTCTTAGGGCTAGGGGAGATTTTGTAATGACAAGCACGCCTCCTGCACATGGTAATGCAAGACTGTCAGTCAAGTAGTAGCTGTCATTACAGAAGGACAGGTAGGGTGCGATCACACAGGAGACACAAGAGCAGATTTACTAACTTTTTACCTAACATAGTCTAGCAGTCAATGCTTGGAGAAATGTTTTACTTTTCCAACATTGCATCTGTGCTGCATAGTAAAACACATATACAATGTGGGAAACGTTTTAAAGTTAGTGAAAGCATACTTTGTGTACTCAAATGATGCTCTCCCAGTGCAAAACCTACGCTAGACATCACCAATGCATCTTTGTACTATGGTGCAAAGGTGTGTGTGTGGTGCTAGGCAGCCTGTTAGGCAGCAGCGCAGTAGATGACAGCAGCAGCACCATATCTTTGTAGATATCACTTTGCGCTGTCTTTTCCCTGTTGTGCAATGCAATAAAGAAACTGGTTCCTGTGCTGCGTTACACGACTTTTTAATAACTCTGATCCCATGTATCCAATCATGAACTCTCCTGTTCAAAGTTACAAGAGGATTCCATCTCATCAGGGCACCACGTTCCAGTCTTATCGGTTTCCAGAATGTTAGTTGAATTGCTTTAGCGGATGTGAACGATGAATACAGCTTCCTGATGGCATTATATTGTGAAAGGAAAGTTCAGGGCTTGGAAATTATGTGCTTGTGGACTAGGAGTCTACAGATAAACTTAAAAGTAATTGTTTTCAGGTGTGATAGTCCAAATGGTACAATTTAAAAAGCAAGAATTTGAATCTCAGAATGCTCTGTTTTGTTAAATAGCAACTCTGGAGTGTCTAAGAGGTAAGTAAGTCCCGCCCATGCAGTGTGATCTCTTAAACTTGCCAACAAACTGTCAGAATAATGTAGTCAAAACAAGTTTATTATTCACGTCTTATTTACTTGGATTAAGACATGGCTGCAGTCTTGCCTCTACAAATATTTTGAGCTTTCCATCAAAACTGGGAGTGTTGGATCTCCCAGTACGTCACTTTTTCCCATATTAAATATTAAAAGTGATGCACCGACGGAGCAAGTGACTTGTAAATAAGCCCCTGTATGTCTTACTGTAGTGTCATGCCTGGTCTCAGTGGGACATCCTCCCTGCTGACATGGTGTCGAAATGCCCGACCATTTTAAATTGGGTCTTCAATTGCCATCAGCCGTCTTTATTTTCATGTCCTTCACCCACATGCACGATATGGTGGTGCCAGAGAGAACAAAACATTTGTTTCCTCCGTTCTGAGAGAAAACTTCGAGTACATCACAGGCATTGCTTTTGTTGTTTTCCAAAACCAACCACCTCCTTTGGGAGGGAGGGCGAGGGGGGGAGAAAAGTAGACCAAAATATTTGAGTGTGAAAAAGGCCGCTTTATTAGGAAACAGGTGCACATTACAATATATAAAACCCTGGCAAAGCCTTACAAAACTATACCTCACTAAATAAATAATTAACTACAAGCCCCGCCCCCACCCCCTCCCCTAAAATTCTTTGACCCCTCCCCCACCCAACAATACAGCATTAAAACATTACAATAACATTATAAACATAACATCATCAATAAAGCATTACGTCATCAATTAAAACATTACGTCATCACTTAACCCATTATGTCATCACTTAACCCATTACGTCATCAACACCCCAATCACATAATGAAAGCCAGGCCCTCGATAACCAAAAACCCTGCCTGACCCTTCACCCCTGTCAAGACCCCCCAAAACCTGAATGGTCAAGCAATGACCAACTTCCCCTTTACCTCTCAATCAATGAATCAGACCAATACTCACCAAAACTTTACAATAAACAGCACCAAAACAACAAAGACCCCGCCACCCAGAAAGGTAGGGGGGGGAAGGAAAACTACACCACCCCCCCTTTCTGCCCCCCCAACTAGGAAAATAGAAGCAGAAACGAACAAAATTCAACGCTGCATCGCCAGTGATAGTGCCAAAACTTCACGCAACTCCAACAAATAGAGGTCCATCCCTACTCTGGAAAGGTGAACACCATCGTCCCTGAAAAATTCCACTGTCTCAAAGCGAATCTCTCTATGAGAAATCCTGCTGAAACCAAGCAAGCGGCAACATCTAGAAACCTCAGAATTTACCCTTTTCCTGGCTCTGTCTACAGCTCTGGGATTTACCGCTCCTCTCCAAATCCTACGCAGAACTAGTTCAGTCCAGAAAACATGGCAACCAGCCCAAAACTCTTTAATAAGACTCAAATCTTTCTTGATAGCTCGCAACAATACAACACCCTTAGTGGTACATAGATCGTTCTCTCCCAAATGAATGACCAGAGTGTCAGGACATAGCCCGCCCACCATACTGTTGTTGAGACATGGAATTAACTCTCTCCAGAGCATACCACCTTTCCTTTTCCAAACCATGTTGAACATGCGAGCAATAAAACCCAGAAGCTCTCCGAAGTAACTCTGCGCCGCCTGGACTCGGGCCCATTTCACAAAGGAATGCCCAACTATCCAGACTGTCACCACTGGAGAACGGGGCCCAGCTACAGATCCTATAAAAGAAAACACAGTTAAAGCTTATGGAAAGGAAGATGACGCATGCGCCTTCTCTGCCTGACCTCTCACGTAGCGCTGAAAGCAGTTCGAAGACCAACGCCCCAACCTCATGATATCCCTTTGCGTCCAACCTCTATTAAAAGCGTCAGTTGCAGCACCAATCCGGAAAGAATGTGTACCATATAAATTCCCATCCAGGCCCAAGTGGTGTAACGCCTTGCGCAAAACCATGCGAAATTGGTATGCTGTAACAGGAGTGTTATCAATATGCTGGAAAACAAGAGCATCATCACCACCCCTGATAAAGAACGCCAGCGCCGGGCCAACAGCAAAGGGCAAGTGATCATCGGAGAGCACGCTTCCAACCACACTCCTTTCCCCAACTTCTTCTGATCAGTTTTGGAACTAGCAAACCAGATATGCACCCCCTCATCAGAACAAAAAACATCACGCCAAAAAATTCCACGCTTACATTTTGAGCCCAACAACTCTGAAACCCTAAAAGCTCCAAAAAACATAAATGCCATTAACATGGAGAATAAGCAAGACTCAAAGTCATCTGTACAAACCGAAGGCAGAATAGTTATCAGCCGAGCCAGCATCTGCCAAGATAAAGGGGCCCGTAATCTACTGGCATGACCTTGTTCTCTAGCCCAGCCCTCAAGCATTCTCCTGCCAATCTCACCCGCCGAAGGAGAATAACCCCAAACCAACTTACTGATGAAAGCTATCCCCGCCAATTTTCCTGCAATAGTTACTCTGGTCAAACCTTTATCCATGAGATCTAGAATGAATTTTACCACATCCTCAGAACGACACCAAAGCTCCTCACGCCTGCAAACACCGGACTCCAGAAACTCCATCCAAGCCAGAGAATAAGCTGAACGCGTAGACACAGATAAAGAACTTACCACCAGTTGTAAGACCCGACGTTGCCTACGTGCCACAGATGAATCGGCATCGGGGTTGGTGATCTGTCTGCCTCCCTCGCCAGTCCACAGAATCTCCCCCACTGCGAACGATACAAAAGCATCCGCAATGTCATTGTCCACACCAGGAATGTGCAAAGCACGAAAGTGAATGTCGTGTTTCAAACAGCCCAGCACGAAGACTCTCATGAGCTTCAAGACCTGTTCATCCCTGGCGGTCTGTCGATTAACAATCTCCACCACAGCCATGTTATCCACACGAAAAAGCACCTTCTTGTGTGCCAAGACCTCCCCCCACAGAGTCAAAGCCACCAGTAAAGGGAAAAGCTCCAAAAAGGTTATGCTGCGACCACCATTCAACCACTCATCCGGCCATCGTTCTGCACACCATCTCCCATTCCAATACAAACCAAAACCATCACTGCCTGCTGCATCAGAAAACATTTGCACATCCCACTGGAAGTCAACATCCCGAACCAAAGGTACACCATTAAAAGAAGAGAGAAAAAATTCCACATTCTCAAATCATCTTTGACACCAGCAGACAAGCGAAAACGATGGTGAGGCAAATGCTGACCTGCAAGGGCCCTGCCCAATCTACGACAAAAAGTCCTCCCTGCTCTCACCACCCTACACACAAAATTGAGATGACCTAGCAACACCTGAATATCTCTCACCAACACTTTTCGTTTTGACAACATGGTTTCCAGCAACTCCAGCATCTTCACTTTTCTATCCTTGGGCAAGCCAGCCCGCATTGCCACAGAATCAATTTCAATTCCCAAAAAGGACAAAACAGTGGCAGGACCCATAGTTTTCTCGGGAGCCAAAGGAACTCCCAGATCCTCCATAAGCCCTTGGAAAGTGTCCAGAGCAGACTGGCACTCTGTGGAGCCCGGGGACCCGACAAAGAAAAAGTCATCTAGGTAGTGCGTTACCAGTGAGTGACCAGACTGAGGAGTAAAGTAACATTGTAAAAAAGTACTGAAACACTCAAAAAGAGCACATGAAATGGAGCAACCCATCGGCAATGCCTTGTCCACATACCATTTTCCTGAAAATTGTATGCCCAATAGACACCAGTCATCCGGATGGACAGGCAGCAGCCGGAAAGCAGACTTTATATCACACTTAGCCATCTCAGCAGCTGCCCCGCGGTCACAACAAGTGACATGGCTATGTCAACTGAGGAATAAGAGACCGAAGTAGCATCTGGGTCAATAAAATCGTTTACAGACGACCCTTCCGGCCATGACAAGTGCTGAATAAGCCTGAATTGTCCCGGATCTTTTTTAGGGACCACTCCTATAGGTGATATTATCAAATTAAGGATCGGCCAATCATGAAAAGGGCCAGCCATCCTTCCTTCATGCACTTCTTTATTCAATTTTTCTTGCACCACTGCGCCATACTCAGACGCTGATTTCAAATTGGCAGACCACCTCCTTTGTCTGGAACCCATGTAACCCAAATGGAATCCAAATTCAAAACCGTCCAACAATTTTTGTTTCACAGCTTCATCATCATAATCCTGAAGTGCAAGGCGCAACTTTTCCAACTTAACCGGCGTATGAGCCCTTGGGCCCAACACCCTGAGTACCTCTAGATCCCCTACCTCCTGAAAACTGCTGGGACGTCCCTGAACCACCTGCACCTGACTGGTTCCCCTGTTGACCACCTGCTGGCTTGTTATCCCAGCATCTAGCCAATGGGTGCCGCCTACCACAACCGGAGCATTCATGTCTGAACTTACAATACTCTCTACTACAGGCCCCCTTGTTAAATTCCCAGCATGTGCCAAAACCAGACTGTGTGTTTGAGCTACTCCCCACCCCTCCCCGGGTGGGTTTGCCCTGAAAGGGCCGGTAAATTAATGGGAGACCACTGGCTGTAAAAATCGTCTTACCCCCCGATGCAGATCCCATAGTATGCTGCCATAAATCAGTGTCCAGCTCCCCCCACTTGGCCTCCGGATCCCAAGCCATCCTGGCCCTAAACTCCTCATCATATTGGGACCAAGCAACCCCCCCCCCAGTAAGCTGCGCCTTACCGATAACATCCATGTATTTAAAAAGAGACATGCTGCGCTCTGGAAATTATTCGCAATACACACTCACATAAATAAGGAATGCAGCCGTCCAATTCTCAATAGTTAACGGAACTCTAGGTCGTTTTGCCAGTTCAAACTCTTCGTCTTTTGACCCTTCTTTGGACCGGACTTCCCGGTGTAGCAGTTTAAGAATTTCAACATATTCTCCCTTCCAAATACGCTCTTTTGTAGCCAACATTAAATGTGCACCCAAAGGCTACGTGACTCCCATATAAGGCAATTTTTAATTTTCAATTCCTTGCTAGCCAATGGCTCTTTTACCCCGCTTGGAGCTTCAGTGCTAGTACCACTCTCCACTTTACCTGTTATCTCTAAAACATCGTCAGTGCCTACAGCAGTGTCTTTAACGTAACGCCCCTTCAGCAACCGCCCTTCACCCACCCCAACAGCCCCTTCCCCTCCTGTGCCCATAGACACCATAGTAGGTTTGGCCTGTGCAGCTAACTGCTCACCTGGTAACAAAGAGACCACTCTCGCAGGCTCTGCCCGTGGTGCCGATACCAATGTATCCTGTCTTCGAGGCGCCCTGACTGACGGGCCGTGTTCTCTTCTCTCCTTTACTTGTCTTTGCACCACCTGAGCCTGAAAACACTACTAGACACATGAGGGGGCTCCCCCCCCTCTACCTCCCGTAACTCTCCTTCTTCGGGACTATCTTCATCCTAATCCAGGACCACTGAATCGAGTTCAGCAGGAAACACCACACTACGGGTCTTACCTAACCCGGCATCAACAATATTACATTTTAATTGTTGTGAAGAACCTCCAGGAGGGGGAGCAGACTGTACACGCCTGTAACACCCCTTGCGCTGACTCTGTGGCTCCATAGCCGACGGTAAGGTGGACCACCTAAAACTGCTATTCGTTGGGGCCAGCGGGGTCACGCCGGACCCTCGTGTGCTGACCGCGGCGGGTTCCCTCGGTGGAACAGAGAGGGCCGCGCTAGGCATTCTCCTCACTTCACCTCGGCGAAATTGGACTGGACCACACCCTGCCAAGTCTGGACCGCCGCACCTATCCCTGTCCTGAAAAGAAAAAGTTTGGACTGGTGTTCTAGGATCCCTAAATACAAAACCTGACGCAGACCCTGTCCCCTGCAAATCAGAACCAACAACCTTCTCTTGAAACCTATCCAAAGAACACCCTCTAGTACTACCCCTCAAAGGCACCCCCCTGACCGGAGAGTCGCCTATCACCTCTTCATCCTCACTCCAATCCAAATTATCAACCGCCACTGCTGAAGAAGAAGCCCAAAGAGGAGCCCCTGTACGCCAATCTTGACCCTCACCATCCTTCTGTAATCCACGCTGCGCCAAACCTGCAGCACCAAAATGCTCCCACCCAGGAGAACCAAACATCAAAGAGGGGCCTCCTGCATCCCCCAACCAATATGAAACAGCATCCCCCGGCCCCTGTACAGGCCCACCACTTACTTGCCTAAAACCCCTGTCATGCTCTGACGTTGTGCCAGGGAAACCAACACCCCCTACACTCCATACAACAGGTTGCCAAACCCCTGCAGAATTACCCACCACTGCCCCTCCAAGCCCCAAACTCCCTGCACCAGGTACATGACCTGCAACATTGACATCACAAGAAAAAGCTCCATGGCCCACCTGTGGCACACCCCTACCCTTCCTCTGAAAACGGTCATCCACCTCCATGAACCCAAAAGACCCCGCCCCCCCTGGCCGAGAAGCCTCCAGCCCCAAAGCAACACCAGAAACCGAACCCCACTCCCCCATTTGAGCCCACTCTCCCTCTCCCCTGGAACCTCCCCCCACAGACAATGCAGCACCCACAGAAGAACCAGGGGTAGAAAACAATAAAGGGCTGCCCACATTACCCTCCACCTCCAACTGACCATCATCCACCTCATGAGAAGAAAATACCTGACCAACATGATGCTCCAAACCCCCAGAGCCCTCCACCCCACCTGATAAAAACCTGCCTGGAACTACCCTTCCCACAACATGTTTTCCTGGCACTAAATGTCTAGAAGGGGTTAATAAAACCTGAGTGCCTGCATCCAATATAAACTGTGATTCAGCAACAACCAGCTCTGAAGGATTCAAACTGGGCTCAACCTGTTCCTGGCATACACCTTGTAAATTATGAAATTGCACAGAGCCCCTGCGCGCTCCTCGCGCAACAACCACAAGCTCCGGCTCCACCCGGCGCTCAATTAATGGGTCCGAGGCAGAGCGCTTCTTGCTCCCTCTCCACCCCCCATCCCCCGCCTGCCCGATACATTCAAAACCGAAGCTAACGCTTCAACGGGAGCCACACTGCCCGCCCGCACCGCCGCAGGGACAACCAGCGCGCCTCCCGACTCACCCGCATGCCCTGAAGGAGCACCAGACATCGCCGGAGCTCCCCCCGCCCCAACCACCACTCGCGCTTGCCCAGCAGGGGCCGGACGCGCCTCCCTCGTGCACACCAAAGGAGCGCCAGACACCGCCGGAGCTCCCCCCTCCCCAACCTCCACTCGCGCATGACCAGGAGGGGCCGGTTTCCTCGTACGGGACCGGCCCCTCTCACTTACCTGCCCAGAGCGTCTCTTCTTCGGAGAGGAGCACGCCATCACCGCAGCGGAAACACCAGCGGAGGCCTGGCGCTGAGGGCGCGCCGGCCCCCCTCCCACCAACAAATCCATGCGACGCGCTTTTTGACATTGCAACCTACATTTCTCAATCTGACAACAGAGTCAGTTACCTGCCAGCAGTTGCGCCGTGAGGGAAACGGCACTCGGCACCTCGCTAACGCCGTGAGGGGAACGGCCAACGGTGTCTCCTTTCAGGGACCGGACCGGACCACATTTCCCAGAAGCCCAAGCCCAGGCGCCTGCTAACAGCGTCACCAGGCGGCGCCAGGGCTTCTCAAAAGACCAGCCGGTGCCCCGCAGCGCGGGACGCGCTTTTTGACATTGCAACCTACATTTCTCAATCTGACAACGGAGTCAGTTACCTGCCAGCAGTTGCGCCGTGAGGGAAACGGCACTCGGCACCTCGCTAACGCCGTGAGGGGAACGGCCAACAGTGTCTCCTTTCAGGGACCGGACCGGACCACATTTCCCAGAAGCCCAAGCCCAGGCGCCTGCTAACAGCGTCATCAGGCGGCGCCAGGGCTTCTCAAAAGACCAGCCGGTGCCCCGCAGCGCGGGACGCGCTTTTTGACATTGCAACCTACATTTCTCAATCTGACAACGGAGTCAGTTACCTGCCAGCAGTTGCGCCGTGAGGGAAACGGCACTCGGCACCTCGCTAACGCCGTGAGGGGAACGGCCAACGGTGTCTCCTTTCAGGGACCGGACCACATTTCCCAGAAGCCCAAGCCCAGGCGCCTGCTAACAGCGTCATCAGGCGGCGCCAGGGCTTCTCAAAAGACCAGCCGGTGCTCCGCAGCGCGGGACGCGCTTTTTGACATTGAACCTACATTTCTCAATCTGACAACGGAGTCAGTTACCTGCCAGCAGTTGCGCCGTGAGGGAAACGGCACTCGGCACCTCGCTAACGCCGTGAGGGGAACGGCCAACGGTGTCTCCTTTCAGGGACCGGACCGGACCACATTTCCCAGAAGCCCAAGCCCAGGCGCCTGCTAACAGCGTCATCAGGTGGCGCCAGGGCTTCTCAAAAGACCAGCCGGTGCCCCGCAGCGCGGGACGCGCGCGGGCGTTCGCCGGGCGAAGCCCGGGCCAAGGACGGGCCCGTTTTAGCCCGTTCTAGACTGTGCAAGACTGGACTGGGCCACCCCTCTTGGTCCCGCGCCTCATTGTGGTAAGGCGATTCATATTTCTTCGTGCTCCACATAAGTTTGTACCATTCCTGACACTAAAGTCCCATCTCTATTTAGCTGCTGTATTGTGCTAGGTTCGAGTGGCCTTCATGTCGAGATCGAAAACCCCTGTTACCCCTGCAAACACAATGGACAATTATTTAGTCCAGGTGGTGGCAAAAATTAATAGCGAACGGAGGTCTTCGTTGGGACTTACTGACTCTCCACCTTGTGCACAAATTGAAAAACTAGGTGTAACCCAATCGGATTTTGATGATACAAATGCTATTGACTTACTCACTGAGGAAACTAACGATTGTTCTGTGACAAATGTTTCTACGGCATCTATTGCTCCTCATTCAGATGTTATTTCCGACTTATTAACTGTGGATGAGTTAAACACTTCCTGTAATGGTTTAGAGCTAGACAATGAGAGTATTTCCCCACCTACCCCTGTTCCCGCACCAAGAGCAAAAAGAGGGACCACTAAGGTTCCTCCGAAAAGAGATGGATTGCGGTCTAGTAAGAATAAACCAGCAACCCCCCCCAAAAGTAAACAAAGAAGGGCCATAGAAGGAATAAGGGAGGAAGGGAATGACAGCATAGGATGGGAGGATATGTTAACAAACAAGCTCATGGGTATTCTGGAATCCAATATATCCCGGTTAATCAAACCCCTTATATCCAAAATAGACCACCTTACTGATAAAGTCAATAAATTAGAGACCCTCCTAAAAAGAACAAACGATAGTGTGGGGGATATACCAAACCTAATAAAAAACAAATTTGAGGAAAAGCAATACACGGCAAACATACCAGGGGGGAATACGCTTGGAGGAGCAGAAGACATACTAGCCCCAATCCAGCTAATCAGTTCCAGATCTGGTGATAATCTCAACAACCCCACAACCACAGAACTTCCGCAAATTCAAGGGAACACTACAATTTCTGATCTCAATACAGAAATAAGACCTGTTGAATTAATTGTAGAGGCCTCTCCCTTGATCCTAGTGCTTGCTAATGTTCCTCCTCTGAAATTAGGCCAGATTGAGTCGCCAGATTCTCTATTAAACAAGGCACTGCAGTGGTTGAGCAATAACATGCATATATCTCCTTGGGCAAAGAAAAGCTGTCAGATGACTTGCTAACAGCGAGACGGGTAAAGTGGATAGGGACTAAAACCAAGAAATTCCCAGGTGACTGTGTGGTTTTAAATTTTAAGGGTCCTGAAGTACTACCAGATGTTCTGCGTAATATTTTTCCGCCACAACACAGAACTGCGGAAATTATTCCACTAACGTTGGATTTCTTTTATAGTAGAAGAGGCCTTGTAGCAAAGCCAAGTATACTAAGAACCAAATGGACAGTAGTGGGCAATAGAAGGGCTAGGGATGGCCCCATCTGTGATTGGGGGCTAAACTTGGAAAATCATTATTCTGCCCTGTCCGACTTGAACGAATGCGACTGACTCGCAAGGTGTGAACCAGCCTCTCCTAAAAGGCAGTTGTCCCAAAAGAACGGAAGGGCAGGAAACTTGAATAAGTACCTAACAGGCAATCGGATAACAGGTTCTAGGGAATCTCAAACTCCTGTTTCTGGTGAACCAAAGAAAGACCTAGAGGGCCTAAATAGAGTCAGAGAGGCGAAAGATAGCAAATCAAAATTGATGGGTGGAGAAATAGTAACTGTAGAAAATGAAGTATTTGTAAATGAAGCTGAGAAGGGTCAGATACTTCATCAACAAGAGACACCACTACTGTCCCTTGTCTCTTGGAATATAGCAGGCATAGCAAACAAGATAAATATACCGGAATGGGTTGATTTCATTGATCATTATGACATTATTATGTTGCAAGAAACCTGGTCATTGACCCCAACCTTTCGGCAGGGATATTTGAATTTTTATATGCCTGCAACTAGAAATCGTGTGGGACGTCCCTCTGGGGGCTTGTTAATTTGGATACGACAGTCACTGAATTGTACAATTAAACAAAGATCCATACCATCTAATGACATTATAGCACTCAATATCAGTTGGGAAAATGGCCAACAACTTGCCCTGTATAATGTTTATGCCAGGGGAGTGGGTGGTGGTAAATCCTCAGAGGTTATATCAACCCTAGAGCAGAACATTGAAATGTTATCATCAACACCTCACGTAATAGTGGGCGGGGACTTTAATGCCACCTTCGAACCCTTGGGTGAGGAGGATAGGATCTTGGCCGAAGAGAAGGATGCTAAATGGGGAATACCCCAACTGGAGGTGCCTGTTATTAAGAAATGGAGCACAGTGGCAATCCAGCTAAAGAGTCTCTGTCTAGCAAGAGGGTTGAGAGCAGTAAACGGGCGCTCGCCCTCTGACTTAATAGGGAAAAGCACATTTGATAATGGCCGAGCAGCTAGCAGAATTGACTACCTATTACTGGATGTAAGGGCTTGGAGCAAAATGGTAGATATGGCAGTGAAAGAAAAATTAGAAAGCGACCACAACCCCTTATGCCTGACCCTCTACCCCTACCAAGAAGCTATAGAGCTCTCCAACAAAAATGAAATGGTGACGCAAGATGTTGCATGCTCAAACAATCATCGCCATTTGAAGTGGAGAATGCTACTAGAAGATGTATCCAAACTAGAGGTCCTCAAACAATTAGTAGTTGATGAAGTAAATAATATTAAGTCTCACTGTGGGAAGTCAAACTTCAAAGACTACATGATGGAGGCCCATGAAAACCTCTTCTGTAAAATCCAAAGCTTCTTCATCAAAACAGTAGTCTCCAACAAAACGAAAAAGGACCAACATAGACAAGGATGGTACGACAAGAGTTGTAGGTTAGCACGACATAACTTAAGTACGGAATTGAGAACTGGCAATGCAATAGCAGTTAGGAGGGCTAGAAACCATTATAGACAGACCCAAAAACAGGCCAGGAAATGCTGGGATGAGGAATGCTGGTATGAACTAAAGGAGGCCTGTGCTGCCAAGGATTCCAAACGTTTTTGGGCCTCAGTAAAATGGGAGAAGGGAGGGATAGCTGCCCAGCCTCAGAACCATGTTGCTAAAAATAATTGGATAAAGTTTTTCCAACCACAGTATGCCCGAAATCCAGCCTTTAACCATGACCAACCCCCCCCCCCCCCTCCTTTCTTTTTTAAAAATCCAATATTTGACGAAAATGATGTTAGTAAAGTATTGGATTGTGTAGCGGGGGGAAAAGCGCCGGGCATGGATGGAATCCCGGCTGATATATTTATATCGGACCGGAATTCCTGGTGCAGTTATTTTAAAATGTTGGCCAATGCTGTGGCGATGGGAGGGGAAGTACCTGCTTCATGGAAGGGAGCCGAAATTATCCCCATATTCAAAAAAGGCGACAAAACTCTGGCTAAAAACTATAGACCCATCAGCCTTATTGACACAGCCCAAAAACTGATGGGGCGCCTAGTCCAGAATAAACTGCAACAATGGATCGACGACATGAATATACTGTCGCCATACCAGGCAGGGTTCCGCCCCTTAACAAGTAGTGTAGACCAAGTTCTGCACTTCTTAACCATTTATTGGAGAAACGTCACATTAAAGAAGGGGACATTGTATGCAGTTTTCGTGGACTTAAAAGCAGCTTTCGACCTGGTTCCCAGAGAAAAACTGTGGCAGACCCTGGCTGATGCAGGCTTAAGCCAGGAACTCCTTACTCTCCTAGTTCGTCTCCATGAAAACAATTTTGCTCAAATCAGGTGGGGCAAAGCAAGGAGAAGTAACAGATCCCTTTCCAGTAGAACGTGGAGTGAGGCAAGGGTGCGTCCTAGCACCAACACTATTTTCAATATATATAAATGGTATTGTTGAACACCTTCAGAAATCCCCAAGTGACGCCCCAATCATAGCAGGCTCCCACGTCCCCGTCTTGATGTTCGCGGACGACACGCTTTTACTTTCACGCACCCCGAGCGGTCTCCAAAAAGTGGTTGATGCCTTTGGTGAATTTTGTGATGGCAAAGGCCTTGAATTGAATACTACCAAAACTAAATTCATGTGCCTTAACCACCAGTCCACCTTTAAAGGTGTAATAAAATACAAAGGCACCCCCCTAGAAAAAGTGGATTCTTTTTCCTATTTAGGCATCATCCTACAGGAAAACATGAAGTGGAAATCGCATATTAATACAATAGTATTGAAGTTTAGTCAGCTTGCAGGCGCAGTTGCTTCAAAACATCGAGCCTCGCTAACTAAGCCGGTAAATTGTGCACTTGAAATGTATGATATGAAAGTATTGGGTGCCTGTTTATATGGATCCGAACTATGGGGGTTTTCAAACTTGAGAGAGCTGGGACGTGCAGAAAACAGATTTTTGCGAGGGCTAGTATTGGTCCCACAAAGCACACCCATAACTCCTCTAAAATTGGATCTTGGCAGGAAAAATATAGAGGACATAGCTAGGCTACGGCCTCTATTATATTGGAGACGTCTGATGGTGACCCCTGAATTAAGTCATTATGCTGCAGCCCTGACAGATGTTGTTAAGTTCGATCATTTTCATTGTATTCCATGGCTAAAAGAACTTCGGGGACTTCTTGTAAAGCTGAAATTGGAACATCTATGGGGCACTAATGATGTGGCTAGTTTTCCCTCGAAAGCAAAGCTAAAAGAATTATATTGGGAAATGGTGTACCTAACAATGTTTTGCAATGGATCCCAATCAAAACTGTCAATTCGATTTCTGGATATAAAAATGTACCCGTCATGCAAATTATTCTGGGACGTAATTGAGCGACCGCATGATAGGAAACTATACTTCCAATTCCGTATAGGAACATTACCAGTGAATGCTTTTAAGAAACACTGGTCTCCAGCTTGGGATGAACATTGCTACCATTGCAAGGATCAAATAGAGCACATTTCCCATTTGTTGTTCTGTTGCCCACTGTACACTAGCCCTAGGCGCAAATGGCTAAAGCCAGTGTGCCTAAATATGGGCACCCGTAGCCAATCGGTAGCACTTAGGATACTAGAATCTGATTGTTCTACACTGTTTGTGGTTGCTGTAGCAAAATTTCTTGCATGGGCATGGGCAATCCGTACTCGCTCGCTAATGACAAATACAACAAAATGAATTATGTCTATTATTATACCACCATCCCGTCACATGAATTGCTATTTTTTCAATAATTTTTATGAATTGCGAAATTTTTTGTATTTTAATATGTATTCTATTCGACTGTCAATGTTTAATATGTGTTTTAGAAAGTATTTTTATCTATAGTATTTATTGTATTAGGGCTAGGAGAATGCTTTTATGACAAACGTCGAATAAAGCTTTAAAAAAAAAAAAAAAAATCCATGCGACCTGCTTCAGACAAAAGCCTCATCGCTTCCAGCACTCAATAGTCCTCCATTACACTATGAAAAGTAGCGACAATGAACACTAAAGGGACTGCCCTAAAACTCTACAAATAATTACCAGACAAAAAACGCTAACTATCCTCCTAGCCACCAGGCCACCAAACCTAAAATGGTGGCTAGGAGGCAGGAACACATGAATTTATAATTGGGCTGGAAAAACCTACTAGACCAGCCCAATTCCAGAAAGTTCTACCTGTTGCTTAACCCCTCGCAGCCCTCCAAAAATGCCCGGGGGAGGAGACCTCCCTTCGGTCAGCTCCCTCCCCCAAGCCCCCCTTGGGGGTTGGCATAATCCTGATCAAACAGCAATGCCGCCATAGCACGGCAGACTAGCTGGCAGTGTTTGTTTTCGCTAAGGATGCTCCTGCCTTTTCGGCAAAAACAGTTTCAGCAAAAAAGGCTGCAGACACCGCCAAGATTTAAATAAGGCCTCCTTTCTTCAATCTCTTAGATGCTGATGCTTTTTATTGGGTTTCCTAAGGATTACCATTGTCCTGTGATTCTAATTTATAAGCATATTTGATAAATTAAAGGTACAATAAATAGAATAATCTGTTTTCTAGGCTTTCTTTGTTTCACTTTTGCATGTTGTTTATTTTGTCACACCTTGTCTTATATCCTTTACACTCTCTTGCAGAGCTGGTGCCTGAGTTTGATCAACTTAATAAAGGTGGGTAAGGGTGCCCTAGAGCCCTTACCTACTCTATTGTTAACTTTGGGGGGACTCTAATGGAGGCATATTCAGCTTTTGGCCAGTCTTCCGCCTTGGAGCATGCCAACTATTTTCTGACAATTGATATTTACAAAGGTAAATGTGTCATTAATCAACAGGGAATGTATGACGTTACAACGCATACATTCACAACGCATACCATCACAACGCAATTTTCACAACGCAAGATCCATTACAATGCATGCCATTACAACTCAGATGCTATTACAACTCATGCCATTACAATGTAAGTATAGGTAAGTATATATTTTATTAATATAAATTTTAATTTAATTACAATTTAAAAAAAATATATATATATATATTTTTTTTATTTAATAAAATTGCACTTTTTAATATTATGATGATACCTCCCCACCATAATTATTACTGTAAAACTATATTTACATAAGTTGTATCACTATGGAAAATGCCTTTTATGAAATGTATCCTATATGTACCTTTTATGATACAGTTGTATCGAAATAAAGATGATTGAATTAATTTACTATTCTAAATCGAGGGGGGTGTAAAAGTAGGGTAAGTACTAGATAGTGTAGGTGTTAAAATTACTATTCTAACTCCAGGGGGGTGCAATAGTAGGGTAAGTGCTGGATAGTGTAGGGGTTAAAATTACTATTCTAACTCCAGGGGGGTGTAATAGTAGGGTAAGTGCTGGATAGTGTAGGGGTTAAAATTACTATTCTAACTCCAGGGGGGTGTAATAGTAGGGTAAGTGTTGGATTGTGTAGGGGTAAAAATTACTATTCTAACTCCAGGGAGGTGTAATTGTAGGGTAAGTGCTGGATAGTGTAGGGGTTAAAATTACTATTCTAACTTCAGGGTGTGTAATAGTAGGGTAAGTGCTGGATAGTGTAGGGGTTAAAATTACTATTCTAACTCCAGGGTGGTGTAATAGTAGGGTAAGTGTTGGATAGTGTAGTGGTTAAAATTACTATTCTAACTCCAGGGGGTTTATTTAAAATAAATTACATTTTCATTATTTAATTTAAATAAAATTAAATTAAAATATAAAAATGTATTATAATAAATTAAGTTATAATTATTTTAAGAAAATTAATTTAAAAATAAATTAATATTATTTTAATTAAATTCTTACCCATACTTACGTTGTAATGGCATGCGTTGTAATAGCATCTGCGTTGTAATGGCATGCGTCGCAATGGCATGCGTTGTAATGGATCTTGCGTTGTAAAAGTTGCGTTGTGATGGTAGTGCATGGTAAAAGTTGTGCTGTGATGGTTGTTTCCCATCAACAGGTGTGCATGCAATGAACTGAGCAGTACATTGAATGTCACATACTTCCCATGGTTTGTATATATACGTTGATTAATACAGGTTTGTGAGTGCAATGAATTAGGCAAGATATGTGCATACCATGAGATACTCAATCAAAATGTGCCATATTACAAGTGTCATTCGCTGTAATGCACTTGTATATATTCAACAGGATATCTGCCACATTTGTGACAGAGTATCCTGCCCACCAAACTCTAAAAGTGTCCAATTGATTTTGATTGGCTTCCTCATGAACCTCTTTCTGGCTATATTGCTCTAGGCCATGTGATTTAAATACCTCCCAGTGCTTAATTTGTGCCGGGTTTGCCAGTGTTCGGCACCAACAAGTAATGTCATTTACCTATTACAGTCCACCACATGTTGCCACTATTTTTGTATGGAGCTCATAAGTTTAACAATTCAATGCACATTTAAAAATAATTTTGGAGCATCAACACCTTTCGAACTGCTTTGGTTGGACTAAAATTGTCCAAGCTGTCACATTTAGAGGAGTGTGTGTTTAGTAGGGGGCGTTTATGCTGGTGTGTGGCATTGTTGGCAGTTCCAATCGGTAGTGTAACCTGCAGTGGCCTTCTAAGCAATACCTTGGGCCTTGGCACTTGTTTATTTATAAATTAAGCACTGCCTTGTCCCCTTCCATCTCACTCCATTATTTAGAATATTGAAGAAAGTTCTGCTCATTATATAGTTGACAAAGGCAGATGGCTGCAGGATAATAAGTTAAGTTTGTCTCACTTTCCCTGCTGTTGGCTTATGCACTAGTAATGGGGCTGGCAGAGTAAGCAGTTATAACTAAAAGACCACCAAATGAGCATGAGGCACGAACTTCTTAATGTAAGTTCTCATTCCACCGCAATAGATTACAGATGTCAAGGATCACACATTGTGCCTGCCTCCATTTTTTGGGAATGTGGCCTACCATTTTCATTCATTGTTTTTTCAGGAAAGCGCTTGAAGCATATAGTGGCCCCTATAAACTAAGCACCCATTTCTTGTTTGCTCACAGTAACGTAAAGCACATTGCATTTTAAATTGTGAATTGAATCTTGGCTGTGATTTTCCAAATACGTGTGAAAGTAACAGGGTGCAAATTGCTTTGGCAAACATTATACTCCCTGTGATGCTGTACATGAAACAGATGGCGAAAAGAACCTATGAACCCGGAGGTAAGAGTTATTCCAGTTAAGAACTGAAGACAGGAGCTGTGCTTATACACACACATCTAGCTGTTTACTTTTAGACATAGACAAAGGGAAAGGCAAAGCTGAAAGAAGAGAGATGTAAATATTGGAATGGAGGGTTTTTTTGCACGTACTTGCCACAAGCATCTCACGCATTGTAATATTCTGAATGTTTCTTTCCTACTCCTTTCTTTCATTTTGTTTTACTTTCTCCTTCCCTCCTAACTTTAATATTGTCTTTCCTGCGTTGTTATTTGCTTCTTCTTTGTATTCTGCTGCAGTTTTCTCTTTCTCATTCACAGTGCATTTTTCTTCCCTTCCATCCTTTCTTGCTCTCTTTTATGTTGTAACTTTCCTCCTCCCCCTCCCGTCTTGTTTCATCCTTCATCTGTCACATTATCCCCTCCCCCAGCCGAACTTTGTCAGCCACTTTCTAATTATTTTCGTCTCCAAGTTTTCAACAGCTTGCAAAACCTATCAACAAATAGCTAATCATTGAAAAATATACAATTTGTCCAGTGCTGTGAGCCTGAGCCAAAACTAAACTAAGCCATAGCATGATGAGACAGGGATGTTATTTCATGTGTACGGGGCGGGGATGGGGCCAGGAGGAGAGGGGGAGGTATTGGAGGGCTAAGGAAACCATTGTGGTCAGGAACATGAACTGGTACAAAGTGACTAATGCATGTGTGCCTCCGACTGCTCTTTGAACAGGGAGATCACGTCACTGCCTATGCCAAACACACGGCAAAGACGAACGCACCACGACCAGCTAACAACGGGTCTATAGCTACAGTGCTTTCTTTTTGTATTCTCTGTTATACATCTGACCTGGCAGATTACCGCCTTCTGTATCTCATCAAATCTATCAGCCCCATAACAGCCTTGTTATCCTGACTCGGGGGCACTGGGCAGTGGTGCAGCTCAAAAGAGAGGCCCTTTCCCTGCAGAGTGAAAGGAGGGGCCCCAGTCTCCTATATCTTAGAAATATTCATTGTTCTTCGGCTGAATAGAGGGCCCCTGAAGGGTTAGGGGGTCTGGAAGGTTGAGGACTCCCTAGCACCACAGGGACTGTGTTACACCACTGGCAGGTTGCAAGTAACACAGACCTACGACACTCAAGAGTTGTTTACCTGGTGCAAATTTTCAGAGGAAAAATCTTGTGAAATTTGCGTTGGAGAAGAGGCAAAGCATGTGTTAATCAACTGCGCAAACTCTGATATCGCACCTTGCGGCATATTTACAAGGGCTTATCTCCCCAGGAGCGGCACTTTTTGCGACTTTGCCTCATTTACAAGGCGGCTTAACGCCCCCTTTCATGTGACACTTAGTGTGAAATGGGCGGACAATGGGTATTGTGGTGGGCATTTTGCAGCAACCCCCACTGAGTTTGATGCTGCATCCTATTTACAAGGGTGGCATAAATATGGGGCTCAGAAAAGAGGGTTGCGATGAACAGAGTTTCTGAATTAAGCAGACCACTCTTACCCAGTCCAAAGATCAGGGCTTGATCCATCACCGTGTTTTAGCTCACTGCACCATCCCAGCTCAGAACCTGGCTATATGCAAATTAGTCTGTTCCTGTCCCAGTGCATGATGGGAACAGGGCAAACCAAACTACCAAGCCAATTCTTATACTGGGAAGGAAACAAGCTACCTGGGACCGGTTTCTGGCATTTCAGCCGTCGTCGGCCCGGCTTGCTTGAATCCTGATGGTGCAATGAGCAAGGGACTCACATCTGAGTATACCCTTCCACGCTTATGGTGGACAAAAAGATTCAGAAAAGGGGGTGGTGATGAACAGAGTGTCTGAATTAAGCAGACCACTCTTACCCAGTCCAAAGATCAGGGCTTGATCCATCACCGTTTTTTAGCTCACTGCACCATCCCAGCTCAGAACCTGGCTATATGCAAATTAGTCTGTTCCTGTCCCAGTGCATGATGGGAACAGGGCAAACCAAACTACCAAGCCAATTCTTATACTGGGAAGGAAACAAGCTACCGCGGACCGGTTTCTGGCATTTCAGACGTCGTCGGCCAGGCTTACTTGAATCTTGATGGTGCAATGAGCAAGGGACTCACATCTGAAAAAAACGGTGATGGATCAAGCCCTGATCTCTTGACTGGGTAGGAGTGTTCTGCTTAATTCAGATACTCTGTCCATCACCACCCCATTTTTCTGAATCGTTTTGTCCACCATAAGCGTGGAAGGGTATGCTCAGACATGAGTCCCTTGCTTACTGCACCATCAGGATTCAAGCAAGCCGGGCCGAAGATGGCTGGAATGCCAGAAACCGGTCCCTGGAAGCTTGTTTCCTTCCCAGTAAAAGAATTGGCTTGGTAGTTTGGTCTGCCCTGTTCCCATGATGCACTGGGTCAGGGACAGACTAATTTGCATGTAGCCAGGTTCTGAGCTGGGATGGTGCAGTGAGCTAAAAAACTGTGATGGATCAAGCCCTGATCTCTTGACTGGGTAGGAGTGTTCTGCTTAATTCAGATACTCTGTCCATCACCACCCCCTTTTTATAAATATGGGGCAGCGCCAAAATGAAGACCAGGGAAAACCTGGTCTTAAAATGGCAAAACAAAGCGAAATGTTTAATTTCTCCTTGTTTTCAGGTGTGCTGCATTGTGCAGCACACAAAGAAACAGTAAAATGCCATGAATGATTGTTTATGTGCAGGAAGATGTCCCTTGCTGCAAATAAACAATCATTAAAAAAAATTATGCTTTGCAACTTCTATGTGTGCTGCACAATGCAGCACACATAGCAGATACAAATCACCATTAGTGATTGTTTATGTGCAGGAGAGGATGCTTTTCTGCTCATAAAGAGTCATTCCCTCAAAGCAGGCACCCTTGCACTATGGTTAAAGGGTGCCTGCGTTGGCGGTAGACAGCTGAGATTAGCGCCAGCGCTAGGGAAAGTGCAGGGATGCCCCTTACCATTGTAAATATGGCTCTTTCTCTGCAGTTTCAGAATGACGGAGCGTGGCATTAGATATTTTTCCTTAACGCCATGCTTAGCCATTCACTTGTAAATATGCCCCCTTGTGCCTTATTAGACCATCCTCACCTTGTTAAAACCAATCTAGGGAAACAACGTTTACAGGGGCATAACACAGGACCCTGCAGGCCCTGCAGTGGGAGGTTCCCCAACTCTCCTAGGTGCCCCCAACCATTCAATGGGGAGCCCCCCTTCAGCGCAAGGCCAATGAATATCTGTGATGAGGGACTCAGGCCCCTCATCACATTCTTCAGGGGAGACCTTCATTTTGCATTATGCCACTGAACGCATCCTGAGAGTTTGGTTTCTCCAGGTAGTAAAACTGTGTCTGTATACTTGGTCATTTTTGATGTGGTCCTGTGTATTGCTTCTACAACCCCAAACACTTAAGTGTCAAGCAAAGATAAACATTTACCATCTCTGTTAAAATATTTGCAAATCAGATTAGCGAAGCAATTAACATTTTGCACCAGATCACCGGTCGACATGTCAATGCAATTTTGCACCAGTTCCAGTACGATCTATGCATTACAGGAATGGTGTAAAATAGGTGCAAACGGCGCAATCCAGACATCTCCCTATCCATTTTACATTGTCTGCATAAATCTTGTTATCCATCTTCCTTGATCCCACTCTCTCTTCTTTATCTCAAACCTTTACTTCCCTTTTTCTTCCTGCCCTTTCTTTGCTTTACACCCGCCCTCCCACATAGGTCTTTCCTCTCTCTCCTTTCTTTCGCTCCCTCCACCCCATAGCATGGCGTAACTCCAGTGTTTGTTTTACTAGCCAGTTCTATTCACTAAGCAAGGACATTAAGCAAAATCTTGTGTCTCATGCCAAGACACTACAAAAGAAAGAAATACTCCTGGTGACATACATCAGAGCGCTGCCAGTTTTCTAGGAGTATCAAGTGCCTGTTTATATAATCTCTAAACCTCTCTGGCGGCTCTTTGAGCAGAGAGCTGCTTTGGATATGATGGACTGCAGCTGAATGAAGGCACACACTGGTGCTCACCGTGGGTGGGGGCTGCCTTGGGATCTGAAACCAGGGCCTTATCCTCTTCTGTGCATGTGCTGCATATGGGACTATAAGCATCATCGTACATAGAGCCAATAATTCATTTCAAGGCTCTGCTGGTTATTGGCCAGATTGACGAAGGAAAATCAGCTAATTGATCTCATATCATGCAGTCATCTGCTAACAACATTAATTAGCATCGTGTTGGGAAAGCTGAGATTGGTGCACCCAAGCAGAATGCTTTTAGTACTGGCATTAACTACTGCCAGGACCATTTGAATGATGTGATTCTACAATCGTATCTTTTCTGTCTTCCTACTGGTGGATTTGTTGCAGTTGCCACACCATTCAGCGTTTCTTGCTCAAGGGGATCAAAAGTTACTAAAAAGTGTCACGTATGGTGCTGTTCAGTAGCAGACTCTTGTAGTTACTGATCGCTGTATTTGGATTTAAATCTGGAACTAATGAGGTGAAACTGTTGCAAAGAGTGTATTAATGTCACAATATGGAGAAATAAAACTGTGACTGAATCGGTGGATAGGTTCTAACATAGGTATTGTCCAAATGCTGCCAGGTGTCAAGAGCTTTTATTTGCCCTTGCTTTCATGATGCACCCTCACCTTCAACTCGGGCCGATGATTGCGGGATGGGCAATTAAAAGTGATTAGCACCCTCTGTTCAGAACTTTAATCAAGCTACTTCCCTGAGAAAAGGGAAGCCACAATTAAAGAACCCGATAAAGTAGCATGGCCTCAGTTCCACGTGAATCGTTTTCAACGTGTTCTTTGGTGCACACCAATTACAAACACAATTGTGCTACCAAGTTTAATCACGGACAACATTTAGGGGTCACCAGGGGTCGCAGCTGCGACCCCTGGCCTACACTTTGCTACCCCTTGACTGCTTTTGCGATCCCTGGCCTCAAGTGGGAAAATCAGTGTTGGAACACAGGGACAGCTCTTTCTAATGGACATTGGTTGGAGCTCCACTGGCCTGGTTTCTGTCCATTTTTTAAACTATATAACTAGTGAACAATATTATCCACTATTAGTGTAATAAAAAATGGAGTACATAAGCTGGAATAAGACCCTATCTGGAAGCTAAGGTAGGTAAAAACTGCTGTTAATTATATGTTGTATATATGCTTGCAGGTGAGGGTGTGTTTGTGTGCGCGAGAGTGTGCCAATATGCTCGTATGCGTAAGCATGTGTTTGTGAGTCAAAGTAAAGGTCAAATGGCTAGTGAAGTTACTTCCATTAACACTGACATTTTAGTGAATCGACATCCATTACCTTTCAAAAAGTTTCAGGCATTTCCTTAAAAGGTAAATTTCCCTTATTCCATTACTCAAGAATTTACGCAATATTGTCCTGCCTCTGCTTCCATATTTCCAGACAACTCAGCAAACCCATTTTATTGGCTTACAACACCCACCTTCTATATGTGACTATTAACACATTGCAAGTGTGCTTTAATACCAATCTGTGAACAACATTATGAGCGGAGGTTGGGTTGTACAATCCAACTATAAAAGTTACTTTCTTGGCAACTCTGCCACTCTAAGCCACATTCTCGCTCTTCTAGCTATTTTACAGGAGCCAGGCGCCTCCTTTTGGTGTGACTGGAAAGTGCCCTCAAGCCTGTTTAGGCATACAGCAGTGACTTCAGTTTGGGTTCAGATCCTTTAGACCGGACTGACACAACAGGTGAAGTCACGGAAGAGAGCTGGTGTTGGGAATAAGAGAAAGCATTTAGATTTCTTTTGTATGAATGTATGTTATACTGTTCAACACACACAGCTTGATGGCTTCCCATAAACACAATGACCCATGTAACGTTAAGTATTAGAAATAAGTACCATATCTAATAAAGAAATGAGTACCAAATAAATACATCGAACTTAATGAAATATAAATAATGAAATTGAGAAAACATCAATGGTGCAAAAGTACTTTCTCAAATAAAATCTATCAGGGGAAAGTGGTAAGAAGGGATTTTTGTGATTCCACCTCTAAAGGCTTCAGGCTAAGGAATCAGCCTATGGTCTGATGGGCTGTGATTCTCTGTCTCACCAATACTACACACTATTTATAACAGTGTTTGGCGAGGAGTAATCAAGCAGTTTAGATAGTGTGAGAGGTTTGGAAGCACCGAGGGTGAAAAATCAGGTAATGGAAGGATCCTGGGTCCATCCTGCAAAAGATCCTCTAAAACTCTTCAGGATTTTTTCCTTTGAGGTCAACTACACAGACAGCTCAGTCTAAACATGCTTTTGCTGGTGACTATTGTAGCTTCTTCTGATATGCTTTGATCTAAGCATTGAATCCACCTTGGTTTATAATAGGGATTACCTGTATCTCCTCTGAAGGACAGAAATGATTCTTGAAAGCTCACACAGGTGAAAAATGACCAGTCTGGGCCGCAGATTCAGTCAAAGACAGTAACAGATGGTTTCCCACGTCTATTAAACAAGGGTGTGGGCCCAATGAATCAGGCCAGTAATGACTCTGATTCTAATCTTTGCTAATCTCTGTGTGTTTCAAAGCTAATTTCTGTCTTATTTTAATGCGGTTGCACTTTGCACTTTATCCTAGCAATTTGTGGACGTGAGATTTTTAACTTATTGAGCAACTTTTTTCTTGCTCATCTCTCTTGACCTGTATTAGTAGGGCATAGATCCTCTCCCCTGTTTTCCTTACCGCCTGCTCTCCGTTCTACCACAGCGTTTCCCATTTGCGTGGAGAGAGCTAGCGAGCTAGAATGAGCTTTTCCTACTTCCAGTACCTGCAGGATCGTGGGGGTTGACGTTTTAGCTGTTTCTTTGCATTATCTATTTAACAGCATGACTCCGCTGACACACATCAGACACTCAGGCCAGTAATGACTCTGATTTTAATCTTTGCTAATCTCTGTTTGTTTTAAAGCTAATTTCTGTCTTGTTTTAAAGTGGTTGTACTTTGCACATTATCCTAGCATTTTTTGGACCTAAGATTTTTAACTTATTGAGCAACTTTTCTCTGGCTCACCTCTCTTGACCTGATTTAGAAAGGCATAGATCCTCTTTCCTGCTTTTCTTCCCGTTCGCTCTCCGTTTCATTGCCGGGTTTCCCGTTTGTGTGGAGAGAGCGAGCGAGCTAAAACAAGTTCCTCCTTCTTCCAGTTCCTGCTTGTGAGAAGTTGGCCTGGTATATGATGTTCACTATTCTAGTAAACACCTTGCACCAGTCCAAACAACCCTTATGGTGATGGTTGAAAAGTCAACCTTATAGACCAGCTATCCTAGAGGTAGCGTGGACAGAACAGTCTTAGGCTAAAAGACTCTTGAGGGCATGTAAAGCCAGCTGTTTTACCATATGTAACCCCTTGAATACCAAATGAAAGGACACCACACAGGATATATATAAAATATATATGTATTTATTTACTAACACACTCCTCTGAACTCTTTATGAGGTCAGAGGCAAAAGCACATAACAAGTTACTCTCAGAAATACTTTAAATAGCACAATTTACAGTTGGGCCCTAGGGGCGCGTAAAACCATATACTAAGTAAGTGGTATAAGAACCACGACTTGGGAAAGAAAGGGGCCTAGGGAATCGCTGTGGCTACACTATCTGACCCTTAGGGTAGGAGTAGGAGGCCCACAGGCGGCGCGTGCAGTGTCTTTACACTCACGCGAGAGTCAATAGAAAGTAAATGGGTATTTAAAAGGTAAGTAAATGGAGATTTAGGACACTTCCGGTCTAACTAGGAAGATACAACTAACAAAACTAGACACTAGGATACTCAATCCCTACAGGAGCACCGAAGTACTCGAGTTACTTCACCCACGGGCTGCGGGTACATAGGTGTCAAAGTGTGTCGGGTTTTCTCGTTGATTCCTATGAAGCCTTGGGAGAAGATGCTGCAGGCGACCAGGAGGAAGATGTCCGGGAGGATCCAAGGATGGATCGGAGTTGAAGAAGACCTGAAAGCAGAGGGGACAGAGTCTAGGTCACTAGCCATTGACCGGGTATAACCAGGAAGGAACCAGACGTCGTCGAGGAGCAATCAGGTGCTGTCGTGAAGCTTGTCTTTGCAGCCACATGGACCAGGAGGCATCGAGGACGACCAGGTGCTGAAGAGGAGCTGTCCCACAAAGGTTCTCGCAGATGGAGGGGTCGGCTTCAAGATCGGAGCCAACAAGCCTAAGCAAAGGCAACCTACACAGTATACAAAAAAAGCTTCTGGTGCAGACCAGGAGGGTCTGAGGTACTTCACCCTTTCAGGGAAGCAAGGACCAGTCTGAAGCAACCAGACCAGTGATGGATTTTCAACAGGATCATCGCCACAGGGCTACTAGCAAACGGGCCAGCAACCGGACAACGCGTCAAGCATAACACAAGCAGAAGGGCCCCACGCAGATCTCGTGGAGTGTGGAGGGCTGGTCTTTGGTGCAGGTGGAGCTCGGTGTCGGGGTGTCTCAGCCCCCAATGTACAGCTTCGAGGATGCCTCAGGAGCTGCGCTGTTAGCAAGTTGCAGACTTTCCAAGATGTCCGGTCCCACGTGTCCCAACGCCTTCCACGGTGCTCAGCTGTGCTGGAGTCGTGCAGTGGGGTCGGAGAGGTCTGGGAGTCGGGGTCTTGTCAGGCTCTGTGCTCGGGTTCCGGCGGGAACAGGGACAAAGCAAGCCATCGAGTTGCTGGATGGTGCCTGGTTGCCCAGGGTAGTCACTCCTTGGCCACAAGGGAGATTCTTCAGTCTTCAGCTCAGGTGAATCTTGAAGGGTCCAGAGTTTTGTCTCAAGTCGATTCCAGGATCAATCTAAATTCTCCTGGGTCAGCTCCTACCTTTATACAACTAAAGGGGGATGGTTTACTCACTAGGTCCCTCCTATGGGTGGGACCAGGAAGGGGGGTGGTTACACCCCCTTTCCTTTGTCCAGTTTCACGCCAGAGCTGGGGCTGGAGTGCCCCAGCAACCGGTTTGAACTGTGGTATGCATGGAGCACCTAGTGTCCTCCAGGCAGTGTCTGTTTCTATTCAGCCCTCCCTGTCCCAATACACATCCTCCTGTCTGGGGTGGTGCTCGCACCTCCCCAAGCAGGAAACCTATTTTCCAAACCTCTGTGACTGGAAGGACTCCCAGCAGCAGGAGGTCAGACTTGTGTCTGTGGCTGCAGCATCCATTTTGTGATGCTGGGGCTCTGGTTAACTTTAACCGGGTACAGTAGTTTCAACATGTCTTCTCCCTCTAGAAGGGTGGAATGCTACCCCCGTCGCCAGAATTGGTGAGGGGGTAGTATTCCAAAGCGTATGACACCGTACACGACATGTTTGGATAAAGCCAAACCAAAGTTAGCATTCAACTGCGAGGATTATAATGCACTTAAAAGTACATGGTGGGAATGTAGGGGTTTTTTGAGTTTTGTTTTGAGTTTCAGTTTGGGGCTGCGATTGCTGGCTAAGATTGGTGAGATGTGTGATGATGAGAATGGTTTCGAAAATTGCGGTACTGGTGGTGGAAAACCCGGAATTGATGTTCACTGATGACTCTGTTAGCGCCCCCTTCATGACCCCGGTGTCACCTATGACCGTAATTACTTGGAATGTACATGGGCTGGGAGATAAGATTAAATGGGGATTGGTATTGCAATATATAAGACGCGCTGCAATATATAAGATAGCATTGCTTCAAGAAACGTACCTGGTGGGGCTGACCTGTAAGGCACTAGACCGATGGGGATACAAAATGGTAGCGCACTCAGAATTTTCCACGGGTTCCAGAGGGGTCGGTATCTTAGTACGGAAACGATTCCCCCTAATTGTGCATCAGGTATGGACGGAAACCCTTGGGACATTTGCTGCCATCGCGTGTCAATGGGAGGGAAGACGGTTCAATATTGTCTCAGTGTGCGCTCCACCTGCCCCCCACTCCATGACCTTTCCGGCTCTTAGCGCATTTTTATTGGATTTACCATAAGGTGAACTCATTGTGGGAGGGGACTTCAATTCGGTAGTGAATGGAGAAATTGTCCGCCACCCAATGAGGTTCTTTATTTCGACTCCATTTTACATTCAACTTCATTTTGTCTTGCCTTTACACAGGCTGCATGATTCACGAAGTGTCTCTGCCCTTTCGGACTGCAATGTATTGAAAACCCCTCGGTCCTTGTCTTGAAACCCATCTGAGACACCAGCCGGCCTAAACTAATCCTTGTCTGGACCACCTAATCCCTGTATCAACTATCTGTTAGCCTTTAGTATTCTTTTCGTACCGTATCTTATCTTTTGGCCTTCGCTATTCTCTCCCTGTGTTTTCCTATTCCACAACCTTTCCTTTGAAGCAAGCAAGCATGTTCTGCCATTACTGATTGACCTATAGGTGCTGTCATTGATTGACTTATGGGATCGGGCAAAAACACGACTCAAGGGGGACGTTCGGGTTACATGGCGCCTTGTTTTGAATGTTTTCCTATTGGCTAATATTTGGCAGATCTTGCATGTCCATGTTAGGCATTTTTGCATGCTTGTATGAGCTAGGACTGTCCCTTACTTTTATGCTGAGTTTGTAACCCTAAGCATATATAAGGCCTCTGTTTTCTGTACTCCTCTGACTGCCTCATTCAGTTGCTAAGGCTTCTGTGTGGCGTAGTCTCACTTAATAAAGATGTTCTTTTTATATTCCAGCTTCTATGTCAGATTCTTCTTTGTATTAGTGAGACCCCTGAAAATGAAGTTTGATTTCTTCAATTGGCGCGTCAACGTGGGCTTCATCAGAGAAGTGACTTTCTGAGGGAGTGATCTTGTCAGGAGACTGAAATCTACTGAGGAGGACAGGACAGGAATCTACTGAGGAGGTACTCTGTGCACAGGGATTCTGGAGATTATTTGTCTCTGCAGCCCCGTATATTTCTGATCTTCCTGATTTTGATCCTCCACATGATGTCACTCCTGACTGAGAACCTTTTTGGCATGAGTATTTTAAAAAAGACCGTTAGGTCATTTAGAACTTGACAGTTAGAATTTGGACAACCTTTTGATTGGTAAGATAAGGTAGTTCAGTAACGCTTGCTGTAGCCTTGGAATTTTGGAATTTGTGTTGGCCAACTTTAAATATGTATGGATTTTGATATGCAAATTGCAATTTGTGTAGGCAGGTAATGAGGAGATTTTTCTCTGTCTGATTTTGTTGAACGGTGCACGTACGAAGTGTACCTTAAGCACTACTTTGATTATAATATTTGCATATTCTGCAAATATTTTTGGCATGCCTGTTTTCAAGCTCACATCAAAGAATGTGTTGTTTTTTTGGAGGTACCATAGTGTGATGGGAAGTAAATTAGCCGGCTCCCTTAGAGGGAATAAAAACATATTTCTTCTTTGGTGATTTTGTATCCCCAGGGAATTAAAATATGACATAATACAAAACAAGGATCCTTTGTTCTGCGCAATTTTATGAATGAAGATATGCAGAGCGATTTTTGGTGTTCTGCCAGCCAAAGCTAGTGAATTGAGTGTATTTTGGCTTCTTGGATATGCAGCAGTCTGTTTTTGCAGTTTTTTGGAACACTATTGAGAAGCGTTTCTTGTAAATATGACTTACAACTAGTATTTACAAAAGGTTTGGTTTAAGTACAGTCTGTGGGCTGTCCTTTGTTACAGTCCTAAGTGTTGATCTGTGAGTTAAATGTGTGTTTAAATGTCTATGTGGTTTTCCCATTAGTGCAACTTCTGTAAGTACATAGTGATGGCGCTATTTATGAAATGCATGGCTAAAGCGCGCCGTATTGTGTGTCCTGAGTGTTTGACCCCTTTCTGTTTATGTCTGAAATGAGCTTAAATGTGTGTTTGTGTTTTTTTTTATGTTTTCAGTCTATTAAGCAAAATGTCTAAATGCTTAAAAAAAAATTAAAATTCACATTCACTCGGATTAAAAAAGGCCCCCGAAAACGAATGGTGTGTTTTGTAGAAAAACAAACTTATAGCATTTTTTTACTTACATACATTGTATTAGAAATTTCCAGGCAAACACTTCAGCTGAAGTAAGTTTTTGTTGAACTCAAACGCATATTATAGAACACGTATTGATATGTCTTCGTTTGAAAAAGACTGCCACGGTGCTCATGTTACAATGCTGAGAGACAAGCTAAATAAACAGGAGTATTTACTCAGCCAGGACTTTGCCCTCAGTTAAACACGGGTGAATCTTTGCATTTCAGAATAGTGTTAAAAGAAAAAAAGGTTACAAACATAAGGTTCATTATTTTGTATTACAGGAAGACATTTCAATTAAGGGTTTCTTCTCTTTAAGCATTTTTGTAAGCATATTCTTGGTTCTGTTGCTAAATAATAATTGTCCTTTTTTTTAATGAACAAAAAAAAGTGGCGCAAACATTTTGTCATGTTTCAAGTTAGGCTTCTGTGCTTAGGCTTATAAATGAATGCGTCTAAAATGATAGGCAAGGGATTCAGCTTGCTTTTATATGTGGTATTATCAAACATGATTGGGTTTATTAAAAATAATTATTAATTATGAAAAATAATTATTAAAAATAAGTGCTTCTAAATTCGTTTTTTACTATTTATAAAGCTTAATGCTCATACTGTGACCTCCTAGCATTATAATTTAATTTAAGTTGTGTTGCACTGCATAATGAGGACATTAGCATATGGAATTTCACTTAGCGCAGGCGTAAAAAACTCATTTTTCTAAGGATTTACATGAGATATGTCTAATGTCCAATCTCTGCAATCTGTAAAGAACATTCTTAGGATGATTAATATGTAATGCAATTATAGGATATTTATTTTTAAGTGCCCCAAATATCAAAGTCGAATTTGGATAAAATAGACTATTCAAACAGCATTCTGGCCATTTACAATAGCTTTAAAGTGCCATAGGCTCCAGTAAATGCATACATTTAGGTATAATACAAATTTACAGGTTGTTCCCATTTGGGGTTGCTTTTAAAGGCTCAGTGAGCCAATGTGCCTGGTGCAGAGGTTTGAGTTTAATATCAGGGTTGAAGGTTTTAACTCCAGCTGGACCTACTGAGACGTTCATCCATTTAAGGTTGCTGAAATGAGTACCATTGCATAGGGTAGTAGCAAACATTTGTTCTAAAGCTGGTATGTTATGTTATTATGTTCTGCAAATTATTCACAGTAAATGTTTTAATAATCTAAGAATGAATAAATTGTAGCCCTAAAAGGAGTAATATATATAACATGTGTTTTTAAATAGGGTTGATTATTGCAGGTTAGAAAGAGTTGGGAAGGCTTTTTGTCTTTGTCAGCCTCAGAGTGAGGAAGAGAGAGAGGGCTGAGTAGCATGGAGCGCGCAAGGCAGATTTTGACCTTAAGGTCAGTGAGGTGGGAGTTAGGAGTAAGTGTAAACAGATAGAGAAATCATTGCTTGGAAAAGCAGGGCCTCAAAGGGTGGTTGGCGCACGGGACACGCAGAGTGTCTGTGACACAGTTTTATTTTTGGAAAGTCAAAATTAAGGTGGTTTAGCATGTTTACAAAAGATGGTTGGTTACAGTTGATAGTTTGTGTGTTATGTGAAGTGTCAACAGTATGTTGAAAACAGATGTGTTTTTTTTATTAAGACTTCTTTGAAAAGAAATGTTTGTGCGTTTTACATACTTTTGCATTTTATCCTTTTATGAATTGTTCCTGCTGTTCCTGTGTGTCAGAAGCGACACAGTAAGTTGTATTTGACAGCCGATCTCCACTACCTGGTGATCTGCTGTCAAAAGGAGGGTAAGGATTTTAAACCTGACAAATTAAGCAGGCCCGAATAATGGGTTTTGGGCTGCAGGTTCACAGTGCATAAAGTACATGACATGGTGTTGTGCGTCACCGCTCATTTATATATGCTATTATTTTCTCTATGCTTTTTGTGCTTGATATACAGCAAGTATATCTGATGGCTTGACATGTGCGTTTAAAAACATTTTTTTTGCATGTTTTTGTTTTATGTTGCTGCTTTTGATACTATTACAAGTTACCCTGTGTTGTGAAGAGATTTTCATGACAATGCATATCGCTGCACAACAGTTGGGTGAATTTGCTCTGACACTAAATTTCACAGATATGATATTTTCATGCTGTCAACGAGACAGACAACACTTCATCAGTGTATGTCAAATTTGGCTATAATGGTATTTGAAGAAAAATAAAAGAGATATACACGATCAAAGTGTGTCCCCTGCCGTTAGTCACGTTACTGCCCCCTTCCCTTAAAGAAAAGGCAGCTCTAGATGTATGTATCCTGATTGGACGTAAGGATAAATTATGGATCTGTGACTCTTGTACATGGTGACCTAATTTCTATATTACATTAGTCAGTTTTGTTTTGCTTCCTAAGTAGTATATGGCTTTGTTCCTTAAAAGAAAACCAGGTTTCATTTTTCCCTGAAGAAGGAACTGGAACATTAGCTAAGATTACCGTAAATGGTGTAGCGGCCAGCGGTAGAGTTAAAATTTGTGTACTATTTTGACTTTTGTGTATCACCCATACTCTTGGTATAGTGTCACAAACTTGACTATCACCTGAGTAATTTCTTGTTCTTCCTATAGATTTTTCTTTTGCCGTTTCTCCCTTGATTGATGTCGCATTGTACCTAGTTATTGGGGATTTTAGCTGTGTCCTAGTCCCATTTCTCTTTTCCGCATTCCTTTCATCAGTCAGCTTTGATTATTGTTGGTGTATTGTTCAGGTTCACACTTCCAGATTGCAATAATGTACCAGGAACCCCTATATTATGTATAATTCCCTTTTGTATGACCAGGCTGGTTTTTAAGAATTTTCTTTAGGCCTACTTCGATGTTTTCCAGTCTGACTGTCAGGGTAGTGATGGACTGGTTAACTGACTCAACACTATAGTAAGACAAGTTTTCCACCTCAATAGGAGATACCTTACATTTATTTTTTGAACATGACAAATTTTCAATGACTATTTGAATTTGTTTTTTTTTACCCTTTTGTTCCTGCTGCTTTAATTTTTCGGTGGGATCAGATGTATTCCAAATCATGGAAATACCAGGACTCTGTAGTTCTTGTCTTTTGTTTCCACATTTTGATCATTAGCCTTTGTATTGCATAGTGCACCTGATGCACAGATATTTAAAGGGAGGTAGCTACATGTCCCTGATAATCTGTATTATGCGATTTCTCTTTTGAGGTGTTTTAGATAAGGAATTTAGGAACACCTATATGTAATCATTGAGAGAAAAAATGTGTTTACCCCATTAGACGATGCCACTATGTGTGAGGACATCCATTCAGATATAATTCCTATGTAGCTATCTACCCTTAGATGGTAGAGGATATGCTGTCACATGGAAACCCAATTGAAGAGGCTAGAGGCACTGTTTTGCCTACTGCCTTTGTCTTTGTATTGCCTTTGAGAATGACAGTGTATTCTAGACCAGAATTGTCCCATGGTGTATGGCCACTCCTTTGAATATTGCAGGCCACCTGCTTGCAGTCCCCTTGTTATGCAATGAACTGTTTTTGTACTTAATTGAAGGAAACTAACAACGGTGTCACATTTCCTACGTCACTAGGTTCTGCGGTATCAAGTCACAATAACCTGCAGAACATTAATTTAAATCTAATTTCCATCAGTGACAGTTACAGATGAGGACCGGACGTCTTGGCCCTACAGTCCCAGCACCCAGAAAGTAGCAAGGCTGGACAGCGATCGCCAGCGCGCCATCAATGGTATCTCTAAAGCATTGTACTTGCTCCATCAGACAGTATTGGACATCACAGAACCAGAATTTCAGTGCAAAAAAGCGAAATAGAACGATTCCTGTTGTTTTGAGGCTTCAGTTGTCCACCTGTCATGTGCTGGTAACCTCTGACAGTGTGCAGTCCCTTGAGCCCCTAGGCCTGAGTTTTGGCCACACACCCCCCTTTTCCTTTGCTCCAACGGAAGTACAGTGCAACGGAGGATCCAAGATTGGCAAAAGGCACTACATTCTGGTGCCCATGAAAGAGCAGCCTGAGCGTCCTCTGACACTGAATAATGAGTGTTGGACCCTGAGAATGTAGACCCGGGTCTGCAAGAGATGATCTGTGCCCATGATCAATGAAGAGCACACTATCTGTAGTGTCTGCAGCGGAAGAGAGACACTGGTGCACTGCATTGAGACATTGAGACTTTCGAGTGAGCTGTGAGTATTTGCCAGGAGGGCACTCCAACGGATACTGAGAAGCACTATTTTTATGGAAGGCCTGAATCAAGAGGCCCAATGCGGAAGAAAACAATAGGAGCAGATTTGATGGACGATAGAAGCCTGCCAGAGAGGCTTTGAACGGACTCTGGGCATAGTTGTTGTTGCACAAGTGGTTTCCGTGCGATTGCATAAAATGGGTGTTAGGAGACTGATTCTTATTGTTTTTCTGGCATTGTTTTAAAGTAGTATTCTGTTTAGTAAAAGCAGAATAAAGTCCATTCTCTGTGGAAGAGTATCCCCTTTTCACCTCAGAGCATTGATAAGGATCGCCACTGTTTCACCTGAATATATAATAAGTTACTGAAATGCATAGGAGCCCTAAAGATGATACTAGATAATTTTAGGATTTGCTTTTGCTTAGGGTTCTGAAAAAAGATAATTTTGTTTGTAAAAGTGGTCATTACTTTATGTTAATTATAACCCAATGCCCTGTTCTCTTTGTATTATGCCCATACCCTTAATGAAATGTTTAGAATGGAAAATGCTCGCCTAGCAATGAATTAGGATTTGCCTGTGTAATGGCAAAAGGAGGGTCTGAGGTTCTTTAATTTCGACTCCATTTTACATTCAACTTCATTTTGTGTTGCCTTTACACAGGCTGCATGATTCACGAAGTGTCTCTGCCCTTTTGGACTGCAATGTGTTGAAAACCCCCTCCGTCCTTGTCTTGAAACCCATCTAAGATACCGGCCGGCCTAAACTAATCCTTGTCTGGACCACCTAATCCCTGTATCAACTATCTGTTAGCCTTTAGTATTCTTTTCGTGCCGTATCTTATCTTTTGGCCTTCGCTATTCTCTCCCTGTGTTTTCCTATTCCATAACCTTTCCTTTGAAGCACGCAAACATGTTCTGCCATTACTGATTGACCTATAGGTGCTGTCATTGATTGACTTATGGGATCGGGCAAAAACACGACTCAAGGGGGACGTTCTGGTTACATGACGCCTTGTTTTGAATGTTTTCCTATTGGCTAATATTTGGCAGATCTTGCATGTCCATGTTAGGCATTTTTGCATGCTTGTATGAGCTAGGACTGTCCCTTACTTTTATGCTGAGTTTGTAACCCTAAGAATATATAAGGCCTCTGTTTTCTGTACTCCTCTGACTGCCTCATTCAGTTGCTAAGGCTTCTGTGTGACGTAGTCTCACTTAATAAAGATGTTCTTTTTATATTCCAGCTTCTATGTCAGATTCTTCTTTGTATTAGTGAAACCCCTGAGAATGAAGTTTGATTTCTTCACCAAGTAGAACGGTAGGGGCGGGTAACACACGTATGAATGGGTTCCTGAATGCATTGGGGCTTATTGATGGATGGAGATACAAACATCCCGGGGAACGTGGCTATACTTTTCAGTCGGGAGCACATGGTAGTCTTTCACGCATTGACCATTTATTTGTCTCCGCGGACAGTCTCCCCTATCTAACTGGCATGGAGATGCGGCCAAGGGGTATTTCAGATCACTCGCCGGTTAGTCTAACCTATACCTCTCACATAAACGTGCATAAGCAAATTTTTCCCATTTCACCGGGTTATTTACAGATTCCTGCAATTAGGAAAGAGGTTGTTGCGGTCACAAAGCAATACTTTCAGGACAATTCGGGTTCAGTGCAGTCCTCCACCGTACTGTGGGAGGCCTTCAAGACGGTACTGCGAGGGCAAGCAATTTCTTCCATCTCGGGGTATAGAGGGGCGCAGAAGGGCGACCTAAAGGCTCTTGAGGTGGATTCAATGGAGCTTCAGAAGCTGCATGAGACTGACCCCACTGTAGAGACAGCACAGAATCTATGCCTCAAACAATGTGAGCTAACTGAACTACAAAAGACGCAAGTCAAGATGCGACTTCAAACTACTAGTCACACTATTTATGAACAGGGTGATAAGACTGGCAGACTGCTGGCATGGATAGATAAGAAAGAAAGGGCACAAAGGACGATTGCACAACTTCGTACCTCATCAGACCAAATAGTCACGTCTCCGTCAGACATTACAGACACTTTAGCTGACTACTACGAAAAGGTCTACACATCTACCTCACACATAACAACGGAGGAGGCCCTGGCTTACCTTAAAGTGAACAACAGGAGTTAGGTCCATAGACACGTGGTGGGGGCTAGACCCTATATTCAATCGCAATCAACACACAGTTCCCACACCACAATTACTCAATACCTGTTTTCAAAGGGTAACAAACCTATTTATTGTCACTTCCCTAGACAGCGTTACTTTGTGTCCATTATTTTATATCTTTTTCATATTTGCAAAAACTCATAACAGAAAAGAAGACAATAGATTCAAATATTTACAAGGCTAAATTGACTCTGTACATACATTAAAGACAAACATTTTTAACACATTAGAAAACATTTCAACATCAAGCATTACAAAAAAATGATGATAAATATATCACAAACAACAGTTATTACAATCAATTAATGAGAAAAACTAAGTTTGAGGGGGAAAGTAAGTAACTCAATGACTTATAGACGCTTGAATACTGGACCAGCCGGTCCTAGTATCCTAAAAATGGCAAATTATTTCTCCCAAACAAAATGTTGTTTGGGAGAAATAATTTGCCATTTTTAGGATACTAGGACCGGCTGGTCCAGTATTCAAGCGTCTATAAGTCATTGAGTTACTTACTTTCCCCCCCAACTTAGTTTTTCTCATTAATTGATTGTAATAACTGTTGTTTGTGATATAATTATCATCATTTTTTTGTAATGCTTGATGTTGAAATGTTTTCTAATGTGTAAATAATGTTTGTCTTTAATGTATGTACAGAGTCTATTTTGCCTTGTAAATATTTGAATCTATTGTCTTCTTTTCTGTTATGAGTTTTTGCAAATATGAAAAAGATATAAAATAATGGACACAAAGTAACGCTGTCTAGGGAAGTGACAATAAATTGGTTTCTTACCCTTTGAAAACAGGTATTGAGTAATTGTGGTGTGGGCACTGTGTGTTGATTGCGACTGGCTTACGTTAAAGACATAAAAATGACTGCCCTATTGGATGAGGAAGCATTGCTTCTGGAAGCCGATTTTACAAAGGACGAAGTGCTGGCGGCATTCAATTCACTACAATCGGGTAAGGCCAGGGGACCTAATGGGATCCCTATTGAATTCTATAAACGCGTCTCTGATGTCACTGTTCCATATCTCCAAGCAATGTTCCAGGACAGTCTGAGTAGGGGAGAGCTGCCACTTGATCAAAGAATAGCTACTATAATTACAATACCGAAACCGGGCAAACCGCCGGACAAATGTACGTCATATCGTCCAATATCTTCCCTACTCAACGCAGAGGCCAAGATTCTGGCCAAAATGATTGCAAATTGACTTACTCCTCATCTTGAGACGCTAATACACCCAGATCAATCTGGGTTCATGCCCAACAGAAGTACCGCTCTTAATTTGCGTCAGATACACGCAGTGATGGCGCAAATACCAAATCTCCCAGAACCCGCAGTTGTTTTGTCATTGGACGCTCGGATGGTGTTTGATATGCTGGAATGGCCGTATCTCTTCGCGGTCCTCCGACACCTTGGCTTTGGGCCTCGGTTCTGTGCGTGGCTGGAGCTTCTCTATACTAAGCCGTTGGCGCACATGGTGGCCAACGGGCACATTTCCAGGAATTTTTCACGGAGTCGTGGCACACGCCAGGGGTGCCCATTGTCGCCCTTTCTCTTTGCGCTGGTTTTGGAGCCGTTGGCTTCTTGGATCCAATGGGACCCCATGGTTAGCGGCCTCAGCTGAACAGCAACATGGGAAGACCGCATATCATTATATGCGGATGATATTCTTTTGTATTTGACTCTCCCCAGGTGCGCCATTATTGTGCTCCTTAATATTTTTGAAATTTTCGGGCGGGTTGCGGGATACAATATCAATTGGTCAAAGTCAGTCCTGTTTGTCCTAAAGGGCCCTCCGCCTCGGCTTTCGACGGACTGTCCCTTGAAAATTACTGACGAACCCTTTAAGTATTTAGGGATCAGAATAACGCCTGATCAAAACGCCTTCTTCCGTCATAATATGGAACCTTTGCTTGATCGCTTTCGGGCAGACGTTAAACACTGGCATTCTCTGCCCCTGACCCTTCTGGGTAAAGCGGCTTTGTATAAAATGATGACATTGCCTCGCTTCCTGTATGTCCTCGAGAACACCCCTTATCTGGTCGCCCCGAAATATTTTAAGTCAATAGAAGCACTGATCTCGGGCCTCCTCTGGGGCAACAAACCGGCACGTATATCTCGTCAAAAACTGGTCAGGAGATGGTATGATGGAGGGATTGCCCTCCCGGATATCCAGGTATACTATTGGGCGGCCCAACTAAAGATTATCAATCAGTGGCTGCACGCCCCTCAGGGAGAACCGGCATTTCAAGCGGATATATACGATTTGGGGGAGGGGAATGTGCTTGGCGCACTCTATGATAGAAGAGGCGCCTCAGCCCTGATCGGACCAACGGCTCACACAGTCAAACTCTGGTACGTGGCTCAGAACCGTCTGAAATGTATGGACAAAATTACTCAAATGATGCCACTTTGGTTGTCTCGTCGGCTGGGTAACCTGTACACTACTAAAGGTTTTGGGGCATGGGACCTGATTGGGATCTCCACTGTTGGGGATCTATGGATACGGGGCAACATTCTAACATTTGAGCAACTTTAGGCCAAGTATGACTTAGCTCCCACGGAGCGATTTTAATACCTGCAAATACGCCACGCCTTGGGGTCACTTCTCAGGCCTGGTGATGATTTACCCGAGTCCACTCCACTTGAGGATAGGCTTCTCACGGAATACATGCCCAAAAAAAGCGACCTCCTTTGTATACCGCAAGATAATTAATAACTTACCTGACCCTACCTTAAAATTAAAAGACTTGTGGGCCAAAGAGGTGGGAGAGTTAGATGAGGCAGATTGGCAGACCGCGCTTTCTTCTCATCGAGAAGTGGCTATACCGTCCAGACTAAGGCTCGTACAACTGAAGATATTGCATTGTGTCTACTACACTAGGGTTACTTTACACACGATTGGAAGAGCCACACACAAGTATTGTCTAAGAGGATGTGGGGAGTAGAGGTCCTTCTTCCACACTATCTGGGATTGCCCCTTAGTGGCCCAGTATTGGGCTAAGGTCATGAGGACTATGTCACAGGTGGTAAAGGTATCGGTGACTCCGGAACCTAAGTGCTGTTTGTTGAACATCTGGGAACCGAATGATTTAACGCACTCCACACAGGATTGGATGACACTGGGCATAATGTATGCTAAAAGGAACCTTGCCAAACTCTGGGGATCTCCTACGGTGCCTGCGATCAAAGACTGGTGCAGCGACTTAGACTTCGCAATGAGGGCGGAGAGGGCTGTGTACCTGAATCGGAGATGTCCACGGAAGTGGGTCCGACTGTGGGGTGCATGGAACGAATATAGGGGTAATTTGTGCGAACCACCGGTGCTGGAGAGTGAGGATGACTCGGAGTGAGGGTGACAGGAACAGATGGAGCCTTAATAATGTTATGGGTGATCATGGTTGTATGTATACTTATCAGCTTTATTCTCAATTCACATGCCTCTAATGCTGATCACTGCCTATACATTGTAAGATTACTGTATGCCCTATGGTTATTTTGAGAAAATAATAAAAATGGTTAAAAAAAAATGGTATGGCAATATCATAGAACAGCTATAAGGACATGGTTCCGAAAGCTGCAGACAGGCTCAGCGCATGCTAGAGCACCATCTCACACATAACCAAGCACTCTGCCTCCAAGATTGTTAAGGCCTGCCATAGGAGTGACTTATAGGTTACTATGTGTCTATATGTAAGTAGATATAGGAATACTACACCTGAGCAAGGGGTGGTTACACGACCTTGCCCCAGCTGAGTGATCAGCCAGTTGTGTCTATTTGAGTGGCCAGCCAGGGTGGCATAATACATGCTGCAACCCCTGGTAGGCCTTGGTTACACCTATGCCCTGAGTACCTATGGTACACTTCTACAGGGGCTGACAAGGTGAACCAATTCCCAATTGCGGATGTACCTAGAGTACATGGTGTGAATTTAGAGAGAGTGCGTCCGTGCTGTGGGTCTGATTAGCAGGCCCGCAGCCATATCTAAGTCAAAAACCAGTAAAGCAAAGCAAAAAGTGGCGGTGACCATAGGAAGCAGACCCTACTCTCCTACACAACCCCCCCCCCCCCCCAAACTTAGGGACAATAAACTAACCTTGACCAGTTGAGTCTTCATGTTCTAAGTGGAAATATCTGGAGAGTCCATCTGCATTGGCATGGTCAGTCCCAGGTCTATGTTCCACTGTAAAGTCCATCCCCTGTAGGGAAATGGACCACCTAAGAAGTTTGGGATTTTCACCCTTCTTCTGATTTAACCATAGGAGGGGCTTGTGGTCTGTCTGAATCTTGAAGTGAGTGCCAAACAAGTATGGCCTCAGCTTCTTCAGGGCCCAAACCACAGCAAAGGCCTCTCTCTTTATAGCTGACCAATGTTTCTCTCTAGGGGTCAGCCCTCTGCTTATGAAAGCAATGGGCTGGTCTTGACCATCTATATTCAGTTGTGAAAGTACAGCTCCCACACCCAACTCAGAAGCATCTGTTTGGACTATAAACTCTTTGGAGTATCTGGACTTTTCAGAATAGGTGCAGTACACATGGCCTGCTTCAGGTCATCAAATGCCTTTTGACAGCTAACTGACCACTGAATTTTCTTTGGCATCTTTTTGGAAGTGAGGTCATTCAGTGGAGTCAAAATGGACCCATAGTTTTTCACAAACTTCCTGTAGTACCCATACAGGCCCAAGAAAGCTCTGACCTGTGTCTGGGTGATTGGAGGAGTCCAGTCTCTGATGGTCTGGATCTTGCTCTCCAGTGGCTGAACCTGACCCCCACCTACCAGGTGGCTCAGGTACACAACCTTGCTCTGCCCTATCTGGCACTTTGTAGCCTTGATAGTGAGGCCTGCCTTTTGCAGGGCCTCTAAAACATTTCTCAGGTGGACCAGGTGATCCTCCCAGGTGGAGCTAAAGACAGCAATATCATCTAGATAAGCTGCACAATAGTCATCGAGTCCTGTGAGAACTTGATTCACCAGCCTTTGAAAAGTGGCAGGTGCATTCTTCAAACCAAAGGGCATTACAACAAATTGATAATGTCCTCCTGGGGTCGAAAATGCTGTCTTGGCTTTTGCATCCTCAGCTAATCTGATTTGCCAGTAGCCTGCTGTCAGGTCAAATGTGCTCAAGAACTTGGCAGAAGCCAATCTATCAATGAGCTCATCTGCCCTGGGGATGGGGTGGGCATCTGTCCTAGTGACAGGATTGAGACATCTGTAGTCCACACAAAACCTCATCTCTTTCTTACCATCTTGGGTGTGAGGTTTTGGCACCAGGACTACTGGACTGGCCCAAGGGCTCTCTGAGGGCTCAATAACTCCCAGCTCCAACATCTTTTGGACCTCTGTCCTAATGCAGTCCCTGACATGGTCAGGTTGCCTGTAGATTTTACTCTTGACTGGCAGACTGTCACCAGTGTCCACCTCATGGGTGCACCAGCTTTTCTGACTTTGGGTCAGGGAAAACAGATGTCTGAAGGACTGAAGAACTTGTCTGCAGTCCTGTTACTGATGTTCAGAGAGGCTGTCAGCAAAGACTACACCATCCACTGAACCATCATCAGGGTTCTGAGTAAGCAGGTCTGGGAGAGGGTCACTCTCTTCCTCCTGCCCCTCATCTGTAGCCATGAGCAAGCCAATGTCTGCCCTGTCGACAAATGCTTTAAGTCTGTTGACATGAAGCACCCTGTGGCGGCTTCTGGAAGTCCCAAGGTCCACCAAGTAGGTGACTTCTCCCTTTTGTTTAACTATTGTATGGGGTCCAGACCATTTGTCCTGGAGTGCTGCTGGGGCCACTGGCTCCAACACCCACACTTTCTGTCCTGGCTGGTACACAGTCAGCACAGCCTTTTGGTCGTACCCAGCTTTCTGGAGCTCCTGGCTGGCCTCAAGGTTTTTGGAAGCCTTCTCCATGTACTCAGCCATCCTGGAGCGGAGACCAAGTACATAGTCCACTATGTCATGCTTAGGCTTTTTGAGAGGTAACTCCCATCCTTCCTTCACAAGACATAGGGCCCCCCTTACAGGATGACCAAACAAAAGCTTAAAAGGGCTGTAGCCAACCCTTTTGTCGGACCTCTCTGTAAGCGAACAGAAGGCAGGGTAAAAGGATGTCCATCTTCGCCTCAGCTTTTCTGGTAACCCTTTTATCATCCCTTTGAGGGTATTGTTGAATCTCTCCACAAGCCCATTGCACTGTGGGTGATAGGGGTGGTGAACTTATAGTTGACACCACACTCCTTCCACATTGCAGTCAAATATCCTGACATGAAGTTTGCACCTCTGTCAGAAACAACCTCCTTTGGAAACCCCACTCTGGAGAAAACTCCAAGTAGGGCCCTTGCCACAACAGGAGCTGTTGTGGTCCTCAGGGGAATAGCCTCTGGATACCTAGTGGCATGATCCACTACCACCAGTATAAATCTGTGCCCAGAAGCTGTTTGGGGATCCATTGGTCCTACAATGTCTATTCCCACTCTTTCAAAGGGTACCCCCACCACAGGTAGTGGTACGAGGGGGGCATTTGTTGTGCCACCTGATTTGCCACTGGCTTGGCAGGTAACACAGGAGAGACAAAACTCCTTGGTATCTTCTGACATTTGGTGCCAGTGAAAGTGAGGGACAAGCCTGTCCCAAGTCTTGTTCTGGCCCAGGTGTCCTGCCAAGGGAATATCATGGGCCAAGGTAAGAAGGAAGCCCCTAAATTGCAGAGGTATGACCAACCTCCTGGAAACACCAGGCTTGGGGTCTCTAGCCTCTGAATAAAGGAGCCCATCATCCCAATACACTTTATGGGTACCTTGAGCATTCCCAGCAGCCTCAGCAGCAGCTTGCTGTCTGAGGGGTTCAAGAGAGGAACAATCTAATTGTGCCTGCCTCAGATCTGCCCTGGAAGGTCCCCCTGTCCCAAGAAACTCAATCTGATCAGGTTCAAGCGCTTCTAGGACAGTTCCTTCTGGGATCTCAGAATCATCTTCCTGTGAGGGCTGATCCTCAACCTGAGGCAGGGGGGAAGGAACAGCCTTAACCCCCTTGCTCTTTCTCTTGGTTGGTGTCTGGTCTATTGTTCCAGGATCCAGCACCTGTTCAGGTAAGCACTTTTGGCCTGTGGCCTGGTCACAGCAAGGACATGTGCTGATATTCCCAGCATTTCTGCATGGGTCCTATACTCCACCTCAGACCAAACTGAGGTTTCAAGATCATTATCTAACAGACACTCTACTGGAAGGTCTGAACTCACCACAACTCTTTTGAGGCCAGTTACCCATCCCCAGGAGAAGTTAACAACTGCCATACTATGGGAGGTAGTGACATTGCTAGCGTTGGTCACTAGGTAGGTCTCACCTAGTATGATCTGGTCAGGGTCCACAAAGTTAGGTGTCACCATGGTGACACTGGCACATGTGTCCCTGTAGGCCTGAGCCATCTTGTCATTAATAAAAGGTGTCTGCCTGTACTTGCTCAGATTACTGCGACTTACAGTAGAGGACATTGCTATGTCCCCATCACAGACAAGAACAGCCTGAGTTGGTACTCTGACTAGGCCAGAGTCCATCTCAGTTCCCAGGGTCAACCCTACTACACCCTTTTGCTGGAAACCACCACTAACAGCTGGACTAGGGGGAACAGTTGCCTTGGGGGCAATGGTGGTTGGCGCTGTGCCCTTTTTGGTGCACTCACTAAACCAGTGAGAGACTGATTTACAGTAACCACACCAGGGCTTCTTTTGGCCTTCTTGTTTCTGTTTGTTCTTTTTGGAGCCACCCTCCCCCTGTGCATTTTGGGGGCCTGGTGAAGACTTCTGGTCTTTTGGTTTCTGCTCATTACCCTTCTAGTCTGCCTTTTTCTGATCACCCCCCTGGTTCTGGTTTTTCTGCCTAATCCTGGTTCTGACCCATTTGTCTGCCTTCTTTCCCAATTCTTGGGGAGAGGTCAGATCAGAGTCAATCAGGTATTGCTGCAATAACTGGTTATGACAATTGTTAAGGATTTGCTCTCTCATGATCAAATTCTACAATCCTGTATAGTCCTTAACTTCAATTCCCAATAACCAACCTTCCAGAGCCTTAGTGGCACAATCAACAAAATCAACCCAGTCCTGAGTCTGTGTCTTCTGGGTATCTCTGAACAACAACCTATATTGTTCAGTGGTTTGGCCAAACCCATCAATCAGAGCACTCTTCAGAACAGAGTAGTTGTTAGCATCCCCATCACCAACTGTGAGGAGCTTATCTATACCTTTTTCTGCAAAGGAGAGCCATAGGATTGCCGCCCACTGACTTTGGGGCACCTGCTGCACTTTGCAGGCCCTCTCCAAAGCAGTTATCCACTTGTGGATGTCATCCCCTTCTTTGTAGGGGGGGGGCACAATCTTGCTTAGGTTTCTATTCTCATAGGACCTATCTTTATCCTTCAGGATATTGCTGCCACCAGTGGGTTCTAACCCACTTTCTCTGTGCTCTCTAGCACGAGCAAGCTTCTCTTTGGCCAAGGCAACTTCTAATTCTTGCGTCTCAATCCTTAGAGCAGCCTCTCTCATTTTAGCCTCCTGTTCTCTCCTCTGAGGGGAGGTCATCCCTCTCTGAGTAGGGCCATGAGAGCCATTTGAAGCCAGAGACCGGAAAGATTCCCTGGAGTGGGATCTTCCCCTTCTCTGCCTCTGGTTAAGCCCACTTGGGGGTCTGTATAGGGGCTGCCCATACTAACTCCCATGTATGCTTAGGTTAGCCTAGCTAAGCCTTCTGAATGGGACCTGGCTGTTTGCCTCTAGATCAGAATCTTCCCCCTCTATCTCCTCTTCTTCTTCCTCTGGTACCACAGTATCAGCATGATCATCTGAGGAGGGAAGGACTTCATCTGCACTACCTGAATCACCTGTCTTAGGTGGCTGTTGAGCATCATACTCTTCTAAGAGCTCAACCAGGAAACTGAGGGTAGGGTTTGAACCCTGTTTTAGCCTTCTAGAAGTACACAATTGTCTCAATTCTTGGAAGGCTAAGGCTTCATATCTCGAAGCAGTCCTCAAGGGATCTACCTCTGCAGGGAGAGAACCACTGGGGTTCCCTGTCTGAGACATGGTTTCTAGTGAGGTGGGGTGTTGCACCTACCTACACTATTTGTTTTCCTACAGAACCTTTCTAGGAGTTGTAGTCAGGGTGTGCTAGGCCCAGGCTCTACAACAGCTAAGTTCAGTAGAACTTAAGTATACTATGACTTATTTTTATATGTACCTAAAGGTACCTATGTGATCTTTCAAATGATATCTCAAGATTACAAGTGGTAAAACAACAGCAAGTTCTAATCCCAACCGCTGCACACCAATGTGAGAAGTTGGCCTGGTATATGATGTTCACTATTCTAGTGAACACCTTGCACCAGTCCAAACAACCCTTATGGTGATGGTTGTAAAGTCAACATATAGACCAGCTATCCTAGAGGTAGTGTGGACAGAACAGTCTTCGGCTAAAAGACTTTTGAGGGCGTGTAAAGCCAGCTGTTTTACCATATGTAACCCCTTGAATTCCAAATGAAGGGACACCACACAGGATATATATAAAATATATATGTATTTATTTACTAACACACTCCTCTGAACTCTTTATGAGGTCAGAGGCAAAAGCACATAACAAGTTACTCTCAGAAGTACTTTAAATAGCATAATTTACAGTTGGGCCCTAGGGGCGCGTAAACCATATACTAAGTAAGTGGTATAAGAACCACGACTTTGGAAAGGAAGAGGCCTAGGGCCTAGGGAATCGCTGGGGCTACACTATCTGACCATTAGGGTAGGAGTAGGAGGCCCACAAGCGGCGCGTGCAGTGTCAGCACACTCACACGAGAGTCGATAGAAAGTCAATGGGTATTTAAAAGGTAAGTAAATGGAGATTTAGGCCACTTCCGGTCTAACTAGGAAGATACAACTAACAAAACTAGACACTAGGATAGTCAATCCCTACAGGGGCACCGAAGTACTCGCATTACCTCACCCACGGGCTGCGGGTGCATAGGTGTCAAAGTGTGTCGGGTTTTCTCGTTGATTCCTTTGGAGCCTTGGGGGAAGTTGCTGCAGGCACCAGGAGGAAGATGTTCGGGTGGATCCAAGGGTGGATCAGAGTTGAAGAAGACCTGAAAGCAGAGGTGACAGAGTCTAGGTCACTACCCAGTGACCGGGTGGAACCAGGAAGGAATCAGACGTCGTCGAGGAGCAATCAGGTGCTGTCGAGAAGCATGTCTTTGCAGCCACGCTGACCAGGAGGCTTCGAGGAAAACCAGGTGCTGGAGAGGAGCTGTCCCACAAAGGTTCTCGCAGATGGAGGGGTCGGCTTCAAGATCGGAGCCAACAAGCCTAAGCAAAGGCAACCTACGCAGGATACAAAAAAAGCTACTGGTGCAGACCAGGAGGGTCTGAGGTACTTCACCCTTTCAGGGAAGCAATGGCCAGTCTGGAGCAACCAGAACAGTGATGGATTTTCAAAAGGATCATCGCCACAGGGCTACTAGCAAACGGGCCAGCAACAGGACAACGCGTCGAGCAGAACACAAGCAGAAGGGCCCCATGCAGATCTCGTGGAGTGTGGAGGGCTGGTCTTTGGTGCAGGCAGAGCTCGGTGTCAGGTGTCTCAGTCCCCAGTGCACAGCTTCGAGGATGCTTCAGGAGCTGCGTTGTTAGCAAGTTGCAGACTTTCCAAGATGTCCGGTCCCATGTGTCCCAACGCCTTCCACGGTGCTTAGCTGTGCTGGAGTCATGCAGTGGGGTCAGAGAGGTCTGGGAGTTGGGGTCTTGTCAGGCTCTGTGCTCGGGTTCCGGTGGGAACGGGGACAAACCAAGATGTCAAGTTGCTGGATGGTGCCTGGTTACCCAGGGTGGTCACTCCTTGGCCACAAGGGAGATTCTTCAGTCTTCAGCTCAGGTGAATGTCGAAGGGTCCAGAGTTTTGTCTCAAATCGATTCCAGGATTAATCTAAAGTCTCCTGGGTCAGCTCCTACCTTTATACAACTAAAGGGGGCTGGTTTACTCACTACGTCCCTCGTATGGGTGGGACCAGGAAATGGGTTGTTACACCCACTTTCCTTTGTCCAGTTTCGCACCAGAGCTGTGGCTGGAGTGCCCCAGCAACCGGTTTGAACTGGGATATGCATGGAGCACCTAGTGTGCTCCAGGCAGTGTCTGTTTCTATTCAGCCCTCCCTGTCCCAATACACATTCTCCTGTCTAGGGTGGTGCTCGCACCTCCCCAAGCAGGAAACCTATTGTCCAAACCTCCATGACTGGTAGGACTCCCAGCAGCAGGAGGTCAGACTTGTGTCTGTGGCAGCAGCATTCATTTTGTGATGCTGGGGCTCTGGTTAACTTTAACCGGGTGCAGTAGTTTCAACATGTCTTCTCCCTCTAGAAGGGTGGAATGCTACCCCCGTCCCAGAATTGGCGAGGGGGTAGTATTCCAAAGCATATGACATCTTACACGACATGTTTGGATAAAGCCAAACCAAAGTTAGCATTCCACCGCGAGGATTATAATGCACTTAAAAGTATATGGAATGGCAATATCATAGAACAGCTATAAGGACATGGTTCCGAAAGCTGCAGACAGGCTCAGCTTATGCTAGAGCACCATCTCACACATAACCAAGCACTCTGCCTCCAGGATTGTTACCGCCTGCCATAGGAGTGAATTATAGGTTACTATGTGTCTATATGTAAGTTGGTATAGGAATACTACACCTAAGCAAGGGGTGGTTACACGACCTTGCCCCAGCTGAGTGATCAGCCAGTTGTGTCTATTTGAGTGGCCAGCCAGGGCTGGCATAATACATGCTGCACCCCCTGGTAGGCCTTGGTTACACCCATGCCCTGAGTACCTATGGTACACTTCTACAGGGGCTGACAAGGTGAACCAATTCCCAATTGTGAATGTACCTAGAGTACATGGTGTGAATTTAGAGAGAGTGCATCTGTGCTGTGGGTCTGATTAGCAGGCCCACAGCCATATCTAAGTCGAAAACCAGTAAAGCAAAGCAAAAAGTGGGGGTGACCATAGGAAGCAGACCCTACTCTCCTACACTGCTGGATCATGGGGGTTGACGTTCTAGCTGTTTCTCTGCATTATCTATTTAACAGCATGACTCCGCTGACGTTCAGAGGTCGCGCTGAAGGTGCGCTAAAGGCAAGCCCATCTGCGTCCATCTGTGCTCGGACCGCGCTCAGCGTCAGCCACCATGCTGGTTTTCTATCCGAACAGGTAACCCCTCACTGTTATACGCGTAATGACTTGGTTTCTTATAGGAACCATTGTAAGCACTTTCCAGGACCTAAGCTGGAACTACAAGACCTATCAAACTTCAGGACCTGCACTCAATGTTTAATTACTTTGTCTAACATACAAATTAAAGGTGTAATCCTCCCAAAGGACAATACTACTATTTCTACTCCCTGACCAAAAATTACCGATACCATTCCTTTTAATACAGGTCCAAAAAATCTTTACAGCGTCTCTTATAAATGCCAGGTCACTGATAAAAGACACCCTGGCTTTTGCCGACTTATTAGATCATCATGCACTGGACATGGCGTTTATTACAGAGACCGGGGCAGATGCCGGGTGGACCCTTACCTTATGGCTTCCCCCCTGGGTTTGCCATCTCCAGACTAGATTGTCTAATAAAAAAGAGATGGCGTGTTAGCAATCATCTATCGGGATCACATGAATATCTCAGTTGAGCCCCTACAGCCTGCATCAAACTGTTAGGCACTAGCCTTCAAAATTTCCATGACTAACCATTACTTCTTTAATGGGGCTTTAATTTACAGGCCTACAGGACAAAGAGGAGTTTATCTGAACAATAGTATCCAACTATTGGACATTAAAGTTCACTCCCCCGACTTTACTATCCTAGGGGGCTTTAATCTTCATCTGGAAGATACCTCAGATAAAGAAAACGCTATTTTTATTGACCTCCTGGAAAGTGCGGGTCTTACACGATTAGTTAAAGGCCCTACACATGCTGCCGGCCGTTGTTTGGATGGTATTTTTTCAGATAAGCCCCACCTTAGAATTTCATCTATTCTTCCTTTGGTCTGGTCGGATCATTCAGCTTGGTTGTTTTACATCTCTTTGGAAGCTGAAGCCGATACTGTCTGCCCCTCTTTGGCAAAAATGCTATATCGCCCATGGCATAAAATTACTCCGTAGACCTTCAGGAAACATCTAACTTGCTCAAAGCCTGAAACTCCAGCTGATCTGGATAAGACTATCAATATGTATCATAACTGGATTACGAGTAATCTAAACCTTTTGGCACCTTTAAAAATCACTAATGATAAAAGGGCGCTTCCGTCCGAGCCTTGGTTTGATGACAGCCTTAGATTGCAGAAACGAATCTGCCGTACGCTTGAGAGGAAATGGCATACGCAATATGATCACAATGACAAAATCTCATAAAAAATCAATTCAGGACTATAAAAACAAGGTCTCTACTGCTAAAACATGCTACATCTCCACTAAAATCAAGTCCTTGCTTAACACCCCTAAATAACTTTTTGCAAAAGTAATAAAGCTGAGCAAACTTCATGAACCAAAAAACACTGACATGAACCAAGAATTGTGCGATCTGCTAAAAAAAAACACTGACGTGAACTAAGCATTGTGCGATCTTTCAGCGGGCCAAAGTAAAGGCCGTCTATGACATACTTGATTCCTCTCATTTGGTAGAAAGTGGACTCACTGAGGGGCTCACCTCCTCTATCTCAGAGGGAACGAATTTCATGAATGTTCAAGCAGATAATACCCCTATTTTTTAAATCTTTATTTCCATTTCTGACTCATTTGTTCAGACTGTTTTTGGTCAGAAAAGGCCAGGCTGGCACTGGGATCCCTGTCTCCCTGAGTTCCTCCATTTAGCTCCTGAGGTTGCGGTTGGTTACTTCAAAGATACCTTCAACAAGATGTTTTGAGATGGTTATTTTTCAAGAGAGTCGAAGAGAGTGTCTATTCTCCCTTTGTTGAAAAAATATAATCGAGACTGCAAGGATCCCAACAACTATAGGCCGATTTCTAAGCTGCCTTTTCCAGCTAAGATTGTAGAGAAGGCAATGAAAATTGAATTATCTCAGTTCATAAAAGATAAATATCACCTGGATGGCACACAATATGGGTTTAGATGCCAACATAGTACTGATAAATGTATCGGAGGAGATTAAGGAAGTTCTGGACAGAGGTTGGAAGACAGCCTTGATCCTGTTGGATCTCTCTGCGGCGTTCAATACAGTCAATCATAGCCTTCTCATCAATCAACTTTTTACCCTGGGCATAAGAGACAAGGCACTCGAACTACTTAAACCTTTCCTTGCAGATAGGGAGTAATTGGTGGAGATGGGTTTAGATCCACCTCTTTCTCCTTCCCTGGTAGTCCAAATGGATAGGTAGATAGTCTGTGTAATAAGATGTACATTCTTGCACGCAACCGCGTGTCATCAGCGCTTTCCCATGAATGTCACGTGCATGAGTGTACATCTTATTACCTGGACTATCTACCAATCAATTTGGACTACCAGAAAGACACTATGGGGCATATTAGGAACAAATAGCTATATTTATCGCTAAATGCACATAGCGCATTTTTTTTAGCGCTGCCTATCACTGGATATTATCGCAGAGATAATATGCTATTAGCAACGTTTATCTCTAATGCGATAAAATATCCGGCGATAGCGGTTCAATGCGTGAATATCACTGGAAATCAAGCGATATTCAGGCATTAACGCTAATGGGGACTTAACCTGATTATCCACCTCCCATTGGATAAACAGGTTAAGTCATGGTCTGAGCAGGTTTTAGGTTCTGACTTTTTTAATTGCACAGCCTGCTTTGCTAATAGGCAATAGCTGTGTTAGCGACTGCTTTCAGTCGCTAACAGGTTGGGGACGCCCACTTTGCATGTCATTAGCGATAAATATTGCTGACATGCAAAGTGGGCCCCAAACCGCTCGCTATCGCCTAAAAGCTGTCGCTAACGGCTGTTACCAACAGCTTGCTAATAGGGCGATAAAATTATCGCTGCTTTAGCGGGAAAAAGTCCAGCTAAAGCGGCGATAGTGCCCTTGCTAATATGCCCCTATGTCACTACTCAATAATCGCTAGACTACGGCTGCAGTCTTACAGCGCCTGGACGCCTCAGGGTAGCTGCAGCGCTCTACAAATCTCATTTTCATTTCATTTCATTTCATTTCTTACACACAGTGTGCTTTTCAATCAGGATAGAATCAGCTTGGCATCTTTGGAAAAATATAATGAGCGTCCTACATGGTTTGTGGCCCATTTCAGCCATTCCCTTTTGTTTGGGAATCTAACAGATCAGTTCAGATTACCCCCGTACACTTCCTTTGAGATTAATATGACTCATATCTGGTCCTGATGAAGGTGATTTAATTGATGTCCCATCAAAACGTGCGCTGACCATGTTTTAGATATATGGGAATCCTGCCAGAGATACACACAGGAGAAGAATTAGATGGGACGCAATCGCATAATTAATACAAAGGCCAAGTGTCTCTGAAAATGGGCATAGGATCCTGCACAAATTTTGGATTTCCTCTCCCTTTTTCCTTTTCTGTTGCTTGAATGCCAGGATGGGTGAGTTGGTTTGATAGGTGGGATTGCAGTATTGATGGATGAGTGTCTGGTTATTTGTACATCTTTTGAATTGTCATTTTTAAGGTTGCAGTGTTTGTTTTGTCATACTTATTACACTAATTGGAGTTATTAGACAGACTTTGAAATCATGCTAATAATATGTATATATGTCATGACATAAATGACTCACCAGCTGACCTGGAGAATAATGATTTACCAAGATGTCGGAATAACAACATATGTTTCTGTGATAAGTGTGATATGACTTTGTAAATATATGAATGTGTACAAATAACGTATAATCGGATATATATTTGAAAAAAATAAAAAATATTTTTATAAATAAAAAAACACTGTTTTTTGGATTTAATTATGTGGTAAGAAATTGATTTGGGGATATGTTCTTGGTATGAGCCCCAGAGGGCAATTGTAAAAGGAATATAGGTCAGAATAGAGGTTTTTCTTACAGTCTTCATTACTTCCCCCTCCTCTTGGACCTGAAACTACATATGGGGTACATGCCTTCTTTCATTATTAGTAAAAGGGGCCATTATATGGTATGTTATGAGAGTGGAAAGATTATTAAGAAGGTGAATAAGGGAAAGTGAAAGAGGCATGTGATGAAATTGTTTTACAGATGTATGATAGTTGTTTAAGTAATCCAGAGGATTGGATGAAGATATAAGGTTTGACTCATCCTCTAGATAACCAATAATTTCTGAGGAGGTGTTCAATAAAATGTCCAGAGGACTTGTGAAACTACACAAGATGGACATATCCCCGGGAGCCTATGGTGTGCAACAATATAAATAAAAGAATATTTCCAAGGTGGAATTTAATATAGGAGCAGGTGCACGGCCTGCAAAGTCTACGTATTGGTTAAAGGTGATAACATCCTTGGTTGGCCAGTACAGAAGGATTTGGGTGCCTATCTCAATCCCAACTCCAGTCACAAATATTAGTGCAGAATATGTCCACGTCGGTGGAAAATATATTTAACTTTGAGAAAGAGTTTCCTAATGTTTTCACAGACAAATTGGGTCGCCTGAAGACGTATGTGCATGAAACAAAAATTAAAAGAGAAGAATGTCCCGGTATTAGCTAAAGTAAGAAGTTCCAATAAGTGTACATGATGCGGTGACGGTGGAATTGGAGAAATTGTGCAAATTTTATGTAATTATGCCAGTCGAAGCAACCGAATGGTTGGCACCAGTAGTGGTTTTAAGAAAGGTGGATGGAACAATTTGCTTATTTATTGATCTCAGAGCCCTCAACGAGGAGGCTGTGGTTGACAAGTTTCCTTTGCCAAAAACATCTGAAATACTTACCAAGGTAGCGGGAGCAAAAATAAAATTAAAATCTAGAGTTCACATCAGCATACTACCAAGTTCACATACATTTTGATACTCAAGAACTTACTGCTTTTGTAACACCTGTGGGAGCTTACACATTTAAACGTATGCTGTTTGGTCTTGTATCTGCTGCATTGGTTTTCAAAGGCCAATGACATCCATATTTGCTGATGTCCCTGGGGTGTTTTTCTATCAAGATAGTTCATTGACATTTAGAAAGTCCTAATCACAATATGATGAGAGGCTAATGCAGGTTCTAAAGCAATTTGATGAATATGCCCTGACAGTGAAAAGAGAATGATGCAGGCTAAAGTGTGCACAAATCTATTGTTTGGCCACACGATTACTTCTCACAGTACTTCTCACAGTAGCCAACCTAAAGATGAGCTGGTAAACATCATAATGAAATTAGTAGCCCCAAAAAACAAGGATGATTTGAAATTATTCTAATGGATGGTAGAATTCTATTGTAAATTTATAAACAATTTATTTTGAAAGTCGTACATTTCACATGAGAAAATTGCTGATGAATAAATGAGATTCAAGTGGGATAAACATAGTGAGGTTGAATATGGGGATGTGAAAAATGCGTAGGCAAATATCCCTTACTTGAAGGTGTTCATACCCAGAAAAGAAAATATCTGTAGCAACCAATGCCAGCTTGAAAGGTTCAGGGGCTGTTCTACTGCAGGATAATGAGGATAGCGAAGAGACAATTGACTTTTCCTCCAGGGCATTGAGAGAGACTGAAGCCAAATATTCAGTAATTGAGAGAGAGGCATTGGCTGTGTACTGGACACAAAAATAAATGTAAAGATTTCATTTGAGGGATTGTATTCAAAGTGAGAATAGAGCACAGGCCTCTTAAAGAGATATTTGCATAAAAAGTCTTTACAGTCATTTCAAGCAGAATTAAAAGATTGGGTGTTAAGCTCCAGGAATTTACCTTTTAGGTTGAGAATATTCCAGGGATCAGAAATTGTGCAGCTGATTGACTGTCACAGTTAGTCGATAACACTGATGCTGAATGTGAATCTGGTAATGACAATAGTGAGGATTTTAATTTACCAAGGAAAGATGTGTATCTGATAACCAGGGGTGTCACTGATGAAAGTATTTTCAAACAAGAGTTAAGTGCTGATCCCATTTTGATAAAAGTACAAGAGATGTTAATTAAGGGATAGGATAATGAAAGAACAATTGTGGAACTACTGAGACCTTATTGGATGGTTAGAGGAGAATTGTTGGAGGACTATGCAGGTCTTTTTAGGGATACAAGATTGATACCTCATGTAAATTCGAAAATAAGGTTGATTATCCTAGCACATGAAGGTAATTTTGGTATTATTAATAATAATAATAATAATAATACTGGATTTTATACAGCGCGAACAGCTACCTCACGAGGAGGTGTCCCGGCGCTAGTAGAACACAGATAACCTGGGCCGAAGATAGGAAATCTAGCGTGGCTGGGTGAAGAGCCAGGTCTTTAGCATCTTTTTAAAGCAGGGTTCGGAGGGGGCCTGTTGGATTGCTTGTGGCAGGGAGTTCCACAAAGCGGAGACGTTTGCTGAAAAGGTTCGACCGCCAAGTCGGGCCTTTTTTGCGCGCGGGACGGCCAGTTGGACACGGTCATTAGACCGTAGTGCGCGGTTTTGGGAGTATCTTGGGAGGCGTTTTTTTAGGTAATGCGGGCAGGAGCCATGCAAAGATCTGAACGCAAGTGTCAGAGCTTTGAATTTTATTCGGTTGGCAACTGGCAGCCAATGCAGGGTTCGAAGATGCAGAGAGACTGGCTGCTTGAAGGGGATTCGCAGTAGCAGTCTCGCAGCCGCATTCTGAACTACCTGAAGTTTGTGAGTCAGGTATTTTGGGAGGCCAAGGTATAGACCATTGGCATAGTCCAGCCGTGAGGTGACCGTTGCATGGACGACCGTTTTCCTGCAGCTCTCCGGTAGAAGTCTAAGAATTTTTCGGAGGTTTCTTAGCTTGCTCAGGCAGCATCCGGCCACTTGTTGGATATGGGATGTAAAGGACATGTTATCATCCCATCTCACTCCGAGGTTTTTTGCTGAGTGACTGGGTGAAGGGGGGGGCCCATCTCCGAGGGCCACCAAAGATCTGGGGCGGGGGTGGGACCCTTGCCGAAGAAAATGACTTCGGTTTTATTGGCATTTAATTTTAATTTATTAGTGTTCATCCAGTGTGCAATGTCCTGGAGACAGCCTTTAAAATTTGAGAAAGAATCCTGCGTCATCTCGGAGTATGGAAATACCAACTGGGTGTCATCGGCATATGAGATTGCCTTGACACCCCAGTTGGCAATTAGCGTAAAGAGAGGAGCCAGGTAGACGTTGAACAAGAGGGGGCTGAGGGCCTATCCCTGCGGGACTCCACAGCTGAGGGTTTTGGGTGTGGAAGAAATCGTCCCAAGTGCCACCTTCTGCGTTCTCCGAGATAGGTAGGAGTTTATCCACCCCAGCGCTCTGTCTTGAATGCCTATCTCTGCCAGCCGGCTGAGTAGTCTGGCATGGTCCACCGTATCGAAGGCGGCCGATAGATCCAGGAGTACCAGCATTGCTGAATTTCCTGCATCCATCGACCACCTCACTGACTCGGCTACCTCTATGAGCGCTGTTTCTGTGCTAAAGCCGGGCCGAAAGCCAGATTGAGTTTCATGTAGAATGTTGTTGGTTTCCACAAATTTACTCAGTTGGCGTTGTATAACTTTTTCCATCATTTTTCCCGGGGCAGCTAGGAGGGATATTGGGCGGAGATTCGTGAGGTCATCTGGGCCCCCATTAGGTTTTTTCTTTAGGGGAAGGAGAGTAGCATGCTTCCAGACGTCTGGGAAAGCGCCTGACGAGATGGAAGAGTTCCAGATGCATTGAAGTGTGGGAGCTACCAAGTCCCCAATGACACTCCATAGTTTAGCTGGACAGGGGTCGTCAGGGGAGCCGGATTTGCAGCGGCTGAGTTCGTGCCTTACCTCATTCAGGGGGATATGCATGAACTGGGTGAGGGTCTCTCCGAGCTCGCCATTGTTCGCTTTGTCCTGCTTCACTGTTTTTATTACTGGACCAAAAGAGTCGTACACTTTTTTAATTTTGTGATCAAAGTACTCTGAAATTTGCTCGCATAGCGTAGCTGTGGGAACAACCTCTCTTTCAATGCATTTTGGTTTGAAGAATGACTGTACCACTTTGAAGACTTGTTTGCTAGACTGTGCTGCCTGGAGAATCGAGTCCGCGTAGAAACGCTTTTTATTTTTTCTAATGGCTTTTCTGAATTTTTTGGAGGCTTCCTTGTATCTAGTTTTTTCTTCTAGACCGTAGTTTACTCTCCAGAGTCTCTCCAATTTTTTACAGGCCGCTTTCTCATCCCTAAGTTCCTGCGAGAACCAGGGAGCTGAGGGGGAGTCTCTTTTTGATAGAGCCCGAGAGGCTGGAGCAATGGAGGAAACCATCTTTCCTATCCATTCATTGAGGAGTATAGCATCCGTATTGGTATTATTTGTCAAGGAAGGGGTGGTTTGCGCCAGGACTGGGCACATGGTATCAGGGGTCAGTTTTTTCCATTGCCTTTTCATGAAGTAGCATTTACTCGACACCGGGATGTCATTCAGAATGTTCAGAGTAAATGGGACGAGTGAATGGTCTGACCATGTCAGAGGGAGAGGAGTTTCAGACATCACGTTCTTGATATTAGAAAAGATGAGATCAATAGTGTGGCCCCCAGTGTGTGTAGGGCCCTCATTGATCAGTCTGAGACCGGCAGTATCTAACGTTGTACTAAGCAGCTCTGCCATGGCGCAGTCGGGTTTATCCATGTGGATATTAAAGTCACCTACCACTAGAAAAAGGGGGTGGAGGAGCGAACTCTGGACAATCGTGTCTAATAAGGTAGTTAGGTAGGGGTCCGCGCCAACCGGGGGACGATATATCACTAGTCCTGCTAGTGAAAGCTGAGGGCTCACTTGGAAGCAAAAGTGGAGTCCTTCGATTCCTTGAATGGCAGTGGGAGCTGAGGATGTCAATGCTAGATGCTCTTTAAAAATAATGGCTACACCACCGCCTCTTTTTGTCCCCGGGCGGTTGGCGAGGCATTTTTTAAATCCCAGAGGGACTGCAAGTGCGATGGAGGTCAGGTTGTCCTCCTTAATCCACGTTTCAGTTAAGAACAGGATATCCCATTCCTGCTCTTCTAGTAGAAGCCAGACCTCATCTGTGTGTTTGGCTAGGGATCTGCAGTTAAGTAGGCCTGCCCTAAGGCTTGTTTGAGGTGGGGATTTGGGATTAGGGGGTATCGCGGAGGCAACGCTGCCAATAGCTATCCCGCAATTGCTGCAGGTCTGGGGGGGGTCGAAGGTTATAGGGTCTATGGTGTGAGGGCAGCATTTAGATGGGGGATCGAGTGCCTTAAGGTCCTCACCTGACCACGCTATCTTACCACCTTGTGTTCCACCACCGGCAGCATGTCTGGCCCCGGCCGCGGTCTAGACGCGGACGGGCGCAGACGGGCTTGCCTTAGGCGCGCCTTCGGCGCGCAAACGGCGCTCCCGCTGCGCTCGTCCGCTGCGCTTCCGGTGGCAACACATAATAAGTAGAAGTGGAGGGAGGGGTGTGGCCTAACGGGTGGTGGGCGTGGCCTGCGTGTCCCAGGGGAAGGCGTCCACACCAGGAGTATCACGTGGCCCAGGGGATCGAGGTACAATTGTATTGCTTCACAAAAGATACACTCAACAAGGTAAAATCAGTATTAAAATCACATCAATTTACACAAAGTTTTAAAAATCGCTAGGGCGACTCTCCCGGCTTCCGCCTCAAGAGGTCTGTAGGTTCTGCCTCGCGCTCAGCTTGGCGCGCTATTTAAATGCTCGGCGAAAAGGGGCGTGGCCTAACGGGTGGTGGGCGTGGCCTGCGTGTCCCAGGGGAAGGCGTCCACACCAGGAGTATCACGTGGCCCAGGGGATCGAGGTACAATTGTATTGCTTCACAAAAGATACACTCAACAAGGTAAAATCAGTATTAAAATCACATCAATTTACACAAAGTTTTCAAAATCGCTAGGGCGACTCTCCCGGCTTCCGCCTCAAGAGGTCTGTAGGTTCTGCCTCGCGCTCAGCTTGGCGCGCTATTTAAATGCTCGGCGAAAAGGGGCGTGGCCTAACGGGTGGTAGGCGTGGCCTGCGTGTCCCAGGGGAAGGCGTCCACACCAGGAGTATCACGTGGCCCAGGGGATCGAGGTACAATTGTATTGCTTCACAAAAGATACACTCAACAAGGTAAAATCACATCAATTTACACAAAGTTTTAAAAATCGCTAGGGCGACTCTCCCGGCTTCCGCCTCAAGAGGTCTGTAGGTTCTGCCTCGCGCTCAGCTTGGCGCGCTATTTAAATGCTCGGCGAAAAGGGGCGTGGCCTAACGGGTGGTGGGCGTGGCCTGCGTGTCCCAGGGGAAGGCGTCCACACCAGGAGTATCACGTGGCCCAGGGGATCGAGGTACAATTGTATTGCTTCACAAAAGATACACTCAACAAGGTAAAATCAGTATTAAAATCACATCAATTTACACAAAGTTTTAAAAATCGCTAGGGCGACTCTCCCGGCTTCCGCCTCAAGAGGTCTGTAGGTTCTGCCTCGCGCTCAGCTTGGCGCGCTATTTAAATGCTCGGCGAAAAGGAGCGTGGCCTAACGGGTGGTGGGCGTGGCCTGCGTGGCCCAGGGGAAGGCGTCCACACCAGGAGTATCACGTGGCCCAGGGGATCGAGGTACAATTGTATTGCTTCACAAAAGATACACTCAACAAGGTAAAATCAGTATTAAAATCACATCAATTTACACAAAGTTTTAAAAATCGCTAGGGCGACTCTCCCGGCTTCCGCCTCAAGAGGTCTGTAGGTTCTGCCTCGCGCTCAGCTTGGCGCGCTATTTAAATGCTCGGCGAAAAGGGGCGTGGCCTAACGGGTGGTGGGCGTGGCCTGCGTGTCCCAGGGGAAGGCGTCCACACCAGGAGTATCACGTGGCCCAGGGTATCGAGGTACAATTGTATTGCTTCACAAAAGATACACTCAACAAGGTAAAATCAGTATTAAAATCACATCAATTTACACAGTTTTAAAAATCGCTAGGGCGACTCTCCCGGCTTCCGCCTCAAGAGGTCTGTAGGTTCTGCCTCGCGCTCAGCTTGGCGCGCTATTTAAATGCTCGGCGAAAAGGGGCGTGGCCTAACGGGTGGTGGGCGTGGCCTGCGTGTCCCAGGGGAAGGCGTCCACACCAGGAGTATCACGTGGCCCAGGGGATCGAGGTACAATTGTATTGCTTCACAAAAGATACACTCAACAAGGTAAAATCAGTATTAAAATCACATCAATTTACACAAAGTTTTAAAAATCGCTAGGGCGACTCTCCCGGCTTCCGCCTCAAGAGGTCTGTAGGTTCTGCCTCGCGCTCAGCTTGGCGCGCTATTTAAATGCTCGGCGAAAAGGGGCGTGGCCTAACGGGTGGTGGGCGTGGCCTGCGTGTCCCAGGGGAAGGCGTCCACACCAGGAGTATCACGTGGCCCAGGGGATCGAGGTACAATTGTATTGCTTCACAAAAGATACACTCAACAAGGTAAAATCAGTATTAAAATCACATCAATTTACACAAAGTTTTAAAAATCGCTAGGGCGACTCTCCCGGCTTCCGCCTCAAGAGGTCTGTAGGTTCTGCCTCGCGCTCAGCTTGGCGCGCTATTTAAATGCTCGGCGAAAAGGGGCGTGGCCTAACGGGTGGTGGGCGTGGCCTGCGTGTCCCAGGGGAAGGCGTCCACACCAGGAGTATCACGTGGCCCAGGGGATCGAGGTACAATTGTATTGCTTCACAAAAGATACACTCAACAAGGTAAAATCAGTATTAAAATCACATCAATTTACACAAAGTTTTAAAAATCGCTAGGGCGACTCTCCCGGCTTCCACCTCAAGAGGTCTGTAGGTTCTGCCTCGCGCTCAGCTTGGCTCGCTATTTAAATGCTCGGTGAAAAGGGGCGTGGCCTAACGGGTGGTGGGCGTGGCCTGCGTGTCCCAGGGGAAGGCGTCCACACCAGGAGTATCACGTGGCCCAGGGGATCGAGGTACAATTGTATTGCTTCACAAAAGATACACTCAACAAGGTAAAATCAGTATTAAAATCACATCAATTTACACAAAGTTTTAAAAATCGCTAGGGCGACTCTCCCGGCTTCCGCCTCAAGAGGTCTGTAGGTTCTGCCTCGCGCTCAGCTTGGCGCGCTATTTAAATGCTCGGCGAAAAGGGGCGTGGCCTAACGGGTGGTGGGCGTGGCCTGCATGTCCCAGGGGAAGGCGTCCACACCAGGAGTATCACGTGGCCCAGGGGATCGAGGTACAATTGTATTGCTTCACAAAAGATACACTCAACAAGGTAAAATCAGTATTAAAATCACATCAATTTACACAAAGTTTTAAAAATCGCTAGGGCGACTCTCCCGGCTTCCGCCTCAAGAGGTCTGTAGGTTCTGCGTTACAAAAACCAAACAGAAATTAAGGTTGAAATTTTGGTGGCCAGGGATGGATGTCTAATTTGATAGGGTGATTAGAGATTGTATGTCTTGCTCTGCGAGTGACAAAGTGTTAAAGTTTTGTATTCCACCCATGCATTGTCATTTGCTACCCAAAGGAGCCTGGGTGGATGTGGCAATGGACATCATCAGCCCATTGACTGGGGAAAGAAGTTCACTGTATATTCTAGTATTGGTTGATCTATTTTCGAGATAGCCGTAAATTACATTTGTCTCTGTTTTCAATTTGAGTGCTATTTTTAAGTTTCTTGTGGAAGTCTTTTACTTGAAGGATTACTTAACACACTGCAATTTTGCTCCAATGAAATTAAGTACTTTCTAGTATGTAATAGTATTGCACACAAGCATCCTGAAGCCAATGGTGTAGTAGAAAGATTCAACAAAACTCTTAAAGAAGTTATTCAGCTAGCAAAATCCAATGGCATGTGTCAGAAGGAGGAAGTAATTAGATGGTTGAAGCATATCCTCTTACTCCACATCAGTCCATAAATATGAATCCATTTGAGCTATTAAAAGCCAGAACACCAAATTCCAGTTTTGTACCGAGGTAGATGAAATGGCATCAAGGTTAGGTGAAAATAGATATTAACCAACCATGGAGGAAAAATTGAGTTGGAATTACAGACAGACCCTAAGGAATGTTACAATCATATGCATACGACCAGGTTAATAGACTTTAAACTGGGTGATTGGGTCAGCGACAGCGTGAAGACTCCCATTGGTGACAAGGAGTGGTCAAAATTACCTGAACCTAAAATGATAATCAAACTGTTGGGCAATGTGGTCAAGGCTCAAGATGGTAGGATTTGGAATTTGGGAAGAGAGGTGAGGCATGTTTGGCTAAGTCAGTTAGTGATGATGAAAAAAACGATAATGGAAATGGATCACAGGACAACCACATGGGCAGAAAACATGATATGCCAGACAATAACAAATCTAAAGATAGTGTGAGAACCAATTGGCTTGTGACCCGGCCCCCAAGCTTCTAAAAGATGATGTGGTCAATTAAATCTTAATTCTTTCCTAAGTGATGATGGGATAGGAGATATATGTTTTTAGGTAGCCATTACATTTAATTTTAGCTTATATATGTATAGCCAGCTATAGTTTTGGATAATTATTATATTTCACTCTAGATTGCATATGTACAGTCACTTTTAGTTCTCTCCTATTTGTTTTTCGTACCCTTATAATCCCCCTATTTATAGTGTTCTTTGTAGATCTTATACTCATGTAAACTTTAGAGGTTCAATTGGTCTTTATGCAATGTTTTCCGGCTCAAACACATGTTATAATTTCTGTTACATGTTGGTGTTCTTGTATAAAAAAGGAAGATGTGTGGCATCTACATTAGCTGTCACAGGAGATTGGTCTGTGGCTTTAGAATACTTGCTCCTCCAGGTTCTATAATGGTCCGATGTGAGGAGCTGTACCAGAGAAGTGACAGTTAGACCAGGACTGTTGCTGAGGTGTTGACTATATACTCCCTCTTCACCTTTTTTCTGTGTAAAACTGCTTTTTTAAGCAAATTATGCACTACCTCTGTTTATGGCCTCTTATGATGAGGTATTGATTGTTTAACAAGCTACCCAGGCCAACCTTTTAGATAACATGAGGTGATAGACAAATCATAATATACATAAATAAACAGTATAAATGATAATTATGCTCATATTGAACCACCTTATCCTTATGGAATCAAGAACAACCATCAGCCATTTGCTAGGTGACTCAGGTTCCAAACTATTCATTATAGTGTTTGACTTTCACTTGTGCTTTGTAATATTTAGTATTTTGTACAGGCTAATTTGATAGTCCATGATTTGTGGTGAGAGAGAAGACTTTTACAAAAAATATATCACAGTGATAATGAAATGATGACAGAAACTATCCTTTAGGAATTTTGAGTTGTCACCAGGGCTGATTCACAATGCTCTTTGCTATCAAAAAATGTATGAAACCCAGAGCTTTATATGGGCCGGTACTGTCTGGTACGAAGTACCAGCACTTTTTTATTTTGAGACGGAGAGTATCTGCACTTCTTAAGAGAGACGTAATACTTTTAATTGGAGAGCACCGGTACTTCTATTTTCCTATTTGAAGCACTGATGCAACCTGGTTAAAAATTGTAGAATAGACATTGTTTGCATTAAGAATTACCGATAAAAGAAAATAGTTGAGCAATAAGTGAACGTGGTTGTGAGATGTGTGAGCACCTAAATTCCCACAGGGCTTGGAAAAGCGGACACACTCAAGAAAGTGTTGGAGGTGTGGCCAAAGTTTAACAGGAATAGCACCTGAATAACACATAGAATAAGATGGTGCATGAAGTGCGGTAGGTGTAGTGAGAGGTACCTATCCAATCCAGGTTTTTCTCGATTTGTTTTAGGAAAGATGACCTGTCTGTAAAAATGATGACTTTTCAAGACAAATAGTACTTTTGTACGTGACCTTTATACACATATATGTGTATACTATGCTACATTCATACTACAATGGGGTGTAATGCGAATGTATGTGAATGTGTAAACTATGCACCTGGGTATGCATAGCTCCAGCTTTGTGCATCTTGCTGCTTTCCTTTCTCCAGGACCGGTTATGCTGGACCACTCTCAGCCTCCATTGAAGGAGAGAATGTTTTGACTAGCTTCACAGTAACAGCTGTGGTCCTCTCACATGGCCCTTATGATAACAGGAGGAGAGAAGGAGGGGAGGAGCACAGCCCACAGTAACACCGCATTACAGTGCAATGCGGCCAGAGGTGTGAGGCTCAGGTGTGAGAGGTGAGACGAGATCGAGAGGTGGTAACAGCAGTACGTTGCTATGCCTCACATTGCGCAGAAAAGGCTGGAGTGGCTTGTGCATGTTTCAGTGACAGCACTCCCCACCACCTCCACTGCCTTGCTCACCAATCTCACCTCATTGATCTTATATTGTTCTTGTTTGCCTTACCCCCCTGCTCCCAAATTTTTCCACAAGCTCCTCCTGCCTGCCCGTCCACCTGCTGGCCCACCTCGCTCAACCTTCTTCAGTCTACCTCAGCCTGAGCCTAGCTCAGCAATCTGCAGGATGGGGCTGTTTAAGCTACCCGTAGTGTTCAGTAGCTAAGTGTGGCCCATCGTGACATGGCATGGCCTTGAAACATTTTCACCTGTTGCTTTTTGCCATCTGCTGTCTGCTGCTTGCAGCCCCTGCCTGCCCCCCCACCCCTTGGTTCTCCACATGCTACAGGCAAGGGCCGCTGTGGCTGTCAGTGCGTCCCTATGGCAGTTTAAAGTCCTACTCTTTAAGGAGCTAATAGAGCAGATCTTCAATAATAGCCCGCCATCATGACACCAATACGGGTTATCACAAGGGCAACATACACCAACAGAAAATGGGCAGCAGTTTATCAATGGCTAGCAGGATTTTCAATGCATTATCGATAGAGACAAGAATTTAGATGCAGTCAGGTGCACAACGCCCATAGGGCTGAAAGGGCTTCAGCCCCCGCCCCCTTCCACCCACGTTGTGTGTCTCAGCCCAAGATGCTGTGGGCTTGGCTGGGCAGGGACTGGAGTTGTATCTCCGGCATGCCCGAGTTTTTCACAGTTCTTTAACCCCTTGCGCGATGCGATATTTTTCCTGCTGTGCAGGGGAATTATTGAGCGGGTGGGGTTTGGACGGACCCCAGCCGTCTTTAGCACATGCCCACCGTGTCGTGTGATGGCCGCGGACCATCCTAAGCACCGAAGGGGTTAAAGACCATTTGCCTATTTACAATCCTTTGTAAACTGGTTCGAGAGGCTTAATTTTTTTACTGGTTTCAGTAGTCCCTGACCCCTACATTTTACTATTACTATTCCTTACATTTGTATTTTAATTTTACTTCCATAGTGTGAGAATGCATTTCATGGAAAGGAATATAAAGTAGGATTGCCAAAAGAAAAATGGCAGCAATGTGGTGTTTAAAGAGCCTGCAAAGGCCTCGTCTTGACACTAAATAGGGTTATAAATATAAAAAAGTATGTATTCATTTGTCATGTGACTTTTCTGTCTTTGTTACCTTTAATTATCAGTCACGGATCATTCAGGCAGCCCTAGAACACAATTAAAAGGGCTATCTATCTATGTTTGCAGTTCGAAGTATGCACAGATATGTGCTGAAAATAGGCTTCAGGTGACTTCTTATTTTTGTACCGTCTGGGACATCAAAATAATGAGCTGGCAACCCTAATCATAAGACTGGAAGTTTGTTGCAGGATCAGCACATTATTTATTTCCTCCACCCTTAATCCCTGATTAATGCCATAATAACAATAGTTTAACTTCTATCTGAAACCCTACACCGCTGTCAATAACATGCTGAGTTACTTCAAGTGTCTAGGAATGTACCCTGCATTCAAACAACTCACTCCTCATTCTCGTCCTTCACTTTCATGCTCACTCTGCACTCACACCGATCACAATGCACTCACACTGATCACCATGCACTCACACCATTCACCCTTTCACCCTGCACTCACAGTGATCACTCTGCACTCACAATGCACTTGTGCTGTTCACCCTGTACCTCACCCAACAGTCACACAAGCACACTTCTCACCCTGCACTCATATGACACTTCACTCACCTGTCACCCTCACTGTTCAATCTGCAGTCTCATTCAAACAAGTCCATCATTAACCATGCATTCATTCGTTCCACTCTGCACTTACATCCGCACCCACATTCACATGGTCACCTTATTCACCCAGCAGTCACTTCTCTTACCCTACTCTCACACTGTTGCATCGCTCACCGCACGCTCACATGGGCACTCCTGTCACCCACACAGCACAGAGGTTTAATGTGGCTGCTCCAAAGAACGTGTACCATGCAGATCACAGAACTGAGGGCCTCATTAATGTGTTTTTGTCATAGGGCAGTGCAGCAGTCCTTCCTGTTTCCCTGCCGTATGGCAAAAGAAAAGGGTACGAATGTGACGTATCAATGAGGCACGGCACATTTCTGTCCTCTTCCCCTGCGCCGGTGCACAATGGGCTGCTGTGCTCCAATGCATGCACCTTCACACCATATTTCAAGGGTGCCTGCATTGAGGGGATGATTGTTTTTGTGGAGGAAGGGAAACCTTCCTGCACAAAAACAATCACAAGAGGGTATTTCCTTTTTCTATGGGTGCTGCATTCTGCAGCACCCATAGAAAAACGGCAGCACCCATACAAAAAGGAAAAACCAGGAGAAAAAAATAAATTTCTCCTTGTTGTGCCTTCCTTACGCCTTCCCTGGGGAGGCGTAAATATTTGGCGCTGCTTCAGATTTACTTTTTCCCGTAAATCTGAGGCAGTGCCAAAAAGTCATGGAAACTGCGTTAAAGGGAACCATATTTATGAGGCAGCATTCAGCCAAAAAAAGTGGTTTAGTGCTGTCTCGTAAATATGGAGTAGCCTCCTGCTCCACAGAATGTCACAAAAAGTGACTTTCTGGCGGTATAAGGGGCCTCATAAATGAGGTTCTGAGTGTAAGTAAACTATGAGTAGCGCTATAAAAAAAATGAAATGCTTGTCAGAAAGGTGCTATAGAGAGATGAGGTGCATTGTTGGTGAGTGGTAGTGAGGGAATTCATGGAGGAGGAGGAAATGGGGCACCAAAAAAGACTGTTGCACCGTGTGCGACCAGTGCTAGGGCCAGCCATGGCTGGGAGTGTTAGCAACCCCCGAAGTTCGGGTCTAGGTGCTCCCCTGGATTCAGATATGGACAAAGACTTGGACAGAAACACTAAAGGGGCCCTGTGGAAAACACCCAGATCCCACAGAATTCTCAAAAAACCACAAGTAAGTTCCAAGGCTCACTGGGTCGCCTTTAAGGAGGAGAAATGCCACCAACATAACAAATTGTGCCTGCAAGCACACTCCATGTTTGGCAGACTCCATTAGCAGGGGCCCAAAACCTTCAAACCCAGAACTCTGTCGGGAGTCGCCAGGCCCTCTTAATACTTAGTTTCTTCAAGCCAATGCCATTAGCTCTTACCAACATAACCATTGAAAAGGAGGAAAGTGCATTCAAGGTTAACGTCCCCCCCAAATCAAACTGAGATGGATAAAGGTGGAACGTCTAACCCCCCCTAGGGTGTTAAGGGTGTGAAGGCGGCCCTGCACCAGATCGGCAATCAAGCAGACGAGATGTTCAGAGCCAAGCATGAAGAACATGCTGATGTCTCCGCCATCTCGCACCACAACCCGGGTTCGGGGGACACACCCTACAATCCTCATACACCCTTCCTCTCGCTTTTTTCCACCAGCAAGCACGATGACTTTTGGCCTGCATTGTTATCAACACTCCATTCCACAATTCAATCACACAAATCTTACTCAGAAAAGTTAGAAGTTCTAGCTGCTCTGTTAAACACCACGTAGTAGTAGCACCAGAAGTAAGTCAGCGGAAAAATGTATTAAATCAGTCCCAAACGTCTCCTCTTCCCATGTCACATTCACCGGCTTCAAGATTTTAGATTATCTCAAAGGGCAAGCAGAGCCTTGAGCAAGAGAATCCCCTCCAACCACTGAAAAAAACATGGGCTCATGCAAGGTTATGTGTGCAACAGAGATACACGCAAAGCCTGAGATTGCATCCATTGCCAAAAAAAGAGCATTCACTTGGTTGCATTAACCTTGCAAATGGAAACATCAAAAACCACTGACAAAGTGGTGAGTGCTGAGCCCACGCCACAGCTCAGTTCATTGGGAGAAAACCCTCCAATTTCATTATTAATAACTCTTGCCCAATGGAAGCATCCGACAAAGTGAGAGCGCAAAATACTGCAGAAAGCCAGGAATAAGGCAGCCTTTTCAATAAAATGAACAAAACATACCCCATTGTTTAGAAAAAGGGTGATACACCTAGCGGCACACTGCAGGCTCCAGTTCCAACCGTTGAAAACTTCCCTCAGAGCCAAATCTCTTCCACTGCTATTGAAATAGATTCACTGAAGGAGGCTCAGGCAAGGGCCTCTACCAACATGGTTCGCCCACAAACTAAAGTTGCCTTGATCTCGAACAATAGTAACTCTTCCATCGAGCGCCAAAAGCCTGAGGCACTCGTCATCAATGTCATCACCACCCGGCGGGAAGTAAAACGCCTCACCTCCTAATATTGAAGTCAACTCTAAACACCATGGCGACTGACATGGCCTTGTATTAAATGAAGAGGTTGCTGCCACAATGGCTTACTTCAAAATGGTGAACTCTACAACTGTAGCGGGTCCCTTGAATAACATGTGGATCCTCCAATTTGTAGTGGTAAACTATCACTATAAGTACCATGAAGCCACTAGCCTTGTAACCACTCAAAGATTGGCCAATTACAACAGAGGCCACCGAATGAAACCCTCTCTATCCTGAAAAATGCAACAGGTGGTAGCAGTCAGACCAATGAAACAACAACCGAGTTGGAAAGCTTCCCAGGGAGGCACAATAAGCAGCATCAAGCTTGCAACATCAAATCAGTTTTTTGTGGTGTCATTGACATCCAGCCCTGCATTTGCTCAGTTTCCCCGGTTCACACGTTGATCCTGGAATGCAAGAGGTATGTGTGGCCTAGTTGACGATCCAGAAGTGGTTACGTTCTGGCAAACATTTATGTAATGATGCTACAAATGTATTCATGCTACAGGAAATTTGGAGCATTACCTCATTCCCATGATTGGGTACTTAAGAGTTTTGCACAGCGGGGAATAAAATGAATGAAAAAAGTTAGACCAAAAGGTGGCCTAGCCATTTATATTGTCTCAGAACCGGACGTAAACACTGAAGAAATTGCCCTTCACGAATCCTTGATCATGGCCGTATTATTTCTCAGCTGGGCGTGACACCTCATAGCACCCCTTATATTAATAAATATTTACATTCACCCACACCCTCATTCAAAATGGGAGATCATACCCAAACGGGAGTCAATAATAACAAACTTAAGCCACATGATTCTGTCTGGCTATTTTAACTCGAATCTACTAAGCAATAGACATTTAAACGAGACCAAATTACTACAAGATGATCTATGGCATATCCCCCATCAAGTGACTCCTTCCACCAAGAGCCAAGAGGGTTTCAAGTAAAAGATTCTGGATATATGCTTGCAAACTGGCCTCAGATTACTGAATGGTAGAGCAAGCGAGATGCAGACCCTCAGCACCAACTTATACTGTCTTGAAGTCTTGGTTGACAATAGACTACACCTTTATGAGCCTCTCCCTTTTTGGATACCTGGTGCACTTTAAGATCAATGTTCGTCTAGAAAGTGATCATAATTCACAGGTCCTGCCTTTAAGTGATGAATGCCTGCTTCTGTCCAAAAGCCTTGACTCGTGCTCTGCGTCACCAGCCTATAGAAACTAAAATGCAAACGCGAGTCAGCAGAGGATATCGAGGAGCACTGTCAACAATCCTTAGAATATATATGTACAATGATGCCTGTATCATTGTATTCAAAGGCTTGTATCTTTTTTTAAAAAAAGATACAAGCCTTTGAGTACAATGATACAGGCAAGCATACCATTAAGTCAGTTATTACCTGTGATACTACTTTTGTAGTGTATGTAATTGTTTGCTCATGTAAAAAGATTTATGTGGGAAGTACTGTGAGAAGACTTAAAGATAGGATGATTGAACATTTTCGTGCCTTAAAAAATGGGGATACTAGATACCCGATTGCCTCCCACATAGTACAGAATTATGAGGAAAAAGGCAGACATCAATTTATGTATCATGGAATTGAACATGTTACAATGGACTCCCGTGGTGGAAACAGAGTACTAAAACTACGACGTAGTGAGGCAAGATGGATCATGAAACTCAGAGCGGTTGAGGAGGGCCTCAATTTGGACTCTGAGCTGCAGTATTTTTTAGGGGATTGAATAGAATATGATGTACCCATAGCTGAGTAAGATATGTATACAATATGTGAATTTTATGTTTGTGTCTTGTTCTGACCACTGAATGCAAATCGACATTTTTACTTAAATTTTTGAAAAATATCTGAAGTTGTATTTAATATGTATTTACTATTAGTTATGTTATACTTTATTAGATATGGTGTATATACAATACAGTTATACATAGGATAATTCAGATGTACTTTCTACTAATTTGCCTAATAATGAATTTTGAATGTACAAGATTGCTATTGCCTACTGAAAGGACCTTCATCTAGAATTTTGATTTTTTAATATTTTTATTATTGTTTGTTTACTTTTTCCGCTTCTTTTTGACTCTCCCCTTTACCTTGAGTGAAATAATAACCTTTGCATGTTTCCTTTTTTTCCTCTTTTTTCATTACAAGAATGCTGAAATTAGGGTGTAGGAGCCGTGATAAAGGTATACCTACCGGCCCACGATCTTAAATAAATGGCGTGGGTCTGGTGTTTTTCGTCAGACAATTACTTTTGGAACTATTGGTTCGAGTGAGCTGTTATGCAAACCTTTTTTGTAAATTGAAACTACCTTTAAATTTATCTAACTATGAAACGTATCTTTTTGCAATATAACTCTATAAATAGATGTTGTATTAAAACGTGGAATGCCCAGACAGGCACAGATAATATATATCGGTATCCTTACTCGGAGGTCTTGAGAAACAAAGATAGGACTAAATACTTGATATTGTACTTTTTATTAATAATTAACCAGGAACACTAGTACGACGAAACTTTGATTATATTTAACTTCCAATTAAAACTAGCATCTTACACGTAGTAAATAATAATAAAATAAGTAGCAAAGATTCGATTGTAAACTGATCAAAAAACATCAAAAAAATACAAAATAATTTATCTACTTAGTTATATAATAACTAAGATGCAGCAATTATACCACAACTAAGATTTATTCACTATTTATTTACTTCGTGCCTCGCTAAACATGGCGCGACTGGTTGGCAGTGCGCGTTTTAACATTTAAATATGGCGCTTTAAGGGAACGCGAACGCGAAAGCCGGGAAGCTGACGAGGAGACGCTGCGATAACTTGAACAGGTAAACGCCGGCAGAGATTTGAATGCGGGCACGGCTTAAGATTGAACTTTTATTCCTGCACGCTGTGGGATATTGCACGTACCGACTCGAACGCGGGCATTGTGTGCTTATTAATGAAATTGCCGACACTGGTTTTCTTCTACGCCCGAGTATAACTTACGAAGGCACTTCAGTATAATGTCTTAGCCTGCCACTTTGATAAAAACGCTTATTTCCCTCAATGGTAAAGTACCTAATAAATATTTCGTTCTTTTAGGTACACGTACTCGTGTATCCTGAATCTCTAATTGCTGCATCGGATCTGATGTACCCCTCAGTGAGAATACACCTATACTACGATAGGTGAGTCTTTCACATAACACTGTGAATAGGAAGCACCTTTGTTTATAAATAATAGCTCCAACATATGTACAATTTTAATTAAACTTACTATGAAAGTATACCTTTGTTCCAGGCTCTTCTAACTGATTTCTACATATTACAAAAGCATTTTGAAACTTTGTTTTTGGCAAGACTTAATTGCGACTGAGGTAATACTCTGCTATCTTTATTAATGGAATGGTGCGTTTGGGACTACTTTTATCTAGTATCTGCCTTGTGAGCACCTAGTGTATGATATACCTGGTTTCACTGGAATAATTTTTCCTTTCTTTTCTTAAGTTTATGGGTTAATTTTGGTAGCCTTTGAATTGACGTGTTTGGCTCTTTTACACTTTTCTTGGTGGAATTGGTTATGGGTAACATAATATCTCTATTAGTTGGTACAACTAATAATGTAAATATGTTTGGGTTTCAGCCCTGATGAAGTCTGTTGATGCAAGGATTAGCATCAGACGAAACACGTGTTGGCTGAAAGTCAATTAAGGACAAAATTGTGAATTGGAGTAAAGAAAAACCAATAAAGGAGATTGGAATACTGGAATTGTGGAATTTTCATTAACTAAAGACTTTACTTGGCAAGGAAGATATCACCTCTGCACTAAATATTATTGGACATTGCACCGGATTGGTGAATTGCAACCTAATGATTAATTTTGTGGAGCTCAGAGAGATACTGTTTTGATTGCTTAACTCCCTGGTGAATTGCAACCTAATGATTAATTTTGTGGAGCTCAGAGAGATACTGTTTTGATTGCTTAACTCCCTGGAGTTCCGGGGTTTCTTGGGTCACTGTTGGTAACCAGTACCTTTCTCTCTTGGAGTTCACTTTTCTGATTTTGTTGAATTTGTAATATATTCCTATACTTAGAGCTGTGCGCCTGATCTTTGACTTGGTTGCCAAATTAGCTTCAGTAAAATACTGCCTCACATCTGTGTGGGTGGACTCCAGACATTTCTTCCACTTCAAAACTATAAATAATGGACCCTCAGACCCACTCTTCTTGAATCCACTGCTGGACCTGTGGAAAACTACAGAAGGACTGCTTTGTATTCCAGGGGCCTGCCATGCTGCTTGAAGCCTGCCTTGTCCCTCAGAGGACTGCCCTGCTGCTTGAGGCCTACCTTGTCTCTCAAAGTCATGCCTTACTGCTATCAGAGGACTGCTTGCTGCTTGTAGCCTGCCTTGTTGTTCTGAGAACTGCCCTGCTGCTTGAGCCCTGCCTAGTTCTTCAGAGGACTGCCATGCTGCTTGAGGCCTGCCTTGTGGCTTGAAGGAGAGACTACCTGCTCATTGAACCCAGGACTACCAGAGTGACTCCAAGGGTCAGTGGGCCGACTTCCTGTTTTGAGCTAAGGGGACACAACAAGCTCCAGAGGCCTCGCTGCAACTGCCCACCGAACCTGCAGCAACTGGCCTTGACTGGACCTGCTACTGGACTCATAGGTTGTTTTGCAAAATAAACAATCAGAGTGATACACAATCTTCCCTTCCAAATTATCAATCAATTAGGTAGGTCTCAAATTGCGGCACACTTCCATTGGATGCAATCACAGGCACACAAATAATTTGCCTTGCTTTTAAGCCAAGAAAACCTTAAAAAAATAAAAACAGCTTATTTCCTTACAGGAAACAAGGATGCTTTTTGGAAAAAAACGTTTTCTATTGTTAAAAGTTTCAGTGAGAGTTGAAAGTGGTACCCAATTCACAAAGAGGACGCGGTGCAATGGAGACATCGAAAGTGTTACTACCCCAACTTCAGCGTCTGTAATTTTTCAAACAATTGATACACATAACACCAAAATTTGGTATGTGGAATGGAGGCCCACAACACGCCCCTTCCAAACTCATTGTGGTTCAGTCTGCCAAAGTGTGATTTTGTGAATGCTGAAACCCTTCTTACTCATGGCCCTCAAATGCATGACCCATTCACAATTCTGCAACATATACAAATGCAATGTGCTATTGATGATGAGATTGTTCAGAAAGAGGCATCTACAATGGAGCTGCGGGCCAGAAGAGGGAACCAAAAGTAGCCCCGTCAAACATGCTCAAGTCGGGCTCGCTCCCGTTATCTCCTAAGGCTATTTCTCTCTTTCAATCGATCGATCCTCTCTCGCTTCCTTTCTCTTCTTCGTCTCAGGTCGCTTTACCTTCTCCTTCCTACCTCTCAATCTTTCCTCTGGAGCTGGAGAAATGACAGAGGCTCGAAGAGCGCTGATGAACTTTCAAAATCAGCCTCCAAGGACTCCAGCCCACTGGGAAAATATGTGTCGAATAAAAGGCCTGATCGGCCCTGCAGGCAGAATATAGGCCACTGACAGAAGTGGATGACTTCTCGTTGAAGATGTGAGTTGTTGGTTCTTTTTCTAAAAGGCAGAGAGATTATGGGGCGAGCCAAATACCAAGTTGGGATGGAGTTTAAAATCCAGGACAGAGTTGGAGAAGTCTAATTTTCGACTTTTCTCCTGTGCTTCTTGACTTCAGATATCGAACATTGTGCATTAGAAGACATCTACGGTATACAAAATGCCTCGCAGTCTCTTCATTATCCGACCTCCCCGGTGAACATAGACACACACAGACTTCGTCTCAGCCATATCTAGTAGGGATCATTAAATTGTACTTGCCCCCTCTCCATTTACAGGCACTGTGCGCGTGCCAAAGACCACAGGGAGGGACAGTTCCTCATCTGTGCCTGCCTTCTAACCTGCAAATTAGTGCCCTGGTTATTTTGGGAAGTAAAAGCTTTTTTTCTTCATTTTCCCTGCCTCTTGCAAAATGGCTTCCTGGACCTCTTTGCCCATCCAGCCATGAAAATGGCGGTAAAGCAGAGCAGAGTTAACCTTTCAAATTAGTCATGGAGACTGGAGGGGTGGCCGCTGTTTAACCCTGTCGTATCGTATCTGCTTTGAGAGCCACTCGATGCTGCCACATGGCCGGCATGCAGTACAATTCGACGCTGAGACTGATGGGGGTGCGTCAGCTGGGAGCTCTGCGGGGTCAGAGGGGTAATGGACCAGAGGATAGGGAAAAGAATTCAGGAAGAGAACACAAAACTAGAAAAAAAGCGTAGAACGAGTAAGGACAGATAGAAGGTGCAAAGGAGCAAACGTGAATGAAATGGTTGGAAGGGAAATTAAAAAGGAAAAGAAAGAGAGAAGACGGTTTTAGAAAGAGGGGTCAATGAAGATGCAAAAGGATACGGTGTCGGATAAGAAAAAAGATAGAAAAATGAATTCCAAAAAGAAAGAAGTAGAGGCACCTGTGTTTTTTCCTGCGTACATTTCTGAAAATAATCTTTCTTTGAGAGTCATTTACACAAGTGGCTTATGAATGAAACAGGTCACATCTGGATTACGTGTATCTGTCTTGTATCTGAAAACGTTATGTATCACTTAGAGGTGTAGCTTTCATTGGTGCAGCAGGTGCAGTGGTACCAAGGCTAGGAGGACTGAGGGGCCCAATGAACCCTGTTTATTGCTATATTTTATAAGCCAAATAGCAGCCAGGATGCCCTGACACACTGGCTAGGCTACTGGTGTCGCAAGTATTGCAAAATGCTGTTGCATGCCTGATAGCGGGTGTTTTTAGTAAGAACAAAGGGCCGGATGCACTATTACACTGGTTGCAAAAACGGGTCACACCTTCCAACCGGCATTTTTGCGACCAGTGTGGAATTTTGAGAATTGGCCTATTTACTAATAGATCAGTTCACAAAATTCTGAATCAAATTGAATGCAATCTAATGAGATAGCTTGTAAATTACGATCTGTGCTATTGGAGACGATTGGGATGGTGGCTTGCAGGGGTCAAAAGATTATGGGGCATTTGCTCAAAGATTTATTGCCGAGTTATCGGCACTTCATTGCAGCCAAAGTGCAGATAAATGTATCGCCTCATTCACAAGGTGGCACTAAACGCCCATATCACCAGTTTGCCTGCGATAGCAAGTGCAAAAAACATCGCCACAGATGACACCAGCAACTAACGCTAATGAGATGCAGAGGGGACGCTCCCGTGCAAAAATCTGCGACAACACCACTCCGCAACATTTTCAACGACCAGCCAGATCGGCGATAAGATCACAAAATATGCGATAAGGCGCGTTAGCAGCAGGAAATGAACACCTGCTCTGACCTGGTGTAAAGTCGGATTACAACCTGCACCAGAAAAGGGAGCCCAGCCCAGAGCCACAACAGAAGAACAACAGATGCCATGGAGCCACTGATCATGCAGCCCGGACACCCAAGAGGGCCACAACACCCACCACCACCACACCCAAGGGCGGATCCCCGGAACCACCTCTGCCCCCCTGTACTACCGCAGAGGCAGCGCAGACAAAGACAGTGGACCTAAAGAAAACACACCAGCCTCACAGACATAACACCAGAGGATGTCATTGCCCACTACAGGCTCAAAAGGACAACCATCCTCCGCATCCTGAACATCATTGCCCACAGGCTGATGGTACCAACACAGCGGACAACCAACCCCACACCTCAGACAAAGCTGCCAGCTGTGCTGCACCTGTTGGCCAATGGTACCTTCAAACCAAGAATTGCCTGAGTCGGAGGAGTCTCACAGCCAGCCCTGTCAAAGTTCCTCCACCTGTCCTGGATGCCATCATCAACTTGGTACCCCAGTACCTATACTTCCCCTACACTGCGCAGGAACAGCTGGAGACCGAGCAAGGCTTCCACGCCATAGCTAGCTTCCCGCACGTGTTGGGGGAAATTGACTGCAAACATGTCCTACTTGTGCCCCCTGCAGACACTGCACACAATTACTGCAACAGAAAGCACACGCATTCAATCAATGTGCAGGCAATAGTGGACCAGGGGGGACTCTTCACCAATGTCGTCGCCAACCACCCAGGCAGTGTGCATGATTCTTACATCTTCCAAAAGTCCATCATCAACCGGCGCTTCCAGGACGGCACCTACGGAAATACTCTGCTCATTGGCAAGAACCAAATGAACACACCACACACCCCAACTCCACAATCATGCAACTCACAACTCTGGGAATGCACACGTTACACAATCACATTCAACATGATAAACAACATGCCCACCCACCAGACACGACAGCACAACTTGCTGTGATAACCTGGGCTAGCCTTGGACATGAGCCATCAACGGCATGGTGCCACACCACACAATAGCAGATTGTGGGGGAGGTGGGAACGAGGCATGTGCGAAGGAGGCAAGCGACCCGTGAATGATAATGCACACAATGTCAAGTGTGGATGTGCTGGACAGACTGAAGCATGCAGACAACAGACGGTACCATGTTGACATACACGCAACCATGTAACCCCAGCCAGTAGGGAAGATCGTGGAAATGTAGACTGTTACGTACCCCCCCCCCCTGTAAGCGGGAGCAGAGTGGGTTGGCCCGGCGTACACCAGGCCAGCATAGGGTTGTGAACAAAAAGTATTTACCTCGGGGTATGGTTCTCTTCCGGAATGCCCGTGTCTGCAGGGGCGGCACCTCTCGCCCCACCACAAGGCCGAAACCGTGAGCGGTGTTGCCTGTGATCCTTTGCGCCTGCTGCACCCCGGGCCGCTGGTCCCCGAACCTGTCTTGGCCGCCCCTACACACCAAGACCTCAGTGCTCACCTGCCAACACCAGCTTGTGTCAAAGAGGGCCTACCAAGTGCCAGTGCAAGCTCCAAGACTGAGGCCCGCAACCATGGCAGCCTCCGACGACCATCACGGCCTCCGCGACACAGGCCCGCAGTACTCCTTTCTCGTTGACATACACCACCGGCAGACACAGCGGACAAGTAGGTCACACATTTGGAACTGAGTCTTAATTACACAATGGCTGAGGACACATGTCATGGCTGAGTTTATGTCACTATACTCCCTTCGATGTGGTGCCACCAAGTCTGTGCATGGCATTCCAGTCACACATGTCTGTGGGCCCTTGTTGACTCCTGCCTTCGGTCTACACTGATGCCAGTAGGCCCACACCAATCCAATTCATTCCGTACCAGGCAGGACACAGCATATTCGTTGCCTAAACACCCTCTCAACTATGGTGCCTCTACCTCTGTCAACCACAATTCATCTCCACATGCCATTCCAATGTAGTGTTAGAGTACCAGGAGGAGCTGGCTGAACAGCGGTCGACCCGCGCTGACTGCTGCCTCCGGCCTGCACTGCGGTCCATTAGGTCACACATTTGGAACTGAGTCTTGATTTCCCAATGGCAGAGGTCCTATCATTGCACGCAAGGAGAGACGTAAGAGGAAGACGCATTCCAGTCCGGAGGACAAAAAGGATCATCGTTACGGAGCTGATCGAACACTACCAACAACTGCTCTGGTGTCACTAACTCTGTGCATCGCAAGCCAACAACACTTGGCTGTGGGCCACTGCTGGTCGCTGCCTCCGGCCCACACTGAGGTCGGGTAGGTCTGACATTAGGAACTGAGTCTTGATGTCTTCATGGCAGTGTTCATATCATTGTACCGGCCTCATCGCAGACTGCATCCCCACTCAGCCCTGGTGCCGCTAAGTCTGTTTCCCGACATCCATGGACAATCTCTGGTTCAACTTAGGTGGCATCTGAGTCTATGGACTGGGGGTTGTCTTTATCCTCATGTTGCTGATCCCGACTTGGTGGCAATAACGAGGCAGTAGCATTCCACTCCTCCATTTGCTGCTTCTGGATGGCTTCTGCCTTCTGTATCATGCCCTGGAGGACACCTTCCACTGTCCCCCGCAACCCTCCACCACATTCACCTTCGACATCGCCGAGGACTGGCTCAGTGCCCATGGCCCTACCTTAGTGCACCACAAGCCTCCCTTCCGTGGCGGTGTGCCTGTGCCAGCCGCAGTGCATCCTGGCCACTAAATCTGTGCAGCTCTAGTCAGGGACCCTGTCTGATGAGATATTGGATGGCCTCTGGGTAGGTGGCCTTGGAGCCATCAACGCCATGTGTCTGTGGCCCTGCGATGTCTCCTGCCTCTTGCCTCAACTGCTGTTCACCAGGGCTCACACATCACATCGGGTCCTGGAGTCCTGACCGGCCCCGACGTCGCATCACCACAGGAGGCACCTTTGTACTTGCTCCGGCTACCACCATGATGCTCCGCAGTTGTCTCTGTAATGGTGGTGTATTCTGTTTCCGTTTTAATAGTGTTCACTGTTGTAGTTGTTGCCAGCACCAACCACTCTATGAGGGCTGGCTTACACTCCCCCCACACACATCCAGCACAGGCGTCACTGTACATGTGGCCCTGCCAATAAAGGGGCCAGGCGCACGTACCCGTAGCCAGTTCCACAAATTATATTAGTGTGTCCGTGTGGTCATAATGTATGCATGAGGGCCCTGGGCCCTTCAACATTGCATTGTGCTGTGTACAGCGGACGCAACCATGTCACCTCAGACAGCGGGTAAGACCTTGGACGTGTAGCGTTGTCGTCTCCCACTCAATAGGTAAGAGGAGTGGACTGGGCCATCGTAGGCAGGTCCAGCATGGGTGTGTGAATGATAATTGTGGGACTCTGGGAGTGGTTCAGTACAGGAAATGAGCAAATGCGGAAGTGAGGTGTTACGGGTACATTTCCATCTCGCAGTTTCCTGCTATGTTAGATGTAATTTGCCTGTTTCTGCGATTGATTAGACCTAGTTGTATCCTCTGTTCTGCAGTGTCGGGGTTCCGCCACCTCCTTTTGGCATTCTGACACCTGGCATTGGAATGCCAGGTGTGCCTCGGTGAAGTGTTGTGAGCCAGCCGTGCTGGCAGGTGCTTCTTGCTGCGTGGTCTATGCAGGGGCTGGGGTCTCCTCTATGTAGTAGCTTGGCTGCCCTGCTCCTGGGAGTGGGTTGCCTAGGATGTCCATGAGCTGTTGTAGGGCATCAGTGTTGAAGGTGTGGTGGTCCTCTCCAGCATCACTGATGAGTTGTCTGGTCTACTCTGCTGGAGGTGTTGTGCATCCCTCTGCTACTTGAAGGGGAGATGCATGTTGACATTGTGTTGACATGTATGTTGGTGTATTGTTCTTGTTTACATGCAGACTGTATGACAATGTACATTGTGACTGTTTGGGAGGTGCTGGATTTTGATGCGAGACAGTGGACATTTGGACTACATGACGATGTGAGGTGTTACGGGTACATTTCCATCTCAAAGGTTCCTGCTATGTTAGATGTAATTTGCCTGTTTCTGCGATTGATTGGACCTAGTTGTGTCCTCTGTTCTGCAGTGTCGGGGTTGCACATTTTACCACATTGTCGTCAATGTGGATGTGCTGTTAATGCTATGTGTGTGTGCTGAAGTGTGCCACAGGGATCAGGGACATGATCCAGGGTCATTATGGGTGTGTAGTGTGCTACACATCATTATGCATGTGTGCCATTGTGCCTATCTACCCCCGTCCCCCACTCCCTTGTCATTACTCACCCTGTTGATGTTGTGTCAGGTCCTATCAAGCTGTGTTCGGACTCCCAATTCCTTGCACCTTCTTCACACTGTTGACTGTGGCCTCCGTTTCATCCAGCTCCTCCTGTGGGGCAGGACTCCCACCTCCTGTCGCCGTTGCTGCCTTCCTGCTGGCAGTGGGTTTGTGCTTGGCTTGGCTTTTTACATCATGCCAGTGCCTCTTGGCCTCCTCGATTGACCTCCTCAACACTCCGACTGCATTTATGTTTGACAAATTGAAGTTCAGTTGATGGTAGTGTTCCATCACCTCTGTGATGCATATCCGGTTTTCCTGCCAACTGCACCCCGTCTTCCTCTCCCTCTTCTCCTTGGCCTTCCCCTATCCCGTTGTTCCTTGCTGGTGGTCTGTGTGGTTTGTGGGGTTTGCGTTGACCTCTGCACTCGGTCCGGGTGCATTCATAGTGTCACGCCGTTTTTTTTTGTTTCCCTTTAGTTTTGTTCTGCTTTTATGGTGCATTTTCCCGCTTGACGCATGGGGATTGCAGGCCTGTTGCTGGTTTTTGCTACTTTTTGTATTGTGCTTGGCCTCATTGCAAGATTTTTTGCGTTCATGTTTCGCATTTTTGCGGTGTCACGTTGACTTTATCCCAGACATTTGACGCGTTATCGTGAGCCTATCGCATGGTACCGCCGGGTTGAGAATAGGATGTTAACACAGAGTTATTTTCCCGCGATAGACTGCGATATGCAAAATTATGTTAAGCTAATTTTGCGATGTTTTTCACACGTTCTTGAAAATATCCCCCATATGCTTGTGATCTTTTTTAACCAAAGTTTTTTTTTTAAACATCATGTTTACCTTAAAGGAAACAGGGCTATATTAAAAAATATATATATTTTTGGAAACGTTTGTTTGAGAGTTGGCAGTGGTCCCTGGACCTACTCCCCCCTTTCAGACTGTATGAGAATGCAAAAACATTTGGACATCTGTCACCATATCTCTTCTACTTTTTAGTTCATTCTGGCTACTAGTCCATGAACAAAGTCTCTTTAAAGCAACAAACATTATTCACAAAGTTGTGCATCTAAACTTACCAGATTCAGGGCCTAATTTAGAGAATGTCGTCTTGCCTCTGTCCATCAGGGTGGCAGGGGACATTATGTCTGCCAACCTGACGAACGGTGGCCCGAGTCCAAGTTGCATTCCAGTTCTGCCAGTCTCTTCTGTTAGACTATTAGACTTTTCCGACTGGAGCAGGGTGAAGACTGTTTTTTATATAGCTGGTTCCAAACTGAAGTGGTACAGTGTGCCAAATAATGATCGACTTGGATGAGTCTCTGAGTAAATATAAAGTGGCTGAAATTCATTCAAGCATTCCATCCATCACTTTTTTGCATAATTTAGTTGCCCAAGGCATTGACTTTAGACAAATATACATAGCCCATGGTGTCATTATTGTAGGAAGCCCTATTATGTGCTCATTGCAAGAAGACATATACATCAGCTATGCCTTTAACTTCTGTTCGTCTCCTTTCCTTTACCGATAATTTGTTCTGGATTTCTCTCCAGTCCAAGACTGAGCTGCGTTCCGATGTGGCTGAGAGACCTGTCTTCCAAGTGCATAGCTCTGTAAGTGGCTGTTCTCTTTCATCAAGCTGGAAATAAACTTTACAGAGGACCAGAGCCCCATGGAAACACGCAGATCTTTGAGAATTGTCATTGGACTGTGCCAACTCTATGAGATTAAGAAAACTATCAGCTTCAATCTACCTGCACAACTGAGGTCCCAGGGGTAGAGCAGTCACCTACAGTGTAGGTGGATCTGCATTCACCTGACCTGCCAGAGCTGCAAATAGCCTGTGTGTGCTTTTCACATGCCTCCTCAGAGCTTTAGGGACCCCCTCAGTATATCCCCTGGACTGGGATTAATGGGGAGGTAGCTGTAGTCGATGGCAATGATTTAGCACCCATGATCAACATCCATTGTGTGTTTGCAGAGATGAAAGCATTTGAAACCCTCATGAGTATCCTAGAGATTGGCCTTGTTGCAACAAGTCTGGGGGCCAGTGGGTGCCCTAAAATAATAAATATTGATCCCCAACAAGTGGGTTATAGGATGTGGTGCTGTGAGTTATTCTTGTTTCCTGTGCAGGAGTTCAAGTGCACAGCTACCTGAATCCCCTGTAGTCTGCAACCATAGCTATAAAGGCTAGTGGACTCGCATTGTCTGTGCCCATCCACTAAGCACAAAGCACATGTCTTCACCCTATTTGTCCCCTTTCTGAAATATATGTCTACCAGGCTTGGAAAGGGCGTTATGGCCACTTTGGGGGCCTTTTCTGGGCATCACTTTGGATCTAGCCATTTAGTAGCAGGTGCATAAAAATCTAATGAATACGTTCAATAGAAGCACACGTCTCAGCAGTTTAAGAAAGATATTAAGGGGCATATTATCAAGGCAGGCGAAATGAAATTATCGCCGCTTTTGCTGCCGTTTTCGGCCGCAAAGCGGCGATAATTTCATCGCCCTATTAGCAAGCTGTCGCTAACATTAGTTAGCGACAGCTTTTAGGTGATAGCGAGCGGTTTGGGGCTCGCTTTGCACGTCAGCGATATTTATCGCTAATGACATGCAAAGTGGGCGTACTCAACCAGTTAGCGACTGAAAGCAGTCGCTAACGTCGCTATCGCCTATTAGCAAGGCAGGCGTAGCGATAAAAAAAATTAGCGCTAAGCGCGAATATCGCTAAAAACGAACGCCTGCTCAGACCAGATCTTAGCCATTATATCCAATGGGAGGTGGATATTCTGGCTAAGACCCTATTGGCGATGATGCGTGAATATCGCTGGGTTTCCAGCGATATTCATGCATTTCGCCACTATTGCCTGTTATTTTATCGCATTGGAGATAAACGTTGCTAATAGCACGTTATCTCTGCGATAAAATCCGGCGATGCTTGGCGATAAAAAAAAATTCGCTAAGCTTCTTTAGCGATAAATATCGCTAGTTGTTGATAATATGCCCCATATATTTCTAGAAAACCAATTGGTGACTGACTGGTGGCCACAAGGAAGTTTATGCAGCAGGAGGCTCCGATTGTAAATTGCACTTAAGAATATTGGTGACCATTTTTGAAAGCATACTGTATGGACTTTCCCAACAAATGCAAATGGCCAAATGTCAATGACCTGTTAGCCTAGACTTGTGCTCAGAAAGTGAATCTGGATTCCATGCTCACAATGTTAGAATCAGCTCACAAATAGCTCTATAGGTTAACATTGGCATAGACTCCAGCATTAAAGAAGATCACAGTACTTGGCACATAGAGGCTGTAATAAACCTGGGTCTGGTCACTGGCCAGGAAGATATTAGTATTCTGCTTTTCTTATTTTATGTGTAGTATTTGAACATATCTGCAATAAAGTACTTTTTGTTTTGCAAAATAAAGTACTGCTTAAAGTGGCAACCTTAAGGAGTCATTTTACAATGTTTGTAGGAAAAACTTCACAGAGAGTATGCTTACCATCACTGCTTGCCTTTACTTTGCGAAGATGCTCAGTGCGCTCTGCCTCCCAATTTGGGGATTCGCCATGGACATAATTGTCGCAGATTCCTTGAGTAGAGGCTGAGTGCTCACTGCACACCAATTTGAAAGTTCTGTTGCATAACTTTGTGCATTGTCAGTAGGCACTGACCAGATTCCATTTCATCCTTCTTAAACTCCTTCAGCAAAGATTACACTTTCCCTGAATTCTTGCAGGCTGTCGTACGGAAGTGGGGAGCCTGTGACACCTCCCGACCTTTACATACTGCTTGAGCTGATACCTCCCAGGTTTTTATCAAAAAGAGTTTATGAATGCCAAATGGTATAAATCTCATGGCAGAGCATATATAGTCAATCAATCAATGTTGACTTTATTTCGGCCAATAGCCATAAAAGCACATATCATAAACACATTAAAACATTCAGAATAATGTAAGGAAAAACACTGCATATAGACAACTGTCATTCATACTAGAATAATAAATATTTTAAAATTAAAATAAAAACACATTGATAATACTAAAACCAATACAATCCCACCAAGAAGGCATAATAATATTACAATAGCAGCAATGGCAGATATTAAAAAGCAAATAACACAACCTGGTCTGTAGATGGAATGGTAGCCCACTTCAATCTACACCTCAACATAGTTTAAAGATACTGGGAGACTGCAAAAACGATTGGGCGGGCTGTATTGGATCTTAAAATTCTTAAGGCAGAATTGTGGTCCCTAACCCCCAGATTATGACAAAGTGGCACAATGAGAATAATACTGAAGGCAGAAGAACAAAACATGCTCTACTGTTTCCTTAATCCCAGCTCAAAAGGGACAACTCATCTCTTGCTCTATAAGGGAGCACTGCCATCTCACCGCAAATGAGCGAAGAGGCAGAAATGTAATGTACAGTGTTCTAGCACCCGGAGGCCCAATATCATCTATATACTCTTCCAAGTAATAAGAAGCAGTCAGGGGAGCCACATGCCCTAACCTGTGAAAAGCTTCATCTATATGTCTTCAATGCATTTATTTTAGCATGGGATTGGTCATCCTACCAGCAGTTTCAGGATGTGCCCAAAGAGTCTCACACTCGATCTCATATAGGCTGCATTGAATGGATTCTTACCAAGCAATTTCTCCTTGCACAAGGCAATTTAAAACATCTTAAAGAACCCAGCCTATAAATGTGCCAATTTTGTGGTGGACCAAATCCTCTTTCAGTACATCAGCAGTCTGATTTTGACCCTGTTTGCAAGAGATCTAATACCCAGATCAAGCTGCAAGGGTGCTAGAGGGTACTTGCTGGCAAGTTGGTGAGGACATGTAAAAAACGATTCTCCACCATTACCATGTCATTTACATTCTCATGGGCCCAGAGTTCACCACCATAAGGTGACCCTCCCAATGCCTGCAAATTATACATCTGTAAAGCAGGAGTGAGGGAACGAAAACTAGAGCCCTGGACCGCCCTCAGGATACCACCCGTAAAATGCTCCAATCTAAGTTTACTTTTTTGAATCTGAGAGGACCAACCAAAAGAATCAATGAGGGTAAAACCAAGGTAATCAAAAGTGCAAACTCTCTTCAGAAGGACTCCACTGCAAACTGGATGTGACCCAGTGGTGGGACAGGGATTTAAAACCATATACATGGTTTTACTAATTTTGATCTCCAGCGTTCTCTGCCTGCCGAAGGCACCAAACCAATGTAGCAAGTATTGTATTCCCATAGAAGACTTAGAGATCAGAAATGAGTCATCTGCAAACAGGAGATCTGGGATCCTCCTGTTGGCCAGAGTCAGTGCATCATGCTTACACTGTTCCAAATGAGTCTCAAGATCATTGATAAACAGTAAAAAGAGGATTGGGCTAAAGCACATCTTTTTCTCACACCGAGAGACTGGGATAGGATCAGTTCACTCCCCAAATATCCCACATCTCACCAGGGCATAGTTGTTCATATGCAACCTTCTTATAACATCCACAGGCTTTTTCGAGACAGCCATGTTGGTCCAAACCTCCCATAGTGCCTCCCTAGGGACAAGGTCAAATGCTGACTGAAGATCGACAAAAATAACATATAATCGACAACCAACGATAGTACATCTTTCCAATATACTAACTGCAGTTGCAGGACCTGGTCTATGGTAATAGTCCCATACCTAAACCCTGCTTGTAGTGCAAGCACGTCTGTAGCCTCCTTCCAATCTTGTAGTCGACTCAATAACATTTGACTAAAAAGATTCTGCGAGCTATCAATACGATTCATCAGTCAATATTTGGTTGGAAGTGACCTAAGGCCCTTTTTATTGATCAGGATGATCTCAGTGCCAGCTGGACTGTGACATATGTAATCCATTCATAATACTATCAAAAAACATAGTAAAATAAGGACCCCACATTTCCTTTTCTGCTTCAAAAAAATCTCCTGGAAATGTATCGCTAGGTGACTTCCCTGGAGTGATTGAATCCATAGTAATTACCATTTCACTCACTCTGATTAGGGCTACAGTGCAAGCAGACAGGCTGAAAGAATCTCCCCCCAAGCAAGACTTGGGATAACAAACCAATCTCTCACTGTTCTCCCAAGCCAACCACACCCCTATCAAGGCCCACCAATGATCCACTCCCAGGGTTCACTTCAGTTTCAGTGTACTCCTATTGGACAGAAAATGGTCAACCTAGGCAATAGCTAAAATATTACATGTTAAAGGGGCCGAGGTTGCAGTGATCCTATTGGACAATGTATGTCAAAACCGGTGAAAATCTTTTCCATTTGCTGCGGAGAGAAGTGTCTCCCAAAATGTAAAATAATGCTCACATTCAGCCTTTGAAATGGTGGCCTTGCAGGAGGCCTTCCTTAATTAAGGCTCCTTTGCCTCTGTGGATAGTGGCCATAAGGGAACGTCTGGAAGCCCTACGATCCTAGGTATACCAATTTGCGTCCTTGTAAAAATGTTGTATACTTGTAAATGTTGTATACTTGTAAAGCGCACAGCTGCCCACACCGCGGGCGTCCCGGCGCTGTATACCGCTGGGGGACCCTTCCTGGCTTTCCCTGTGAGATGGTCCCTTTTGGGCACCCCCAAGGTGAGACCAGGCATCCCCGGCGTTGAAGGGGCTGTTGTGAAGATTAAGCAAGCTATTGCCCAGAGCTGCAGAGTAGGACCCAAGGTTAGAGTAGGTGCCGAGGCGAGAATTATCAGGCCCGCGGTTTTGACCCAAGACCCTGCCGCGTTGGGAATCGAACCCTGGTCCCGGGCCGATCTCAGCTTCCGGGTCTGCCGCCTCTAACCATTGTCCCGCTTAGCAAGGGATCTAACCTCTACCATAAAAAAGTTCATAATAAAGCAGAATAAGTTTTGATGACTAGCAGAAAAAGCCTCCCATGAGGTGGCTACTAAAGAGCTAAAGAAACAAGCAACTCTAAGAGTTGCAACTGGACACCAGTGGTCGAGATAAAAACAGACCATTTCATCCCAGGATGATTGACAGTAGGAATCAGCCTCCTATCAATTGGTTCATGTTGAGGAGAGATGACATAGCCCATTAAGTTCAAGGATAAATCCAAAGCGTTGTGGTCATCATCCTGACGCAGTACCACCTCCATGTCAATAACCAGGTGCCACATCCTAATATCCACCAGGGTGAAATCAATGTGGATTGAGCCTCCAATTATGTTAAAAGTGACCATCCCATCTCTAGCTGAGGGTGTTCTCCCATTACACATTCTCAACTCATTAATTAGGGTAAAGGCTTTGATTTGTAAGGCAGTTGCCATCCACTTCTTAACTGGGTCTATGGAGAGCTCCGAGACAGCCCAAACCTCATCCTCATCCGACTGAGTGTGAAAATATCAATAACTAGGTGTTCAAAATTACAATTTAGGTCACCAGCCACAATTTTATAAACATCATTTGAGAGATTGGGTAAGTAGGAATTAACTATATCAATAACAGGTATGATGGGCTTACTGCCTTTGTGTCCACAATACACATTGATCAAACATACCCTAACCCCATCAGCAAATTGTAAAATTAGACACAAAATATTGGTTGAGCCAAGATCAATACCTTTTGGAGAACAAATCCAAGTAGGTTTCACCCAAATTGCAAGGCCTCCCTGTGGCCTGCCTCTTCCAGATGTAAGGACTGATCTATCAAAGCCATTAAACCCTGTCCGGAGTATTGAGGTAATAGCCCAATTCTCTTGAAACATACAAATATCATATTGATCGACAAAATCACCCCACTCTTCACATGCAAGTTTACCACTAATACCGGCACGGTTCAAGGAAACAAGGTTGATCGAGCGACCTTCTATAGATGGAGATTCACAGATAGCAGGCACACACAGATAAGCTGCTTCAATAGACTGCAGCCTAGATGGAGGACAAGAGAACAATGCACTACCAATAGAAACAAAGCAGCATTAGGGGAGAAATGGCAACCAACAGCAGCTTCATCTCTCAGTCGAATATTACATCTATCGCCATGGTCCTTGAGTCTCAGGAAAATGGCCACCCTCAGTAATTCTAGTGGTTGTGCAAGTTAGTCATATGTATCAAGATTTGAGAGTGGTAAAAATCATCTGTTAGCAGTAGGAACAGTAGGAGCTCCGAATGCTTGACATTGCAAGTGAGAGATTCCCGTAGTTGGTACATTGCCAGGGGGACGAGGGCAGCATGGTCTAAAGAAGAAGCAGAACGGGACAACACTTGCCAGAAGACTAAAGTTAATAGGCCTATAGCCTTGACTGATTTCAGTGAACTTCCAAACAACCCAGTTCGCCACACCAAAAGGATGTCATTCTATTCAGACATATCAAAGGTAGTGTTATACGTTAGCCATTGGCAGACATTATATTTCAGTTCCCAATGCATTTCCATCTTATCGGAGGACACAGAAGTCACTCCGACCAGAACAGCTACTTACAGGCAACAATATTATTATATTATTATTATTATTATTATTATTATTATTATTATTATTATTATTATTATTATTATTATTAATCAGATGGCAAACCAATAGGAGGCTGCTTTAGTATAGGACGAGGGTGGGGAAGGAGAGGATACCTGTGGTTGGTCATATCTGCCCTGGGGGGCCCGGGAACCACTGTGCCCATGCTTTGGGTGCACAAGTGCTCTCCTCCTAGTGCTAATATGGGCACAGCCGAAGTACTAATAGATGTCAGCAACCCTGGAAAAGTCCCTGTGGGCAATCAGTAATGGTAGTGCACGGATCATTGGTGGGAAGGACTTGGGCTTGAGGCTGTATAGGGGGTGAAGGCAGTGATTACATTCCAATTTGCATGTCAAGTTCCAGATAATCACTTCCAGTGAACTAATCCTCTCCACAACAGGAAGGAGTGCTGCTACAACTATCGATTATATTTGCGACAAAATACCATCCCAAGGTTTATTGAGTCCTTCCCCTTCCCTTGTTCTTTGAATTTTAAAAGCTGCATCCCCATTGGCACAACTGGGCACAGGCTGAAGATTAGTGGAGGGACATGCAACATTATTACCAGGTTTGAGTCCAGTTTTGTTTTTCCTTTTCTTCCTCACTGTGGATTCGTAAAAATTATCATGGAGCAATGGGTAAAATGCTTCCCCAACTGTTTCCCTGGCCACTAATATCGCTAAGGCAGAACTTAACATAGATGCAAGCATTGGGCTCAGACAGCTCCGAGAAATTAATACAGGAGAGGCAGGCATTGTAGATGCCAAAGTGGGTGAGAGAGACCCAGGTCTCTCCCCATTTCCAAAGAAAGGCGTGTCTCCGACAACTCAATCTCCTTGGCAACTATGCTGACGGCGCAAACCAAAAATTAGTCCAAAGTGGTGCCAGCTAGAGAAGTGGAAGTGGCCCCCTCCTTCCCCACAGTCAGCTTGCGTTTGCCCATATTAACCACTTAAAAAAAAGTACTAAACTCACGAGAACAAGGATTATAAACAATCAATCCAGCAAGTCAAAAGATATGACCCAGCCCAGCCTCTTTCGGGCGATCAAGGGCGAAAATGGGCCCATCTTAGCCTGGTCTTCGCCGGGCGCACACCGAGCATGTCCCGCACTCAGAGTCTGTGATGCGCTTAGTAGTGCAACAGGGGTTGTGACCATCTCCTCCACTGTACTGTCTTTGGTGCCTCCTGGTGCGATGTCTCCTGGGGCTCAGAGTCCCCACCAGGCACTGTCAGGTCTGGGCAGAAATGGGGCTTCCTGCAAGGTGGGAGCCCGCAACGTGCTTTGGAGAGCAACAGGGGGTGTGACCAACTGCTCCCCTGCACTGTCGTCAATGCCTCCTTGTGCGATGTCTCTTGGGGCTCAGAATCCCCTCCAGGCGCGGTCAGGTCCGGGCAGAATTGGAGATTATATTCAATGCTGGAATAGGTAGTGACCATATGATCATTTTCAAAATTGGTTTTGGAGCATGATATCTCCAGTACGTTCTGAGCAGATGGACTGCTCAGAATCTGCTGGAGTTATCCTACTCCAAAAGCAAATTTGAAGATGAACAAAGTGATCACCACCTATTTGAAAAAATCAGTGAGATATCAGTTCAAAGAGTAATGTTCAGAAAAATGTAAAAACAAGTATGTTTTTGCCCCCAGAGGGTTCTTCTAGCCCCCCCCCCCACCAGGCCTAGGGACCCTGTCCCCTCTATCTTTTTTTCCTTGCTTTTTCTCAGGAAAGGGGACTGGGTTCTTGAGTCTAAGACGGCTACCACCACATCTGGCAGCCAATTAGATTTTTTCTAGAGATCTGTCTGCTCTGGGTAGCCTCCGAGGTGTGAAATATCTATATATTTCTCAAAAACTACTCAACAGAATTTCTCCAAGTCACCAAAAGCCAGTTTTCTGGGTCAAGTTTTTGCTTTTTGCCCAATTTAGTGTCATTCTGTTCAGTCATTTGGGCTGTAGCTGTGTTTATTTTTCCTATGGGAAAATAAATGGGGAAATAATGTTTTGGGACCACCCTTTCTTCTTTTTTCTTAGCCCCTGCTTGATGGATCACCCCAAAACCTTTCAGGAAGGGCTGAGTTGGAAGAAAACTATCCGACTTTATCCCACGCCAATTTAACCCACTCCACTGTATTCCTCTCAACTGTATGCTATTTCATTGTACGCTACTTCAATATAACCCACTCCACTGTTTACCACTTGACTGATGGCACTCCACTCAATGCCATTCCACTGTCCGCTATTCCAAATCTACACCACTCTACTCTACGGCATTCCACTGTATGCAATGCCACTACAGTCTACGACACTGAAGTCTACACTTTTCCACTGTATGTAACTCCACTCTACGCTACTCCATTCTTTGTTATTCCACTGTATGCCATTCCACTCTATTCCACTCCACTTTACACCACTTGACTGTAGACTATTGTACTGTACACCACTCAACTCTATGCCACACTACTCTACGCAACTCCATTCTACTAGGGGGGGCAATAAACTCTGCTCCGCCAGCAGACTTCAAAGAGTTTTGCCCACTCTACTTGGAGCACAGAGTTCTGGAAGATTTTTCGAGCGCACAGTTCACCAATGATAAGTTGGCAAGTGCAAGAAAGTTCCTAGAACCTCCTAGCGAGATTTCTCAACAGGGTAGTCAAGGTATGTCACTACAGTTCATGGCAAAAAAACTGCCGCTCAAGCAGAAAATCTCGATCAGCAGAAAAAAGCAGCACCCTCTGGCACGCCACGTGGTGCCATTCACTCAGATTTTACAGCACAGAAAAAGCTCCCCGTGCTAAAAGGCAGTGCCAGCAGAGCTAGGTGCCGAATTATACAGCTCATGGAACTCTGCAGAATCTTGCAGAGTTTTAACACCTTGGCTTCTTGAGATATTCCTCTCCTGTGCTGGGCCCTAATAGAAATGGGTGTGGTCATGACGAGCTCAGCTCGTCATGAGCACACGAGCACTGTGCCTCATGACGAGCTGAGCTCGTCATGCGCACCAAAGGGGTTAATGTAACTCTACAGAATTCCACAGAGTGAAACACCACGAGTTCCCACACCCCTACATTCTACACCACTCCACTTAAACCTACTCCATGCCACCCGACTCCACTATGCTTCATTCAACAATACTCGATGACCCTCCACTGCACCACACTGTACTCCACTGTATAGCACGGCACTGTACAACAATGTTCTTGTCTCAATGCAATTGTACAGCACTCTACTCTATAGGAGTATACAACACTGTACTCCACTTTACGACACTCTATGCAACGCACTATATGCTACTCCACCCCAGGTAATATACTCTATTCTATGAGACACTACTCCTCTGTACTTCACTCTACTCCACTGTCACTCTGAGCTACTCCACTGTATGCTACTCTATGTCACTGAACTCTATGACAGTATATTCTACTCCACTCTTATATACTGTACTGCACTCAACTCTATGCCACTCCACTGTTCAACATTTTAATCCACTCTGTTACACTCTACTATATTCCACTCTGCAGCACTTTTCAACATTCTACCATACACCAGTCCATTCCACTGTACCACACACCACCCCACTCTACAACACTTTAATCCACAGTATTCTATGCCACTCTACTCTACTTGACTGCACTCCTCTAGAACACACTACTCCACTCCACTCTTTGCAACACCTCTCTAAAAGACTCTACTACATTCTGTGCCACTAAACAAAAATGGGATGCAGTCTACGCCCCTATGCTACTCTGTACAACCCTCTACTCCACTCTAAGCCCTTAAATCCCAGTGTACAATACTCTACTCCACTCTACGACACTTTCCAGCACTTTATGGCACACCACTTAACAATACTGTACAAAATGCCACTCCAATTTATAAAATGTACTTGAATTTACACTACGCCTGTCCACTCTAATGCACTCTATGCCACTGTACTATAAAACATGCGGCTACACTGTACAACAATTTACTACAGTGTATGCTGCGAACACCACTCTACTCCGCTCCACTCCATGATTCTCTATGATACTCCACTCTATTCCATTCCACTTTACACCAATCATCTCTACCCCAAGCCCACTCCACTGTACAACACTCTCTTCTACACCACTCCAATGTATACCACTACTCTGCATGCTATTCCACCGTATGTGCCTCCACATTCAACTCTATTCAACTCTACTCCACTCAACTGAACAACACTATACTCTATCACAGTACACTGTACCCCTCTCTCCGCCACTGTTCTCCCCTCTACCACACTCCACTTTATAGCCGTCCACTCGACGACAGTTAACTGTACAATTAGAAACATTTAATGGAAAAAACAAAGGTTAAACCTTTGATATAGTTAGGATTCATTCTTTCTACACAAACTAAACTTAAAATACCCAAACACTACACAGTCTTAAGTTATAGTTATACCATAAATGTATAATGTATGCATCATCTCTAAATTAATATACATTATTAATGCGTTATCTACAAACCAAACTACACAAAAATTATAATCTTTACACTTAGACTTCCACCTTTAATTTATAAATTACACAACACCTTCAAATTATTATCACTTGCACACCTCCATACACATTATATTCAACTCGGTAGCCATACTACATTAACTAGAACCTGCGGCTTCTCCATGCACTGCTTATACCATTATTTATTATCTCACTTATACTATGTAAACTAATAGGGGCTTATTTACAAGCCCCGTGGGCCACCGTTGCGTTACTTTATCCCAATATAAAAGTGACACATTGGCGGCGCAAGGGGCTTGTAAATAAGCCCCATGGTATTTACAAGAACAGTTATGACATCGCAAATCAAATCATTTGTGACAACACAGTGCACGGCAGAGTATATATTTATAGCTTGTTATATATATATATATATATATATATATATATATATATATATATATAGAAAGAGAGATAGAGAGATAGAGATAGAGAGAGTGAGAGAGAGACAAAGAGAGAGAGAGAGAGAGAGAGAGGGAGAGAGAGAGAGAGAGAGAGAGAGAGAGAGAGAGACAGAGCGCGAGAGTGAGAGAGAGGAAAATTGTCTTTGGCTTGTCGTCGTAGGGGCGACGGAAGCATGGTGGTGCAGATTCCTTATAAGCTTTGACAAGACACATTTTATTTCGACCTTTTGTCCTCGCTTCTACATTCTTGTGTCTCTTTACACGACCTCCTCGGGGCGGCTTCTGTGTGTCAAAGTCAGAGAAAGGGATGAAGGAATCCTCGTGTCCTGCCCCAGGCTCGCGACAGTGAGTTTAGCACCTCAGCTTGAACAGGAAGTAAGGGCGATTTGATTTTTAAGAAGAAGAGAAAGTTAATATGGTTAGGGTGTCAGGAGGTGCTGTGGGTGACACCTTCAAGGGATCGCCTCTGTCTCCTGACAAGCTCACACCTCATGCCTTCAGAAGCAGGAGGTTCCAGAAGTGATGGAGACGGCCACCACAGCTGGGAATCCTAATGTCGTTTCACCTTCAAGAGTGGCTAAAGTTTGGCCAAGACACTATTGACCCTCCTTGCCCAGCTGTCCCATTGCCGAGCAAGCAGGTGTCAGGCAAGGAAAGTGCCACTTTCACGAATCTGCTTTGATACTGTAAATACAAGTTTGCAGCCAGATGTGGAGAATTGAGTCCCCTGTGACTCGTTCAGGCAAAAAAGTGCTTAGTGGGATGCAGGGTGAGTTGTGATTGCAGCTTCTTCCCCCCGAGAACCCTCCCCTACACTAAGCAATCAATTACATGATTCACTGGCATTCCTAAAGGCATTTCCCACCTACAACGAGCAAGTATTAGTTGAAAAATGGTTGCAGTAAGTGTACATTTAAGATTGAGAAATTACGTAAATAACTGAGGAAAACTGGAAACAAATATTTCACTTCACAATTTTTCTGTTTCTCTAAACATTGTGAGACTGAACAATCCACAGGAATAGGACAAGAGAAAACAGGCGTATGCCTAAAATCCACGATTTTCAAACCTTTAATGCGTACGCATGCGCATTTTTGTGATTCCGATTGATGAATAAATATAAGAAAATCATAGGGATAAACCCACAACTGGTAGATTTACTCATCTGTCTGGGATTTAGACCAAATATTTCTCAAGAATTTTTTTCAGACTCAGTTCACTTTCATTTGCACCCTCACAAGAAAACCCTTACAAACTCCAATTTACATCACTTACGCAATCACTCAAGGGTCTATTACAGCATAGAAGTTGTCAAACTCTCCTGTAGAGTGTGAGACTGTCATGCATCGTGAAAAAAACACTTCTATAAGTTAATGACCATGGTGTAAAGGGGAAAGTCACTGAAATGCGGCACCTTGATATTTCTGTGACTCCCGTGAGTAGGAATTGGGGTGCCCAGCAAAGAACAAATAGCCAATCTCCTAAAATAGTAAAAAGTTAGGTTTCTGTCAGAGGCAGATAGAAATAACAATCTGCATCCTCATCTCATTTTATTATATAGAGCAGTATGCCAGTACCATCCATCTAATGCTTTACAACAACTAATACCTCCCCAATACTCTACACAAAACATTCAAATCCCCATGTCAGCTCTAACATTTTCTCCTTTCCCTCAATTCCTGACCTTATTATGTCTGATATTAGCAAAGTGATTTTGATTTTATGAAAATTATATGTATAACATATAGAATTATAGATGGGTACCAGTGAATTCTGGGTATGTTTTTCGCTGAGGGGTTCTGAGTGGCATCAAATGGATGAGAGTCACTCAGAACCCGATGGTGAAAAACATCACTGATATTTACTGTTTGACCATCTGTAATTTTATGTTATGTATGGCCCCCAAAATCATCTGTTTGTGCTTTCAACTACTATGCAGTAGCAGAGGAGTAATAGAAGAGCCATACATAACACAGCTACTTTAGTGTAACCCTGTCCAAAAGGTAAAACAAAAACCTTACTTGCCGTCCCTGACTGACCCCCACGACCGTCCCTACTTTCCTGCTCCCTCCTGCAGCTGTTCTTTCTGCTTTCTGTCAAAGCAGGCAAGCACAGCTGGGATGCCTTTCAACCTGGTATGGAAGGTCTTTATGACATCACACCAGTGGGTAATCAGTTTTATTGTCAACTATTGCTATGTCATAGCAGTGTGTTAAGAGATATTGGGGCATATTAACAAGCGGCAGCGATAATTATCCCTCACCGCTGTTAGCGTGAGGAAATCTATTGCCGGCAATCGCTAGTGATAATCTCTATGTTAGCGTTGTATTAACAACGCTTAACGCCATGGAGATAAAAATCCCAATGATAGCAGGGATTATCGCCATTTTCATTGGAATATCGCTGGTTTTCCAGCAATATTCCATTGAAAATGGCGATAACCGTGTTGATAGGGCCTGTGGTTTTAGCCACATAATCCACCCCCCATTACAGGTATGCCTAAACCAGGAATTTAGCAGACGTTAAATTCCTGAGTTAAGCCCCTGTTAGCGATATAAATCGCAACACTAACACTGACGGAGCTTTGTTGTTAATATCGGGAAACGCCATTAGCGATAGATTTCCCTGAAGTATTCCCAGACACGCCTACCACACGCCTACCTTGTATCTCATTAGCGATGCGAGGCTAGGCGATAAAAAATCCTGTCGCTAAGCATTGAAAACCAACGCTAAGAGGCCTTGTTGATACAGCAATATAATTATCGTTGCTTGGCGTCTAAAAACGGACGCTAAAGCGGCGATAATGTATTTATCGCCGCTTTGTTAATATGCCCCTCAGAAACTGAAATAAACAATAGAGGCTCTCTATGAGAGCCATTCCTAACATACCTATTTATGGTGGCTTCCAGCCAACCGTTTACTTTCATGGGTCTGTTATTGTATCATTCACATGTTTCTTCTACCCACTACATGCATTTTCTTTAGGAAAATACCATACTTATTTACTTATATAGAGGCAAATAGTAGATTTGGCTGTGTGATGCTGCCTCCCCCTAGCTTTATGCAGCACAGCAGCTTTGGACGTTTAATATGGTCTTGAGAATGTACTAGATTTAAAACAAATATGGCTACTTTGGTTTTAGTGATAATTACCGAGGGTATGAACTAAATTATGAGATCATGTTCCAGAGCAGGAGTATTCTATATTTAGCTGTTTCATGGTCAGATATAATTATCATCATCACACCGAAGAGTTTTTTCAAAATGTAGGAGATAATAGACTCCTTCCATTTGGGCGGTCTGTTGCCACATCACAGGACAATAGGAATATATTTACTTGTTATTTTTAGTGTGATAAAGTGTCCAGAAGGATTTTTTTTGGTTGATATAAAACATTGTGGACCCCTCAACATGACCTAGGTTAGTTGTCTCCACCCCAAGTGCGGGTCAGGGTGCATATTGAGTTTTCAAATTAAGTTTTATTATTTTCAGGTTAGAGAAAGGCAAATTGAAGGGATTTCATAATTACATCAACACTAATAATGCTGTGGTGCTAAATCAGTATCAGGCTCACACTCTATCAAAAACTCAGTTCAAGGAGATTCAATATCTGTGCTCGTAGAGTCCAAGGACCATACAAGAGGTACACCACACCAGTACTAATATTCTGCGATGCTGGAAAACAGCAACACTGTGGGGCAGAGCCTGAAGTGTTTGCTCAGATTTGAGGCCACCTGAGGGACAAGAATCACTTTTCAGCCTGCTCCTCCTCTGCCGCTAAAGTCTGAGTGTACTCTGGTGGCACCCAACCTGGTGAAGTCATACCTCCGTGGCCCCGCTCTGCACACAGAGCAACAGTGCCTTATACCTGAAGCTGGGTGCTGGATATCAATTCGTGTAACTTTTTTTGGATAATCATATGGCCAGTAACTTCCAGGAACACCCATATGGTCGTCGGCCATGCTGCGTAACAGCTCCCTTTCACAGAAAGTCTTGTATGGGAATTCAGCCATCTCTAAACATCACATCCTAATGCAATAGACTCCCTTTTGTCATGTTCCCTGACAGAATACATAACATTTGGGTTTCCCTCAATTCCTTTGCAGGATCTTAAATGGACAAATACTAGTTTCTCACTACCAACTGCTATGACCTTTGCCCAGGTTATATGTCTTTCCTTTGGTCCTTTTCCATGCTACGGTGCCTGTCTTTAATAGCCCACTGGTTCCCACCAGTGGCAAAAGTAGCTGATTCTCCTTACCTGATACTCACATGTTGGTGCTTCCAAATTTAATAATGCTGAGAAATGACATGGGGCTTGACTGTGTACTCTGAAAAGCACGTTTTCCTTATCTAGTTCAACCACGTGCATTATATTCTCATATGTTCTATTTAGCTGTGTTTTTCATTAACGTCCTCCACGTTCCCTCTAGTAGCTGACAGAAGCAAGTTACTCTGCACAAAAAAGGGAAGGGCAATATAGGCTTGCAACCATGATGGAATGCTATATAGGAAATGCTTTGTGGAAAAAAGAACCTTTACTGAATAGTTCATGTCATCGTGTTAACCCACTAATAGATAATCACAGAATACACATAAGCCACTACTCAAACCCATAGGAGCACTACCATTTTGCGACTAAGGGAATGTAGCAAGATGGACCTAATGTACACTACATGTTCGTTTTGTGATAACCTTGAATGGTCTGTGGAAACACACGAGGGCTCCAGGCTCAAGTGCACGAACAGCATGAGCTCAAGGCTGAATAATTAGTGGATGAAGGAGATTGAACTCAAGAACAACTCTCCCCAGAATCATGACAAAAGTGCAGCTATCCTCAAAGAAAAAAAGGCCAGAATTAGATGCCATAACCCTTGGAGTTGTCTTTGTTGGTGCCTCTTATAAGCTGGCACACAAATGAAATAAGAAGTTGAATTTATGTGGCGATCTTTGTAGTCTAAATGCAAACATTTGGGTTAGCTGATTAACACTTTTGTGGATCAATGCGTTAGTGGCCTCACTGATCTTCTCCAAATTTCCTATGATAGCTTGAACAACCAGGTTGTTGTGCTAAAGAAGACAGATTATTTGCAAACACATGCATATAGCACACCACAGTTTACATTGAATCTCCTAAGGACATGCTTGCCTCAGTTTTCTTCCAATGCATTTTACCTCTGTTATATAGGGACGAAAAAGAGGTGGCACACTTCCAGGATTGCATTCTGATTTGCATAACAGGACTGTGCAATCACAGTGAAGTTATATGAAAGATTCTCACCATTATGGCAAAGAAAGCTATGATGTTAAAATGGAACATTCGCATATTATAATGTGAGTAACTAGATCATTTGATCACTAATTAGAGCATTTTATGAGTCTCTAGTGCATGTTGTCTGATATCAAATAGCATTCAAATATATTTTAAGACTATGTTTTTGTGTATAGATCTAGAACTTCAATTACAAGTGCAATCACGGTGATGTGTTTGGCCAAGTTGAAAGTTCACAACTACATGTTGCATATCAAATGCAACATTGGGTCTACTGATTATCTTGTGTGCCTGAGATGGGTGGGGCTACAGAAGAGGAACAAGATGATAAATGTTTAGTCATTTTTATTATTAAAGTTTCTTAGCCTCTCAACCCCATTTCAGACATAACCAAGAAAAAAATATGGCCTGTAAAAACGTAGGGCGTGATTACAATCTTGGTGGATGGGATTCTCTGTCACAAGCATGACGGATAATATGGAATTGTAATTTGGCATACGGGATATCTGTCACATTTGTGATGGAGTAACGCTGTCCACCGAGATCATAGTCAGGCCCTTAGGGCCTGATTTAGATCTTGATGGATGGGTTACTCCGTCACATCGGTGATGGATATCCTGTATGCTAAAGTATAAATCCCATATGTTATAATGGGATTTATATTTTGGTGGACAGGATTTCTGTCACCTTTGTGACAGGTTAACCCGTCAGCCAAGTTCTTAATCAGGACCTAAATTTGCTGGGCTTTATTTACTAAAAGTATTGGATGTAAAAAATGCTTTTGATTGGGTCATACTTAGGGCAACAAAGCAAAACATGCAAAGGAGCATTACAATTTATATTTGCAGTCACATTTACCTTTATTTGTTTCAACCACTGCATCTTTGTTAACATCACTTAGTTTGCAGGAAAATGTGTGTTAGCGGACGTTTTGGGAGCTGCACTGGTTTGAGGAGGTAATTTTACCTGTGTTCTACCTTAGTAATTGCTCAAAAATAGAGATAATTAAACCAGTGCACATCCCTACTAGTAACTTTTATCCAATTGAATTTCAATCCAATCAATTCAGTACTTCAATTCTCTTCAAGTCCACACAAGTATTCAGATAGTACAGAGTCCATTGGTTCTTAAAGTTCTTGTTTATTGATTACTTTCTTGCCACATCGTCACAGCCGACGCGCGTTTCGCCCTCCACGGGCTTTTTCAAGGCACAGAGAAATAGTATGGTGAGTGGCGTATTTTCGTATGAATCAATAAAAAACGTAAAAATCCTTTATCATTGGTCCTTAAAAGCCTATGATAGTGAATGTGAAAATTGTTCCTTTAGATTCTTGTGCTTCTATATTCATTTCTCACTCAGTGGTCTGTAATTTAATAGAGGATTGAAGGAGCCATGATAAGTTCCATCGCCATAGCGAAACCGGTCGCGTCTCAGCAAGGCGTCTCTCTTCCGCGTTAGTCTAGCAGGAGTCCTGCTTGTGTGGACTTGAAGAGAATTGAGGTACTGAATTGATTGGATTGAAATTCAATTGGATAAAAGTTACTAGTAGGGATGTGCACTGGTTTAATTATCTCTATTTATGGTTCATGAAATTCTACGACACCTTCTGTGGGTAGAGTATCGTGACGGAAATTGCTTAAGGGTGAATAAGCATCCTATCAGTTGGGCACTCCCAAAGTGAGTATTTGTGTATGACTGGACAAATTAATACCATGGGATAAATGCAATATTGATGTGCAGATCATAGTAGCAAATTCACCCTGTCTTTTTGTTGATGAATTGCTCAAAAATATCGCTGTACAATAATATAATTTCAAAAAAACTGTTGGAGTAGAGTTAGAATAAAATATATGAAATCCACAAAATAAAACACTTTCCCAAATGATTCATTATTTTGAGTTAGAATAGCCAATCTAAGCTCCCAGAGTAACTCTTTCCCCAGTGGTAGTTGTGTTGGAGTTAAAAATAGTATACCCGAAGTGCCAAAAATCACACACTTTCCTTAAGAGGTCATGATTTGGTGTTACAATAGCAGTAATCAGATACTAAAAAGATATAGTGTCTTCAATAGATGTGATGTTGAGTTTAAAATAGTTAACTTGTTTAATGTAACTAGGTACACAATATTACATTAGAGTGGCTTTACGTTTATAATACCAAGTATATTTTAAATAAATAAAATATGTACATTTTAGATTATGTATGTATTTAAAGAAATTTAAGATAATCATTTTATTTTTTTAAGATTAAAGCAATTGAGTTTATTTAATTTGTTTTAACATGTGTAAATAATTTCTAGGAATGTGTAAGTATATTTCAAGTATTTCAAAATAGTTGTACTCTTTGTTGTATGTAAATAGAACTTTAAACATCATTTCACATTTGCAACATTTATTAGTGCATATATTCATACAGGTATATGTGAAGTACACATAATTGTATGCAAAAAGGTACGAAGTTCCTCTGCATAAAAATACTGGACGGAATACAGGGCGTTTAGAGCATCAATGGAGGCTACTAAGTGTATGTCTGTGAGGGGAATTTCCTTGTCGTAACTAGGGCTCTCACACACCCAGCAAGCTAGGTGTCATGCTTCATCATTTGAGCCTGCCCCTCGTCAGGTAGGCGCTGCAATACCTGACGGAAACCCAAACCGGGGCTCTTTATCTGGGATCTTTTGTTCCTGCTGGTAGGTGCAGTGGGTTTGAGGGGCCTATTGAGTGTAGATGTGAAGTGGGTGGGTTTAAAATAGGTCAGTTAGTCATAACAAACCTTTATTGGGAAGGTAAACTGCCTAGTATAAAAAAAGTGAGAGGGGCACAGGACTAGTAGCAAAGTGTCTAGTTGTGTATGCCGTGCTCTCAAGTGATCGACATGTTTCGTGCCGTTGGAATCATATAGATCAGGGCACTTCCTCAGGATCAAGTGGAACGCTATCTACACTATAGAGGTAAGTAGTAAGTAGAATCTACACACCCAATTCACAGGTTGTTGACCCGTAGGTAAAGCAAAGAGAAAAAAGGAGGGTTAAGTAGTGACTATTGTGAATACAAAATGAGTGAAGGCATACTGTGTCCCCAGCAATCATACCTGCATATATTAGGGCATTATAGAAGCCAAACATACTTATGGACCGACCCAGGGGCATTGGATGTAGTCCATGAATCACTCAGTGTGGGAAAGTGAACTACGTTAAGTTACCAATACCAGGTGCTTGTTGTGGTTTAAGAGCTATGCAATTTAAAAGTAAAACAAGGATTGCTGCGTGGAGGAAATGGCCCAGTCAGGGCAAGGCTGGGATTCACCTGTAGAGCAAATAAGAATTACTTGCAACAGTGAGCCGGCGGTATAAAAGGACACCGATTGGGTCATAGGGAAACAAAAATATTTACAATATATTAAAAAGTATTAGGGGAGTACAGCTCAGACTACTGGTACACAGACCACTAGTGAGCGTGGGCCTGAGCCGGATGCCTGGGGGCTAGCGGAGCACTGAAGGGGTGAGGGAGCGGTCCTGGTCAGTCAATAGTAACCTGAAACTCCTGGAGTACCCCACCAGTAGTGTGGAGAGGGGCGGGAGACAACCCCCAGAGGCATGCCGGTCCCATTGGATCACCGGAACCAAGGACAACCCGTGGGACAAAGGAGGTGAATCGCCAGCCCCTCAGCCAGACAACAAGTGCACTGAGTCACCGCAAGGAGGGTCAGGAAAGAGAGGACATAATCAGCAGGCATGCACTTACCTCCGATTGTATTCTAGGTAGCCGTGGGGTCACGGGAATATGGAGTGACTCACCGGCGTTAAAACGCTTCTCGCGTTGGACCTACCCTGCTGCCAACACTGGGATTGTGGCGGGGTGGGGGCAAGAAGTCCAGAAGTAGTGAACGTCCCAATGACGTCAATGTCGTCACTTGGATACCATTGCTGATGGTGATGTCATGTGGGGGGAGCTCACACATGATAGGAGGCTGCTTGGATTAAGTGCTAGCAGTCTGTGGATGGATACGACAGCCATATTGAATGGGACAAGCTCTCGCTTGTTAGGACGCTACTTAGGATAAGGTGCTGGCAGTCTAGTGAGAACTGCGGCGGCCATATTAGAGTGTATCAAGAAGTGTATTTCTGCATAGGTACGCTGCTTGTAAGCCAGATAGATCACAGTAGTGAGGGGAATACGAGTATGTGGGGGGCTGTATATGTTATATATCGTTATGCTGGGTCAAACTGGACAGAGGTATTGCATAGCAACAGGCGTGATTTGTACATCGTATGTGTACCCATTCATTATCTATAGAGTATGGTAATGGTGGCTAGTAAAGCTGGCGCTATATGATCGTATTTCTGGATCTCGTAGGATCGAGGTACTGCATGTATGTACATCAATTGTGCACCTATCCGTTACAAGACACAGGACTAGCGTCAAGCTGTGTCATAATAGAGCTGGGTATAGGTGGCTGTGTATAGTCGTATTGGATATCCACCAGTCTTCATGTGTGCCACTACCATGCATAGTCAAGAACCTCCACTCGCCAATATGACTAGATTAAATTAATTAATCCCGCATCATACAACATAGTGGCCTACTGCAGACTTACTAATGCCACGTTTTACTTCATCATGTAGACTGGGTAAGTAGGGCCACTAATAATAGCGATTCAAGTCAGTGAGCCCCATGGTTTGTCGTCATTGATTTATTGAAAAGTTGTGTCCATACCTGTATTGGACATTTTGGAACATGTGAATGATATAATTTAAGAAATATAAATGTAAGTTATTTCATTTAAACTTGATTATAGAGTTATAGGTTAGGAGTTGAAATTTTACAACATTTGATATTTCAGACTTGAAAACTTTATCTTATTTTTGCCTTGCTCTTGGTTTGTGCAGAAGTTTGCAGTTTTTTCCTGGTTTTCACAGATGGTTTTTGAGGTTTGACACTTAAGCTTTGTATTAGGAATGGCTTAATAAAGAATATGCTTTTAAGACATTTTGATTACATTTTGATTACATTTATTATTGCTTATTTATATATAGGGTGGTTCATGTTAGAAATTTTCAATTATACAGAATTATTAAGTGTACTTTTTTCAGAATGTGGTTTGTTTTTTTCACTTGGAAGGATGTGAAAGGTACTAGAGACAAAGGGCGTCTTCCTGGGCAGAGTAACTTTTTCTTTTGCAGTGGGCTAGCTGTGCAGCGGTTTGTGTGCTTGGCAGGTTCTTTATTTTCACTCTTTTTAACCATTTCTGTTTTTCTATGTGTTAACCATTTTTGTTTTCAGTTTTTTGGGTTAATGTTGTTGTTAGTGGTTACTTATTCTATATTACTATGTGTCATAGACACCCTCTTACTAAATGCAAGCAGCCATAAAGGTATTAGTAGTCAGTAATAGATAAGGATGCACAGTGTATATTAAGGGTTGTGTATATTCTAGAAAATATTTGTGTTCTTTTGTAGCACAGCAGATTTTGTTGAGGTTCCAGATAGCCAGTGGAAAAACTGTTGATTATAGCCTTAGATCCCTCTGTAGCGGGGTCTACCTGTCATTAAAGGGACACTCCAGTGTTAAAGGCCCACACTGAAGGCAAAGCCCTTGTAATAAAAGACTCCTTGCAAAGCGATCCGGTGAAAAGCTTTATTGTAGATCTAACACCCACAGCCAGGTGCTCCCGCTGCGTACCAGGATCTCCACCAACTGATTAAAGTTGGCAGAATCCTGGCACGCATCGTTCGAGACCCGACCATGGAATACACTTTAAAAGAATACACAAACTGCATGAGGCACTCTCGTGCAACCAACACGAGAGCATCCAATTGCAGCATATTACAACTTCTCTCTTTCCAATAAACAAAAGAGAAACAGAATTAAAAGAAACCCAAAAAAATACAACTTAGCATTTTTTTAAGATAAAACAAAATCATTAAATCTGACAGGTAACCTTCTTGAGCGAGTACCCAAAGCAACAGGTGAAGCAGATTTAGAACCAGTAATATCATGAGGAACCTCATTACACATTTGTCCCTCATGAGAAAGTACATTGTGAGATTTTCTACCAATAGATTCGCTAATTTCCTTCTGGGGAACCAATGCAGAAGCATCAGATGAAGAATCATGTAACCAAGTTGTCCAGTCAGATTGTTCAAACTGCTGCTTGGATAATTTGAGTAAAGTGGAAACCTGTGAATCTGAAAGGCGGACAAGAGACCATTTGTTCCACCATCCCTTATTACCAAGGAACGCCAAACTCTTACTGACATTTATGACCTGCACTGGAGAAGAAAATCTAGACAAGCCTTTTGTTACCCTTTTTGCATTCTTAATAAGAACCCAATCATTGATTTTCAAATCAGAATTACAAAAAACGTTCTTTTGATCATACACTTCTTTCATATGAACTTGTTTTTGTAGAACACCAGCTGCAAGATCTTTCTCATTATGTACAATCTTGATTTGTTTACTTTGCAACCAATTAGGGCACAATGTAGTGTGAACCTTCCTACCTCTCTATAATGAAAAAGGAGGAAGGCCCGTGGTACAATGTGGAGAAATGTTATACGACCACAACTTGTCCTCAAGAAAATCCTGTACATCTTTACCTGAGGAAAGAGCTGCTTGAATTGCATCCTTGACCAATCTGTTAGCCCTTTCTACTAAACCATTAGAGGATGGTGAGTATAGCGCAACTTTGAAATGAGTGACATCCCTTTCCGCTAAAAATGCCGAAAATTTCTGAGAAATGAAATGTGTACCATTGTCACTAACAATAATAGAAGGTGAACCTTCAAGAGAAAAAAATCTTTCTCAAAAACATGATGGCATTAGTGGAACTGGGAGAATCACAAAACATATGATAGATCCATTTTGAATGATAATCAATCAACAAGATCAAAAACCTTGACTCATAAGATAAAAGATCATAAGGACCTGTAAAGTCTACGGCGACTTTTTCCCATGGTTTTCTTGGAAATGGAACAGGATGCAAGGGCGTATTCATAACTTTCCACTTCTTATCTGACAACAGGCATTCTGAGCATGAATCAACGTGAAATTTGACCTGGGCTTCCAAGGATGGCCACCAATAATACAACTTGATTAGTTGCGAAGTTTTCGAAATACCTAAATGACCATGATGTGCACATTTGATGATATCCTCCCTCAAGTCTGACGGAGGGACAAAGGATTTGTGCCTCATAACCATGCCATTACCCAAAAACTGTTCAGAAGCAACTATGGAAAAGGCTTTCAATTCATTAGAAAGTTTCCTGTTTTCTGGACAACCCTTCACTATGTATTGCATGACTTGTTTAAGAATATCTTCCTTACCATAAGCTTCTAACCAAGCTTGTTCAGTAATACTAGGACATTCTTTAATGGCATCGAGTGCTGCCACAACACACTCTGTGTCCTCAACATCATCCAAATCAGAAACATCATGAAACGACATGCGCAAAAGGCAATCAGCCCTAAAATTTCTTCCACCAGATATGTGTTTGATAGAGAAATGGAACTCTTGCAATTTCGAAAGTAACCTAACTAATCTGGCAGAAGTTCTTCCAAGACCATCACCATTAAATAAATGTGTAAGAGGTTTGTGGTCAGTAAATAGTTCAAACTCACGCCCCCAAATGTAGTTCTTAAGCTTCTCAATTGCCCAAACACACGCAAGTGCTTCGCGTTCAATTGTACTGTAATGGGTCTCTGCCGGTTTCAACATTCTTGATGAAAACGCTATGGTGTGTTCTTTTCCTGCCACCCATTGACCAAGAACTGCCCCCAAACCCGTGAGACTGGCATCCACCATGAGGAAACATTTGGCATCATCTTGAAAAGCATTAATGGCAGGGGATTCCAGAATTTGTTTTTTGGTTTGATCAAATGAGGATGCACCCTCATTAGACCAAACAAATTTCGTACCTTTGCGCAATAATGCGCGCAAAGGTTCCACAATTTGAGCGTAACCTTTAACAAAACGGGCATAGTACTCCGCCAACCCCAAAGATTATCGAAGAGCATCCTTGTCCTTGGGGGGAACTGCATGACTTATAGCTTAGACAAGTGAAAACTTTGGCTTGATCCCTTGAGAAGACAACGTATGACTTAAATAGTCCAACTGTTGTGTGCCAAATTGACATTTGTCAGATCTGATAGTCATACCTGCATCATTCAATTTGCTTAGGACACAAGGCAAGTTTTTAAATGTGTTTCCCAGTCATTGGCAAAGACTAGAATATCGTCTTGATAAGCTTGAACCCCAGCTACACCCTGAAAAAGATTATCCATGATCTTTTGGAATACACTGGCCGCGGAGGCCAGTCCAAAAGGGCAATCTGAGATACTTGTAAACACCAAAGGGTGTGACAAAGGTGGTAAGATCTTGGGAATCAACTGTCAGGCAAATCTGGTGGTAAGCCGAGCGAAGATCTATTATAGAAAAATATTTGGCACCCCCTAGGCTGGTGACAATCAATAAGTATATTTTTGTTGAAAGTGCGCAAATCTGCACATAGCCTAACCTCGCCAGATTTTTTTCGGGCAATAACAATGGGAGAAACCCATTCCGAAGAGTTACATTGTGCAATAACTCCATCATCACACAGTTTTTGGAGTGTAGACTTGAGTTCATGCCTGGCACTGAGGGGTAATGGACGAACTTTATGTACAAAAGGTTGGGCATGTGGTTTAAATTTTATCTGATGTTGGAACCCTTTGACAGTACCCAGTTTATTAGAGAATACGTTTGGAAATAAATCTAGAATCTTTTTAACGTCTTGTGAATGAGCTGTAATGTCAATACAATCCAATGTGTTCAATTCATTTTCTAACCAACCGGCTGGGGAATACCCTTAGGAGGATCACCAACCACAATGGGATTATCCGAACCAGGAATAAGGTGCAGACCCATCCTGGCAAGATCCTGCCATCCTACTATATTTCGTCCCCTTACAGCAATATAGACTTTTGTAAATATTGACCTTTCAAGACATTCCAACCTTGAGTTAAAATACCATAACATTTCTATGTCAAATTCTCCAAACACCTTTGGATTAATGTCTGTTCTGGTTAAGGTAATGGAATTCTGCCATTTTTCAAAAAACATTACATCGGATAAAATAGTTATTGGGGAACCAGAATCTGCCATAATCGGAATCTCAATTCTTCCAAATAATCCAACACCTATGGGACCTTTAACTTGATGAGAATTGAAAACAGAATTATATTCAATTGAAACAATCATGTCATGAAATTGTTGAGTACAGTCATCAATAGAATCTGTAACTTCTATGTTATTGACTCTGGTAGGTCTCCTTGAAGATCTGCAGACACTCTGAAAATGACCAATTTTTTGGAATGAAACACATCTTTTTCCTGAAGCTGGACACATTGGATGACTACCAAGGTGTGAACGGGAACCACACCTAAACCACACTGTATTCACTTTCTTAAAAGTTGCTTAAAAGGCCTAGCACCATTAACAGCATTAACAGAATTTCCATGATCACTCGAGATTGACTTAAATGAATTAACAGACTGATCTTGTTGGAGAACTTTTGATGTTACAATAGATCTTTCAATACTTTTAGCGATATCAATAGTATCTTGCAACAATGGCTTTCTGCAGCTGAGAAGACGTTCTTGTATCTTTCTAGAATAGCATGCAAATACAAACTGCTCGCGAATATATATTTCAGGATCTGCCTCAAACTCACAAGTGGACGCAAGTACTCGTAAAGCAGGAACATATTCCTCCACTGTTTCATCCTCGTGTTGTTTTCTCTTGTGGAAATTATGTCTCTCAAGCATAATGTTTGATTCCTGACCATACTGTCTTGCTAAACGAGCTAGAGCTTCTTTATAAGCATTCCAATGTTCCCCATCACCAGCCTCGCCAGGTGGCGTAGGAAACTTTGGTAAATTCTCAAACACATGTTGCGCAGCAAGACCGAGACACCCATAAAGAATAGCCACTTTGTGATCAGGAGAGAATTTAACAGCATCTATTGCAACAATATGGTTTTGAAATGCTTTAACCCATTGGCGCCATGGTATTGCAGGTTTGCCCGGATGTTGTAAAAAAGAAGGAGGTTGCGCAAACTGCTGATAAGAAGCCATAGAAAAGTTATAATATACAAGCTTTTGCTGCAAGATAGTTTGGTTAATACAATAAAAACATATCAACAAAAATACCTAAATGTAAATAACAATCATTTTAAACCTGCAGATAAAAGAAAATATATATATACATTAGGAATTAATAAAAGTTTACAGAAAGTTAATGTAGTCTGAAAATTGTGAAGGTGTGCCTGTCACTGTTGTAAGAATGCAGGCTGAAAACAGAGTGTGCCTGTCACTGGTAAGTTGAAATGGTTGGATCCTACCTGGGATCTGCAGAGAAATAAAGAAGCGAAGTTCAGTTGTGAAATGCTGGGAAAAAGCGTGCTTCTGTTGACATATACACTGGAATGGAGAAACGAAGCATATGCTTCACGAAGGCTCGCTGGGTTGCTAAGCAACAGAGCCTCACACTTATGATGCTGGTGCTGTGAACCAACCGCAGCGTTGGTTTCAAGAGGGCTCCCTCGTGTGGGCAACGACTGGATCATCCAATGAAAGCGTCGTCAATCAGGCTCCCTCAAATCAAGGAAGAGGTACCGGCAATGACGTCATCATCCAATAAGATCGTGACCAAGAAATACCGGCGAGCAGCGAGCAGGAGCAGCATGCGTCAGAAGTGGCCAAAATGAAGAAAAGTTGTCAACGTGGAGCTGGTGGGTGTCAGATGCCAGAAGGTTTGTTAACCCTCGTTCGCCTAATGTAATAAAAGACTCCTTGCAAAGCAATCCGGTGAAAAGCTATATTGTAGATCTAACACCCAGAGCCAGGCGCTCCCGCTGCGTACCAGGATCTCCACCAACTGATTAACGTTGGCAGAATGCTGGCACACATCGTTCGAGACCCGACCATGGAATACACTTTAAAAGAATACAAAAACTGCATGAGGCACTCTCGTGCAACCAGCACGAGAGCATCCAATTGCAGCATACTACAGCCCTTCAACAAGGAAGTAGGCCTTTGGTCAGTTGAGCCCACTTTAGAGGGCTCTAAGGCTATTAGAACATTCCCCCACCCCCGCAGAGGACAGAATCTTCTAATTCAAAACAATTCTAAACCAAAGGCCTCACAAAGCCCGAGTGGATTGACATCCCCTCGGGCTCCGTGAGGCCTTTTGTTCACAGCAACAGCTGTGAACAAACATTGGAATGTTGGAGCTCGGGACTTCTACCATCCATTAGAAACCAGGAGCACTCCATTAATTTCAACGGGGCTCCCAACATTACAATGTTCTAATAAACTTTAAAACCCATTTCAAATTTTACATCCAAGATGTATTGCCTGTCGGGAAACCCGGCGCCGGGAAACCCTTTTTGGGTAGCTGTTGCGCCTTACAAGTTTAAAAAATAAAATAAATAAATAAATAAAGTGCAAGTAAGGATTTAGCATAAAATTATGTCTACGAAGCTGCCATTAGATCTTCATCTGCTGTAGGTGAGTTCCAGAATGCGCCTACTTATGATTTGGAATGTCACAACATGGAAGAGAAGCATAACGTTGCTTTATTTCTCGTGAAAGAGATCAGAAGACTCATTTGGAAGAGTGTGAGGCAGCAGTGACAGTACAGCGAGTGTTTGTGAAGGTATGGGTCCATGTGGTACAGTCACCACTAGTGACGGTCATGGGACCTTGCAATGGTCCCAGGTTTACTAAACTACTCTCTTGCGCTGCTGATTAGAAAAGTGCTAGGCTGGAAGAGCTACCCTGGTCCAGCACAGTATAGCTTTGTTGCTTACCATCCATATCAAGACCATATTGTTGCAATAAAGGGAGGGATGTTGTATTTTGAACGTTTTAGCTTCAGTGTGAGTGGAATGTCAAGTAAATTATACCTGAGAACATTTCTAAGAGGATACCCGAAATGGTAGTCAGATTATGGATGTTCCTACTGGCTCTATAAAGAAGGTTCTCTCAGTAACACAGCTTCCAGTCTAGTTCTGCAACCTTCCTGTCTTCTCTCAAGATTCTGGCTCAAAGTGATTGGAGGTGTGGGCTTTACCCCCTTTATTCCTCCCCAGTGCTGAGTGGGGCATGGGCTCTTGTTTAGACTGACAGCTGTTTCATACTTTCAAAGCTTGTTGCCCTTTTACATTATGCCACTCAGGCTGTTTTTGCATTAATATCCCACAGTTGCCTGACTTCAGATGGCCATGTGTCAGTAACGTCATTTAATCCTGTGCAGGACCTAGCAGGGCATTGTAGTGTAGTTCCTATATCCTGAATAGGCTCTGCGCATTGTAATAATATATCCTATAGTTTAGAAGTAGGACTGAGGTCAACTAGGTCTCTATCGAATATACTAAACTTAATTGTGTGTGTGCCAGCTAACTCACTTGAATACACAAGAAGGGATTCGTTTTTGACAACCGCATAAACATGACAACTTTGTTTCCCAAGAATAAGAATATATCTCTCAGTGTCGTGGAAACAATAGATAAGTATTTCACTCAGTCAATCGTGCATGCTTAGTTTCTACAGAGTTGCAGAGAAATAGTGAGACAGACGTTTTCAATAAAAAGATTTATTGAACAGTCTTCTTTCTCATGCAAGAGAAGTGAACTGCTACAATCGTTATGCAGACTGCAAAGTATAATCCGTACAGCGAGAATAGTATTATAAAATAATACTGTAAGAGCATTGTATGGTTTCTAAGCCATATAAAAATACATACATAAATACACAGGCTAAAATACATGACTGGTGCTTCTAAAATACGCCTACCCCAATGTACCTAACCTAAGTCTAGTACGAGGGAAGAAGTAAGTATTGTATAGCATAAGTTTTAGATCTTTTGTCAAGAATCTACCAAAGGTTGCTCTAGGTTCTAATCAGCTCCATACCTTGGTTCAGAATAAAGGAGGTCTGGTATCTCTGTCTCGGGACTCAATGTCCCAACACACCGCAAGGGGAGCAGGAAACACTGGAGCTGGATTCTTGGCAGGAGAAAGGCAGCTTCCTGATCAGTGAGTCAGCTGGAGAATCGGCTTCCTTCTGTACTTGCCGTAGCGAGCTGTGTTGGGCAAGTAGGCTGTCGATCTGCTCCGAACCACCGTAGTTTGCTATAGCAAGTGAAGGTATATTTTTATACATTGAAGGTGTTTAGGAATGCCATTGCTTGACGTAAAGTCGGATATATGACCGTCATGAATGAACCCCTTGGGAATAGTTGTTCATTGTAAAGTAACTGAGTTCTCGGAGAAATCAACATTCAAGCAAGGGGAAGTCCCTGACTGCTTAAGCTGGTTTTCCAAGAAATCGTTGTGACGTTTGGTACGCGTGGAAGTAGCCATGCCTGTATTTGGGTAGCATGGGCTATGCCTAAATAAGGGCTTGATTTTTATGCCTATATAAGGGCAATGTGAGTTGTACCTATATAAGGGCATGAATCAGGAAAATTCACTCAGAGCCTAAAACGACACACAACGGCATAGCACAAAATGTGATTCCATTGCAGCCCACACCAACAATGTTTATCACTTTGGGTCACTGAAGAATTGAAAGTCTATATCAGGTTATGCAGAGGACATGGAGGTCACTTGTTTAACTCTTCATGACACCCAGCTTCAGGTTTTGGCAACCTGAGTAGAATGAAAATGAAAAGAAACAGGACTAAATAATGAAAAACTACCAGACCCCTCGACCACAGGGCCAAGGCAGCAGCCCGGTTTCTCAGGTAATGTCAATGACCACAGTCCTCCAAATACAAATAACCACAATCGACAGCAGCACACACTCTTAATAGCTGTGAGAACCTCCAAGGGGGCTTCCGGTGAAAAGAAAGCATAACAGTTCTATTTAGCCCCTCCTATACCAGCAGCAAAAACCAATAAGATGGATGTGCCCTTATTGTATGAGGTCTGCTTGGGTTTTTGAGTCAGATTGTCACATCATTGCAGTAGATAAGAAAAAAGCAGCGGTATACAATTGGAGGGTTTTAATCCAATTACTATTCACTATTTGCTGGAACGCTATAAAGAGACCAGGTTGGGATAAAATTCACCTTCAGGCCTTTAATAAAGTCAGCTGTTTCCTTCACATAACTAGGAGAACTCACATTTTTATGGCAAGACTGGAGGATCCTATCTCACTTGTTCCAACCATTCCAACCACAGTGGCACCTACCTGTAAAAGAAGCATAAGGAGGTGATTTTTAATGTACAGTATGAACATTGGTGTTCTTTGGCTAGTAAGCAGCACTCAGACTGTCTGCTAGTAGGATAACCTGTTAGAGAGTCTTTGATGCCATTGCACCTATCAAGGAATGAGTGCCAAATTAAACAGTGTTTACAACCATCCACCACATGCATAATCTCTTGACCTAAGATACCAGAGTGGGAAACCAAAGTGTACTGAAGGCTTTCCTCAAGCAAATCAAAAGTTGAGGAGAAGACATTGTGAGAGAACTTTTTATGAGAATTACACAAAGCTTCAGATGATCATGGAAGAACCGCTATTCTGCACACTAAGGAAATGATAGATCGTGTGGATTTCTTCTGTTTGACATAATTCTCTATTCTGGATATTTAATAAATAGTAAAATCTTTATTACTCAGTGATGGGGTGGTAGCTGAAACATGCAATTCTAAATCCACAAAGAGTGATTGGGTGTGACATTTATGCCACCATTCCCTTGAATTCTGTGTTCAAATATTTCATAGATTTGTTATCCTAAATAGACAAGACCATACAAAAAGAGCATCAGAGAATGATAAAAATAAAATATATTTTAATAAACAGTGAATTATCTAACTGCTATATAGGGACTTAATACAAGATAAGCAATCTTAAGTACCAATAAATATATCTATATAATATATAAAAAGAAAAGATAGATAAGGAAAGGTAGAAAATTCATTGAAAAGAGCGAAATAGTACAAATTGTCAGAACCATAATAAAACTTGAGTAGAGCTATGTAACTATAATTAAAATAGTAATATAATTACGAAATAATCAACAGACTATGAATGGTCATGATTGTAAATCTATATAATCATCAATTGGTTTCCAAAATAAATGATAATTAGATGTGTTATGGACAACACCGGTAAGAGATAAATTGTTTCCTCTTCTGGAAAAAATGATCTACGCCCCTTATGTATGTACTGACAGCAATGAAGCATTTTTCCAATTAGCAGTAATGGATTTCAAAGCAGCTAATATTAAAACATCTATAAGTTTGTCCTCAAGATCTGCCAATTTTGTTGTAGTGGAGGCTGATTTACAAATTAATACAGCATAAAACTATTTATCTGTGATATTCAATATTTTTGTTCCAATATTCCAAACATCCCTCCAAAACTTACCAATGTTAGGACAGTCAAAGAGCATATGTCTCAACAGTCCTTCTTGTTGAGAGCAATTCCAACATGGACATGAATTCAACAATTTTGCCTCGAGTAACCTAAAAGGCGTATACAAGCAATTGAACAAAAGAAATGAGTTAGTTTGATATAGTGAGACGGGTAACCATCCTGAAATGTTATTCAGCCAAATTTTCCACCAAATATCTAGGGAAATGAGATATCTAACTTTTCGTAAAAAGAAGTTGGAAAGCTACTATTATCTCCTGCATTTCCTTTCAATTTGTTATAAAAGAGAGATACAGCATGAGGTGAGGAGGCCATAGTTTGGATATACACAGCAAAGTCAGATGTCATGTTCAGAGGAAAATTATTAGGAAAAGTGTCTAATATTGAATTACACAATAGTTCATATTTATAACTATCTGCAGATTTTAACTTGAACAATTGTTGTAATTCAACAAAATTCCAGCTTTAATCCAGGAATTCCAAAATGTTGGGGTTCTATTTAATTTAAATCTAGGACTGCACCATAATGATGGGTGTAATGTAAGTCCCATAGGGCGTTGGGAATTGAATCATGATCATGTAGTATTAATGTTGTAGATTTCACAATTGCTGATTTCTGAAGCGACCTTGTTGAATTAGACATAGTGACTAAAGACTAGGGGTCCTGCCTAGCAGAGAGCATCTTCCACCGTGGCTCAGGAGTAATAGCCAAGTAGCCTGCCCACTGTGCAGCCAAGGAAAGGGAGACATACTCCACATGACCTGTCTCTGCAAAGAGCTTCGACCAGCCCGCCAACAGCTCTTAAAGGAACAGTTCAGCAGATAGAGACGAGCACTCGAAGGCAAGCGGTGCTCGCCTGCCTGAACCCTACAAACACCAAACTGAACTGCAGATATGTCAAGTTCCTGGCAATGATAGAGCAAAGACTGCCAAAACCCCAATAACCAATGGAAACGGGGCAACCAAATTTTGTTCAATACTAAGCCAATTAGGAGTATTGTTAGGTGTCATAGATTGAAACCATAACATACTTTGCTTTAAAATTAACGCTTTGTCATACTTTAAAAAAATCAGGTAAACCTAAACAACCATTGTTCTTAACTAACTTTAATTTCTTATAGTTTACAGGAGCAGGTTTGTTATTCCAGAGAAATCTGGAAATGATGTTATCCACATTTTTATAGAATTTAAGAGGAAGCTGTGCAGGCATGATTGAGAGAAAGTTAAAGATTTTCAGAGCAATAACCATTTTAATAGAATCTATCTTCCCCCACCAGGTTACATGAAGTGCAGGCCATTTTTGAAATTTGTCTTTGATATACGCTAAAATGCATTCTCAATGTATTTAAATTGATTGTTTTATGTTATGTAAACATAATATACCCAGGTATTTGATGTTATGCTTGACCCAAACAGTGAACATTTAAAGGAAAGAGATCAGGGTTTTTTGTATTTAGCGAATATCCTGAAAATTGAGAATACGTGTTAATTAAATTTAGTAATGAGGGAATAGACAAAGCCGGATTACAAATATAGAGAAGCACAGCATCAGCATTTGCAGAGGTTTTAATAGGAACGTTATTAATACTAAGACCTTTAATTTTCATAAAATTTCTGATCGTAAGTAACAAAGGTTCTATTCCAAATAAAAAAAGTAAAGGCAATAACTGGCACCATTGCCTAGTACCTCTGTAAAGTAAAAAGGTATTACATATCTGACCATTAGTAAAAAGTTGAGCAGATGGACCTGAATATAAAGCTAAAATCAGATGAATAAATGAGGTACCCAGATTAAATGCAGTCAAGGTATGTAAGTGATATTGCCAATGTACTTTAATGAAAGCCTTTTCTGCATCTAAAGCTAGGAGGCCATCAGGGTGAGTAAATGGTGCACCATTTTCGATTGCATGAAGTAATATTCTCACACTGTTTACTGATTGTTTTTCATAAAACCAGATTGATCAATATTCACAATGGAATGAAGTACAGAAGCCAAGCTAGTTGCAAGTATCTTTGCGTAAAGTATACAATCCTTGTTTATCAAGGAGATAGGAGATTAATTTGAAACCAAAGAGGAGTCTTTATCGGGTTTTGGAAGGACTATTACCAAAGCTTCCGTAAAAGACCCTGACGTTGTTCCTGTAAGTCTAAAATTAGTAAATAATGTGAATGAATGTGGTGATAGGAGAGTAGAAAATTCTTTATAAAATTCTGCTGGAATTCCATCCGGACCTGGAGATTTTACACAACTTAAGTGATTTAATAGCTGAATGTACTTCATCAGTAGAAATTGCCATATCTAAATTATCTTTAGCTGATTGGGAAATATGGGGCAAACCACACTTCTAAAAAAAAAATTCAATAGGTGATAAATCATTAGAAGTAGGCTTAATTATGTAACTCTGAATAATAATTCATAAATGCATTCACTATTGCTGAATGAGATATAGCTGTTTGCCCATCAGATTTGCAGATAGCACTAATTTACTTTATCTTTCTTAATACAAAGATAGTTGGCTACAAATCTTCCAGATTTATTAGCATTCGAACAAAATTTGGCTTTAGAATTAGAGATTTGTATGCCTTCTCTAGTGCTCAATATCAGTAGCGGCGGGCGGGGTGGGGGAGGGGCAGGGTGGAGCTAGTAAACTCCAGATCAAGGCCAAACAGAGTTCAGTAACTAACTAACTAAATAAAATTAATTACATTGCGTGCGCTACAACGCCAAACCGGCGATGCAGAGCGGAATTCCTCATATTTTTATGTTGTGTCTTTTGAAGCCAGAATGGCTGTCCTTAAATTTAGTGTCATGTCAGGTCACTCATAATTTGCAACTCAGGGCTAGCTAAAATCTTCCTACTAGAGCTGGGTTGTGATGTCATCTTGAACTAACTATCAAGTCATTGTGAATAGGCTCAGTGGTGTAACAAAGGTGCATTTGGCACCAAAGGAAGCATCCAGCTACATTTGGGATCCCGTCTCCCCAGTGTCCCGGAGCAAGTGCGCCTGCTGCACTTTTCATAGCTTCATCCCTGTCTAGGCATCCACGATGAGCTCTGTCAGGGCTTTAAGTGGACCGGGTCCCTCAGGGTCTCAGACCAGTTAGTAATTAAAAACGGCTATATATTCATCTACTTAACTTTAGTGGTGAAAAATATTGATCGATTTTTGATCAATTAATATAAAAAACGTTAGGATATTCCATGTCAATGATTTAGTTCCTGTTTATATTTCAGATTTTTTTAATTTTGTACCGCAATACCTGTCGGGTGACACACTATACATATCACTACAAAATTTGGATACTACATAAGCCACACCCCTAACTATGCAGGCCATGCTTCTTTTGGTAACTTCCCACTTTAAACGCTGAGCTCTTTGCATCTTGTAACCCTCACAACATAACATCGGAATAAGCTATTGCCCAGTAACAGTCTCACGTATTATTTATTTTCTCAGAATAAAGTGCCACCCAAACTTTCACCACTATGTATGGGCGTAGAAAGAAAAGCCCTCTCTGACACTTTGCCTCATGTATATAATTAATTGCTGTTGAGGAAAAAACTAAAAAACACCTTGTTCCCCAGATGCTGCAGGAAAAAACTGAAAAACACCCTGTTCCCCAGATGCTGAGCCGATCAATTGATCAACCTGCACTGCATTAAAACCTGTCCTAGCGCCGTGATGTCCCTCGGGATGATTGATGCGCTTCAAAAATACCAATAAATACAAATACAAATATAGGTTATCAGTTACCATTGGAATGTGATATTTTAGGTTAAAAGCTTCATCACGGCAAAGGAAGAGGTACGCACTTAAGTGGGGAACTACTGGTGCCAAGTGCTTGCTAAAGAAGGTTGTGCCTCCCTCTCTCACCCGCCGAAAGATAAAAGTCTTAGTGCACCCTGCTGCAGTGCTTTAAATGGGCCGGTACTAACCAGTACTGAGTACCGGCACTTCTTATTTTTACCAAGCCGAGTACCGGCACTTCTCCACGGTCAAGAAGAGTACCGGTACTCAGAATCAGATTGATTAGTTGGGCACTAGACTAGACGCCGAGTTCCAACTGTGAGCCGTTTTTTTGGCAGCATGTTTGCCGTCTGTCAGTATTCTTCAACTGTGGCGACCTATTGGAGGCATGCCGTAAGGGCAAGAGGGCCTCTGCACCATTCCATTTCCTACCCAAAAGGAAACTCTCCTTATCCTCACCACCCCCTGCAAGGTGTCAATGCTGGGTCCTCCTGTTAGTGTTTGGGACATTGGCGAGGGCCTGTGCCTGACCGGCCAAGGAGGAACCCAGTAAAAAGAGCCATTTTCACCCCTTGGCCTCCCACTGGGGTCTGACTGTCAAATCCACCCCTACCCCGCCAGCCCGCCTACTGGGACATTGAGTCCATGAAGGGCAGGGTTGTGGTGGTGAAAATGGACTAACCGGCCAGTGAGTACCGGCTCATTTAAAGCACTGGTCACTTACACTAAACTAACACAGCAAACCGTAGAACTGGCGGCGGTGATATATAATAACACAAGATTAAGGCAAAGTCCAAATTAACCGAGAAGAGAAAGAGAGGGGGCACAGGAAGCTGCACCCACAGGGGGGTCCTCAGGAATGAGGGCACGTCCTCCCCGCCTCATACCTTGGGAAAGAGCTTAACTCAATATCGCACACCTCAACACTATACAAGCAGAACCCCTCGGAATGCTGGCAGCCGGAAGAGCGAGTAGAGAAATGTTATGCTAAATGCATTCGTATAGCGCTTAGTACTGCATGCATAGTAGCCACAGCGCTTAAATGGTTCGTAGATGCAGATAAGAGCAAGATCAGGGAAGACAGAGACGACAAATTCACATTCGTTGCTGATCCTGAAAGTCAGATTACTCATCTGTGGCGCGTTTAGTGGGATTGGAGCGAACGACAACTGTCAGTCCCAAGACATAAGAGCAGCCCAGGGGTCCAGAGATGGGTAATCCCTCCCATTATGGTGCCTTTCTGCAGCCTGGGTCCCCGGGAGCAAGAACAGGGTGGGACGCTTGGCAGAGTGGCGCTGCATGCCTCTTGTACAGGGTGGGAGGTTGTGCAGCAGCAGGTGTCAAAGGCAGGTGCCTCCGACCAAAGACCCCCACTGGTCGCAAGCACTCCAAGGTCAAGTCCAGGCAGAAAGAAGCACCATGGGCGTAGGAAGTGTGGGGGACACGGGGGATATGTCCCCCCCAGATTTTGGAGTGGGGGGAAACGGGGGACAAGGGCTTGGGGGATGAGGGGACAAAAGAATTTCCCCTCTCCCTTCTGTTATTCAGCAGGGCCATTAGCACGCGAAAGCGCTACCTAATGGCCCTGTACTTGACCTGCCTTAAGTCAAAGAGGCCACCAGCCCTCTGCCCTTTGTTATGCTGCAGGAAGGCTCGGAGGCCTGGGAAGAGCAGAGAAGGGGAAAAAACTGTCTCTTTTCCTTCATACCCATTTCTGTCTCTGTCTCGCTCCTCCTTAAGTTCTGATTTCAAGAGCTCTTATTACTCTCTCTTGCATCTCCTTTTCTTCATTTGTTTCTCTGTGAAATGGATCCAACATAGGCGAACACTGGCTGGATATTTCCTCATTTACTGACCGTTTTATAATTCCAAAGAAAAACCTCGGGACGGAGAGAAAAAAAAATGAAATACCTAAATTAAGCAATACAGAGTGGTCAGCAGACAGGCCAGATTGTTATTTACACCCACACACATTAGAACCACTTTACAGAGTTTGCCAGTGAAAGCGCTACTTTCTTTTTTTCTTCTTTCTTTGAACAACATTGTTTTCCCACGGGAAGTGCATAATTTCTAAAGGGACTGCAATACCTGGTTGATGAGTGTAGCGAAAATGTTTAATATGATCATTTTCAACTGTTTTAATTATTTTAGCTTATAAAATGTGTACTGCAGCTCTGTGTTCGAGGATGTGATTTTTTTTTTACCAAACTGCTTACATTTTGAAAGGATATAAGCGATGGACATTGAAACAGGTCCCTTCCTGGTCCTGTAGCCATGTCCTGAATTTTTCAGGCAAAATCACTTACTGATTTCTGAATAATGAGTTTAAAACTGTTACGATAACCATGTTGTTCCTGAATACATTTCACATGATTTGCTTATTCTTGCATTGCTTATGAGTGCTTGTTTTTTTCAGGGTGTAATTCACTTTTTTTCAGGCAGCATTTTACTGTTGTCTTTTTTTATTTTTTTATTTTTTTATTTTCTGGCAGAGGTAATACATACAAGGATAAAACAAAAATGAGAAATCCAACATAATTCTTTACACAGAACAACCATTATACATTTTAAATCCAATTATCAATTGGTAACCATAGCTTCCGACCAAAAGTCTTCTTTTTGAGTCCTTTCAATTTATAGACTGCTTTATCCATTCTATATACATTTAGCAGCTTTCCCAGCCATAACTCAAAAGTTGGTGGATCAACATCCAGCCATCTAGAGGTAATACAAGCTCGATAGATAGACATTCCCATAAACAAAAAATGTTCTTGATCTGTCTTTAAATTCCGAGAGGGAAAATAAACACCAAAGATAATGATAGTAGGATGGAGCGTAATCCGTACATGTAGCAAATTAGACAGAAACTTTTCAATCTTCTCAATATATACAGCAAGTTTGGTACAACTATAAAACATGTGAATTGAGTCGGCTGCTAAAGTTCCACAGCGACTGCAGTTAATACCTTTTAAAGATTTCCATTTTACCAGTTTTGCAGGTGTATAGTAAAGATCTAAGGTGGACATAAAATGTTGACTCTTAAGAGAGCTATTAATTAGTGTCTTATTGCTCATCTCAAACACTTTTACCAAATCAATCCCTGCAGTGCCAATCTTTCTCTCCCATTTCAGGGTGTGATGATCAAGATCGTTCTGCATCCTATTATTCATTAACTGGTAAATAATACCAATACGACTGTTCTTCCTGGAGCTTTCTAGAATGTCAATTGTTTCCATGGTATCGGTGAGTAAAACATTTTTTTTTCCAGGAAGCTGCGAATCTGTAGGTATTTAAAAAAATCGTTCCTAGATAAACCAAATGTCTCTTGTAATTTAGAAAAGGACATAAGGGACCCGTTTTGGAACAATTGACCCAGTAGATAAATCTCACTCATACGCCATTGGTAAATTACAGTATCTTGGAATATTACGGGTAATATCTTATTATCAAACAGAGGTGTGTAATAATTCAATTTTGGGATTATACGTAAAATTTTGTTCATTTGCCTCCAAATTAAACATGCAGCAAGGAGCCCCTTGAACTTTGTTTTTTTATAGTAACTGGGTTCAATGACTTTCAGCAGGCATTGCCGCGCATGGGTACCTAAGAGCATTTCGAAGATAGAAGGTGAAATGGCTGGGTCTGATACATAATCATGAAAAAGCAGAACCCGAAAAGTTTTCAGAGCAATAGCCCAGTAATACATTTTAAAATTCGGAAGCCCCAAACCAGCACAATCTGATGGGAGAGTACACCATTTTAAAGATCTTCTAGCACGATGGTACCCCCACAAAAACCTCGACACCATTCTGTCTATTCTGTTGAAAAGGGACATTGAGAAAAATAGGGGAATAGTACGGAAAAAATACAAAAATTTTGGAAAAATCATCATCTTAATAACATTAGTTCGACCATACAATGACAAGTGTAAGTTATTAAATCTTACTAACGTTCTATTGGTAGATATGAGTAGGGGGTCTAAGTTTAATGCAACAATATCCTCAACCTTAGAAGATAGAGTAACACCAAGATATGAACCAGTAGAATTTAGTGGGATATCAGTGGGTTTACCCGTTTCCGAATGTATAATCTGAGTTTTTGTAATATTTAGCTTATAGCCGGAGACCTTCCCGAACTCATTGGCCAAATCGATTATTGTGGGTAGCGCAGAGGAGACATCAGAAGTGACAATTGCAACGTCATCCGCGTACGCTAGAACTTTATGGTCAATTTCAAAAAGACGAACTGGTGGAATATTAGGTTCCAAAATAAGTCTACTCAAATAAGGTTCTAAGTATAACGCAAATAAAAGCGGGGAACAAGGGCACCCTTGTCTAGTCCCTCTCGTGATTGAAAAAGATCTCGAATGATCAGTACCTAATCTTATTATACCCTTAGGAGCAGAGTAAAGCGAGCGCACCGCCTGAATAAATTGTGGGGGAAACCCCTTCCCTTCTAACACAGTCCAAAGGAATCCCCAGTCTACTCTATCAAACGCTTTTTCAGCATCGAGTAGGATCACCCCAACTGGGGATTCCTTTGCCTGTGCCCAATCTAAAAGTGTGATCACCCGTTTAACGTGATCAGTAGTATCTCTACCTCTGATAAAACCGTGTTGAATATTAGACACTAAACTGGGCATTACCTGGTTAAGTCTATTTGCAAGAATTTTAGAATAAATCTTGCTGTCTGCCGTAATAAGTGATATGGGTCGATATGAACCCAATTCTTTTGAATCCTTGTTTTTCTTTAAAAACACCACTATAATAGCGGTGGACCATGAATCAGGTGGTTTCCCTTGAAATGCTGAATTAAAGATCTTTATAAACTCTGATTTCAGCATATGTCTAAATGTCCGGTAAAATTCGAGAGGTATCTGGTCAAATCCCATGGCTTTGCCAGCCGCAAGACTCAAAATGGCTTGCTCAATCTCATCCCAGTTTATTGGGCGTCGAAATAAATCAGACTCTACACATCCCAATAATGATTGATTGGTACTATGAAAATAATTTACAGGATTCAGAGTCTTATCTACTTCATTGTTGAAGTCATTATACAATGTTTTATAGAATTCCAGGAATGATTCTAAAATTCCTTCCCTACATTCGTGAAAGTCCCCATTCATGTCATTGACACCCTGAATTTCATTAACAGAGGATTTTCTGACGGAGACGTTGTGCTAAGATTTTACCGGTGCGCTCACTATACTCATAACGTTCTGTTTTGTATTGCTTAAAATCTAATGCTACTTTATCAGCAATATGGGTCCGTAGACCAGAACGTTCAATTACTAGACGTAATTGCGCGTCTTCTATGCTTATATTATTCTTGCATGCCGTCGCAAGATCCAACTCGGCTAGCCTGATCTTATTTAACCTCTCCTTAAATTCTGTTTGTATTTTTTTCCTCTTAAAGTTTGCGAAGCTAATTGTCTCTCCACGTACGATTGATTTAAAAGTGTCCCAAACCACTGGTGGGGAGGCCGTATCGTTATTTGTTAAAAAGAAATCATTAATAATAGTCGCCATACATTGCAAATATTCTTCATCACATAACAAATTTCTCTGAAATGACCAAGACCTACTTGTGTTCTGACATTCTGTAGGGACCTCGATCTCAACAATTATGGGATTATGGTCTGAGATGACTTGGGGTAGAATTTCGACACTAATTGACTCCAAAAACCGCGAAGACGTAAAAAAATAGTCTAATCGGGCAAACTTTCGATGTGGGCTAGAATAGAAGGTATATCCAGGATCTTTAGAGCACATTTTATGCCAAACATCCGTTAGTCCATTATTCAGAACCAACTCCCTAAGGGCACTATAAGTTCTAGGTTTATATCCCGTATATCTCCTACCTAATTTAATATTCCAGTCAGCCGACAAATGAATATTAAAATCCCCACACATTATAATGGGTTGCGTCCACATAGCTAGTTCTGCATTAATCGTATTAAAAACTTCCCCGTCATCTAAGTTTGGACCATACATGCAGCATAAGGTAAATTTGGATCCACCAATGACTAACTCAGCAAGTCCCCATCTACCCCATTTATCAGCTAGAGTTTTCAAACACTTCCCAACTCCTTTTCGCATACATATAGCAACACCTCTTTTTATACCCATCTGCTTAGATACAAGTAACACATCCAATCCCAGCTTGTCCAAAAGTGAGCGCTTATCCCATGCAATATGAGTTTCCTGTATACATAATAAATCAATAGACAGTGTCTGAATCATAGAACGAAACATTCCAATCTTTTTGAAGTCATTGAGACCATTAATGTTAATTGTACATATTCTCACCTTTTTCACCTTTTTCTCCATATTGACATGATGATTAAGAAAAAATTAGCAAACATCAACAGTGTGTAACCCTCACTACTACAACTTGAATACCAACTGAAATACCGATTAAACATCCTTGCAATGAATACCTCTGCCTTACACCCCCACCACCAACCCTTACCTCTTCCCACCCCCACCCATTGCCCCAGAACCCCTCCCCCCACCCTCCCCACTATAGGAGGCATAGGAACTACCAGTTCCTAGAACGTATGGGTGCCGTGTCCCTGGGCCATAGCGTCCATACAGGAAGAAAGGGATGAGGAAAAAGCCATTAGACAAAGAGAGAAAATTTAGAGGAGAAAGAGAAAAGAAAGAGAGAAGCTTATCAGTCCTATTTGAAAGAAAGGAAAAAAAAAGAGAAAGAAGAAGATTGAAGCTTCGACAAGAGTACATAAACTAACAGCCCTTATAGTCCTCATAGTCCTACAACATAATAACCTTGTATTCAATAAAGGCCTTAGCATCTGATTTATTGATCAGATAGAGTCCAAGTATTCTTTGGCTTTGACCTCTGAAGTAAAGTATCTGACTGTGCCCTTGAATACAATATTTAGCTTTGCTGGGCCTTGAAGAAAAACGGTAGCCTCTTTCTTTTGGAAATCAGGAATCAGCTGTCTCAACCTCCACCGTTGGGCCACTGTAGCTTGACAATAGTCCGGTCGAACAAAGAACTGACAGCCGAGACCATCTGCTTTCTTATCTGGTCTCGCATATCCATAAATGGCTTCACGGGCAAGAAAGTTATTAAATGAGACCAGAATAGCCCTAGGGTAGTTTGCTTGGCCTTGTCGTGGACTCCGCACAGTGAAGGGAAACCTGTGCGCGCGTTGTACTTCTTGTGACCAGTCCCAGTCTACCATTTCAGGAAAGGCATCTTTCAGTAAATTGATAATAAACCTCCTTGGATCAGATCCTTCTTTATTTTCAGGAATTCCCAAAAAACGTAGATTACTTCTACGGGCCTGATTCTCCAAACTAGCGATCTTATCGGACAGGTCCTCTTTTAAGGCTGTAAAATCGCCAACTTCCTGTCTCTGTGCCATACTTTCTTCTTCCAGGGCTGCAATTCTGGCCTCTGCTTCGACAACTCTGTCAGTGGTCTCAGAGCACATCTTAATTGCACGGCGAACTGAATTTTTGACCTTAGCACAGGTCACCTGCGTACGTAGATTTTCGGCCTTACTTTCAGCCCTGTGGCTCATCATGGTGTCAAAGATCATTTTCAGAGTGATCTCCTCACAGCCTTCACTACTGTCCTGTGCTGTAACGGATCCAGAGACGGAATTAGGGTTGTTTCCCACAGTATCAGTAACATCGGAAGAGGGAACAGAAGCCGAATTAGAAGGTGAGGTACTACCCCCTCTAGGTGAATTAGAGACAGCTTCTTTACTCCCTGCACGTAATGACCGCTTTTTCAAGAGTTTCTTTTTTATGTCAGTAGCTGTGTTAGCGTCGGGGCTCATACTGACTTCGCCATCTGAAGATAAACTCTCGCAACTGATCTCAGCCCAGTCTTTGTGAACACCTGTCGTCTCATCCGAGGAAAGTTCCGACAAAGAAAAGAACTTATCCGAGGTTTCCAGATTAGTACACTGTGTGGAGTCACCCGTTGTTTTCTGTTGGTCATTTTCTACTGATACTAATACCGATAGCGTGGGAAGAGAACAAGAGCGACTAATACCGGCACCTCCAGAGACTACCTCCCCCATAATACCCTTCTTTAAGGGATTAGCCAGCAACAAGTTTGGAGAATTATTTAACGGATTATTGTCAATTGCAACTGTAATAGTAGATTGGTCAGAACGCGGCTCCGTCACATCTAAGCCTTGCACATTCACATCAGTTATTGTTTTTTTTCTGGTCACTTGCTTCTCAAATAGGGCAGGCAAGGTTTGTAACGTGGCATCCTTAACATTTACGGCCTCTTTATACTTGACAGGGGGTCTGTTGGAGTTCTTACCCTGCTTTGTTGTTGTATTAGCAAGAGTTGGGGGTGCAGCCTCTGGAGCCTCGGCCATCACGAATCCCTCGCCGCCCGATTCCGCTCTTCTCAGCGTTCGATCCTCGTCGTCTCTCCTGTTGCTCCGGGTGCTGACAGACGAGGGTAGCGGTGTCTTTTTTTTCCCCTTTCGTGTTCCGCCTCCGCCTCTACCAGGAAAGACGCTGCTCTGCGCCCAAAACAGACAGAGTGTAGCACGCCACAGCGGAGACCGCCGACTGAGCTCCGAGAAATTCAGCAACATTCGTGTAATCCTTCAAGGGGATACTTTGTATCGTGTTCAGCACGCCAGTATGCCGGTACATTGACAGACTTCCAAGGTACTTCTCCGCAATACTTTTCTCAGCGCCGCAGAAGGAGCCTGATTGAGCAGAACATGCACGGGTAATCAGCCGGAAGTGGTCAACGCCTCAAACGGCCCCGTCTTGCGGTGTCCAGCAATGGAAGAAACGCTGATATAAACGGGTGAATGACCATATGCGACCGTGCAAAGCAGTTCAAACCGAATGTATCACAAAGCGCTATCATGGCAGGTTTTCCTCGCAGAGAATGGCTCTGTCCTCTCTCCCCTCTCCCGGACGCCTGGAGCCAGGGAACGAGCTGCTCACACAGCCTTCCTCACGGCAGCCATCTTGCCTCAGCATTTTACTGTTGTCTAGTGCATAATTTGAATTTAGTTACAGCACAATTGAGTTGTAGCTGAAGGCAGTGCAAGTTTCTCTCATTGGGGCACTATGGTGTTCAGTGTGGGAGAGGATGTGGCACTCTGGCCAGAGCTGCTGTATTCGGAACTGGAGCACCATTTCAGCCTTCATGACCAGTTCACCAGACCACACTCCTGACAGAGCTCATTCCGGTGCTACACCTTAGAAGGCCTGGTAGACCTTAGAAGCCCTGGTGTCTTAGCACCCGCAGCTGGACCCCAACGGTGACAAGTGTGAGTTAACCTGGAAGGCCTGTCCACCACAATCCATACTGCAGTTCACCTCCAGTCTTGCGTGCAGGCCTACAAAGAAGCACTCCCTAGATCGACAGTGACTGTCACTGAAGTCACAAGATCCTTGAGGCCAGTCCACCGCACCCATTGGTACCTCCATTGGCCTTTTTCAGCAGTAGTGGTGGTGCAACTTACCAGGGGTTGGCAATGTAGGATTTGCATGCACACCAAACTTAGTGAGTGATTATAATGAAGGTGGAACCGCCACGTCACCCCGTCAATGGCGGTCACACTGCCATCAGAGACTGCATCAACGCCAACCATATCGCAATGGTGGGTGCTTTCCTGGCGGTCGGAAAGACCAACCGCCACGCACCCTTCTGGCTCCTTGAGCCTGCCAGTGCAGCGGAGGGGCTCTTGGTTTCTACAATGCTGGTGGTGCCTATCAGGCACCACAGTAGGGCTTACGATACCCCTTACCCGCCAGCCTATCCATGGCAGTTTACCCGCCATGGAAAAGTTGGTGGAAAGGGACATTGGAGGCCCATAGCGGGGCCCTTTCCCCTCAGCCCCCAGACATGGGACCAGACAGAGCTTCCGCCTCCCCCCTTCCACTCCAAAACCACAGAGATAATCTGTGGCGTACCCCAAGGCTCATCCCTCTGCCCAACGCTGTTCAACGTCTACATGGCACCACTCGCCCACGTCGCCTGACAGCACGACCTCAACATCACCTCCTTTGCTGACGACACCCAGCTGGTCCTCTCGCTCACCAAGGACCTCACACTGCCAAAACCAACCTCCACGAAGGAATGAAGGCTGTCGCTGACTGGATGAGGGACAGCCGACTGAAGCTGAACTCGGACAATACAGAGATCCTCATCTTCGGCTCATCCCCATCTGCCTGGGATGGCTCCTGGTGGCCAACGGCACTAGCAGCACCCACCAACCACATACGAAACCTAGAGATCATCCTTGACCCCACACTCTCCATGACAAAGCAGGTCAACGTCGTCTCCTCCACCTGCTTCAACACCCTCCGCATGCTTCGCAGAATCTTCAAGTGGATCCCCATCAAAATTAGAAGGACGGTCACCCAAGCCCTCGTCAGCAGTAGACTGGGCTATGCCAACGCACTCTACACAGGAGCCTCGGCCAAACTCCTGTCACGACTGCAACACATCCAGAATGCCTCCGCACGACTGATCCTCAACATACCCCACCGAAGCCATATCACACCCCACCTGAAAGACCTGCACTGGCTCCCCATCAACAAGAGGATAACCTTCAAGCTCCTCACCCATGCACACAAGGCACTCCACGGCACCGGACCGGCGTACCTCAACAGACGACTCAGCTTTTACACCCCCACCCGCCAGCCCCGCTCCACAGACCACACCCTCGCCAACGTCCCCCGCACCTGAAGAATGACCACAGGTGGCAGATCATTCTCCCACCTCGCCACCAAGACATGGAACACCCTCCCCATCGGCCTACGACAAACCGAAGATCTTCTAACCTTCAAGAGACTCCTCAAGACCTGGCTCTTCGAACAGTAGCAGCCCCCCCCCCCCCCCAAGCGCCTTGATACCCTCACAGGTATGTAGTGCGCTTTACAAATGCTATGATTGATTGATTGACATGTCAGTTTTTACATTGCGGCAGATGATGCAGCCAGCAGCACCTGCTACAATGTAAAAGGTAGGCACTGCGAACGCCATAGTGGCGGTTGCATTGTAATGCCTATCGTCGGGCCGCCACCTTGAAGGCCAGCGGTCCCATTCCCCAATTCGATGGCAGATGGACTGAAGTCCGCCTGCCTTCGTAATCAGCCCCTAAGTTTGCAAACTTCATGGTCTGCTTCATGCACAAACACTTTTAACATGTGCAGCCTTCTTTCGGGCCATTGGAGTTATGCAGCAATGGAGGCCAAAATTATGTTGCAGTGTTGACTAAATGATGCAACAATAAAAAGGCTGCTGCGTAATGCGGTGCATTTTATGATACTTAATTATTTTAACATATTTATACATACTAACAGCCTCTGCAAAGCTTTTGCCTCATTAGTACCTGTGTAAAATACAAATGCAGCACAGGGAAAGGTGACCAGTCAACCTTTGCAAAGGGCCCTACAATTCACAGCAACATAAGTCACATTTCTTTTAGTAATTTTTGAACCGTTTGAGCTACAAAATTGTTTCGGGTCAAATCGTTAGATTATGCAGCAGATTATGTATTATGTGGCAAATATGATACAGCCATAGTTAAGTGGAATTTTTTTTTCCACTTAACTTAATTTTGCCCCAGTGTTGTAGTTGATCAATTTATAAGTTCCCCAAAAGTCGAGTTTGAGCACAATTTGCATTTTAAAAGCAGTCCTACAACAGGGTTACTTTTAAACTGACCTCAGGCATCAGCAGTGCACACATGCAAACGCAGAAAGGGCTGCTGGCCTCTAAACTGCCATGCCCTAATATATTTTAGGGACTTAACACCTTAGCAGCGTCGAACGTTCAGCGCCCAGTGCTGAACGTTCGAATAACGGGTGCTGGCCCGTCGGCCAATGGTCGTGCGCAGCACTGGCAAGGTAGTGCTCGCGACGACCGTTGGCCGACGGCAGCACTTAAAGGGTTAAAGGTAGTTCTAATCTCCCTGCCCTATTATGAACTAGGGCCTTATAGGAGAGGTCATGCCAATCATAGGGGTACCCTAACCCATAATGCACCCTAGTGTATGTAGGTGTTTTCACAGTATCTTTAAGTGTCTCTTTCAGAATAGCACTGGCCCTGTGCCTGTTCAGGCAGAGGCCAGGGTCAGTCAGAGTCAGGTACCACCAGTACCAGTCAGCAAAACGTTGGGGAGTGTCCAGGGCACAAGATGGCTTTGCAACACTAAAGAAGCACACACTCAGAATTTAAAACATAACACCATGGTTGGGGTGTTCTCTTTAATAGTCAGAATTGATTTCTATCCAAATGAACCCATTTTCCAACATTAGGATAAGGAAATACTGGGGAAAAATCATAATGTTCTAATCTATACCTTGAAGTTTTCATGCAGCTCTTTGGTGACGGTTAATAGCTCACTGTTCAATGTTAGGATTTTAACTTATAAACTGCAAATACCAACAGAATCTCTCAGACAAAGGCAGTAACTCACTGACCAATTTACATGATATGCATTTTGTGATCTGCTTGGGACACATTCTTTGCAGCATGCATATTAACCCACTGTGTCTACCTTACCAAGAGTCAAAACTTCCACTAGACAAACATTCAATCTCTCTCAATAAAGAACATTAATCACCAAAGTTATCTTCACATTTTCATTGTTGCCTTAAAATTGCTGGAGACCAGGAATGCAGCAGCAGGTACTTTTCATATCATAATGCACTTGCAAACACGACGCCCCCACCCTAGGCCAGCCACCTATGTTTGCTTGGTGCATCAAGATGATTAATATACATGTTTTTTTTAACATTTGGTCTGATTACTATTTGAATGTAAATAACAATAAAGCATAAATGAAAATTGTTACAACATGCCTGCTTTTCTTAATATTTCACTTCGAAAGTATGCGATTGTATTTGTTTAACGGACGGTTATTTGTATAGGGTCACTCGAAAGTCCACAAGGTTGTCCCTGTCCCCCCCCCCCCAGAATTTTAGTGTCTCCTACGCCTCTGAGAAGCACACACAGGTGGCACCCGAGGTGAACCTCAACAAAAAACGCATTGGCAGAGAGGTGTATTATAGCTTTAAATGTCGAGTGCGTGGAACATAGGGGGAATTTGAGAGCGAGGTTGACCCTCTGAAAAGTGCCCAGGTGAGGTGGGAGGAGGTCAAATGACCTCTCCATGGGAGGCCAGTATTGTACTTCCCCTGACCTCTATCTGGACTCTACATGCGCTCAGGACCCTGCTGTGCTCACTGTCTGCCACTACAAGCTCTCCGGCCGTGGGACCTTCCGTCGAGGGGAAAGAGGGAGAATGGGGGTGAGAGAATGTGAAGAGTGAGGTGAAAGGGGCAGAGAGCTTAAAGTAGGAAAAGATAGAGACGCCGATGGGGAAAGGATAGATAGATAGGGGAGAGATCCAGATGGCTATCGAAAGCAGAAGAGAGGCATGGAGATGGCATATTAGAAATAGAAAGAGTGAAGGTAGAGAGAGTGATAGGATACAATTGGGGTAAAGACAGTGGGGCAGAATTAGCTACAAACGGGAGAGAAGTGAGTGAGGGAGGGATCGCAAGATTAGAGATGTGAAAACAGATAGAGAGTGTATGTCTCTGGGAGAGAAACAAACTCGTAGAGGAAGAGAATCAGCAGGTATTTGAAAAGAAGTGCGTGGAATGTTATTGTTTGTTTGTGTGCACTCTTGAATATATAAGGATTGCTTCAAATGCAAGCAAGTAGAAACATTGCAATTATTATAATAAGAAGAAGCTGCAAAGCTTACAAAACAAGAAAATATGAACATTTCGTGTTTGGCCTTAATTTTGTGTAACGAGTTACCACATTTTGTTTATATTCATACATTTCTAACATGTTATTTTCTATCCTGCAACCTGTGTAAGTACCAGAATCTCTCCACTCCTAGACAATCGATTATTAGCCTGAGAGTGATAAAAGTACTGTTGGTGGCTTGGCTCAATCAGGGTTTTAGCTGTTGATCTACACGTATGGGAAGTTTGAGCCCACTATCCAGGGCAATGCAAGGGCACAAGGAATACTCAATAGAAGTGTTTTTGTATCATCTTGTCTTGCCCCGCCTCTAACACCGCCCACTAGCCACGCCCCTAGCTCAATTTAATGAGTACCTGCACTTATTTTTTCCCATTTAAAGCACTGCCGTGCTGGGATTTAATACTGAAACCTTCAGATGACGCCCGCACCTTCACGGTGTTTGCTTTAACCTAATGAGCTATCTCACCAGTTCGATTTCTTCAGCACCCATTGAGTTGCAAGGACCCCTGTTACAGTACGAAAAAATGCAGTCGCATTGCATTTACCTATTAAATAAGGGAGTTCCCTCAAATTGAGGCTGTGTACCCCAAGAAGTTTTAGATCTTGTGGTCGGACTGTGTAGTAGACATGGGACGTATTCTAGAATGAAGACTATGGGGGCATATTAGCGAGAACCTCGTTAAAATTATCGCCATTGTTGCGGCAGGAACTGCCGCTAAAACAGCGATAATGGGCTTGCTAATATGCGTTATAGAATTCCAATAGAAGCCCAGGTTAGATGTCCTGCACACCTAGCCTGAGCTTCTATTAGAGTTCTATAACGCATATTAGCAAGCCCATTATCGCCGTTTTAGCGGCAGTTTCCTGTCGCTAAAACGGCGATAATTTTAACACGGTTCTTGCTAATATGCCCCTATAAGTTAGGAGGTTAAAAGGTTTCGTTTTAAAGATATCACTTTTATATCGAGTTTGTAACGGACTAAAACAATGACATTGCTGCGGGTTTGTATCTTGCTGGCTTTGTCCCACTATACATTTCGTAAATAATACTAGCATGAGCCCAACTTGTCATTTTACGGAGTCGAGAAATGATTATTCACCACAAGATGGCGCCAGACTCCTGAGCCAATTCTCCGAGCTGAGGTCAGAGGCATTTTGCAGCCTTTGGCAAGTCGCCTGGACATGCCAGAGGTGATTGATATATAAGAGGTGCAAGTAAAGGGGTACAAAAAAACGCCCATGGCTTTTTTCTTCAAGAGGAAACTTTTCTTAATGTTTCTTTAGATGAGATAAGCAGCATATAAATTACGGAAAATATTAAAACAAACTTCAACTATTCCGTCGGGTTTAGAAAAAAGAATGTTACTAACATTTACACCAACCTTGACGAAAATGACCACCCCAAGAGCGGATTATACCAAATGTATTTATTGTGTTCGACTCTATGACTCCTTTTAGGAATAATGTATGTTATAATTACCTTCCTCAAAATAGAAAAAAAAATGAATCGCAGACATATATTGGTAAAACGAGTAGTACCAAAGCCAATTGATCTGACATCGGTAAACATGCATCTTTTAAAATATTAATTACGTTTTGCAAATGCATGTGATATGAAAAACTAAAGGAGTGATCCACAGCCGAGCTACATCATCCCTTCCACTTAAGATCACTCCTTTTCAATTGGCTGTGCATTTGTGATCAGATAAAAATAGCGCAACTCATAAAGGTAGGCAGCCAATGGATGACATATGTATATGCCCATGCTGTGATGAGGCAGCAAAATGTGAAAGTAGCTTGAAGAATACTGAGATGTAAGCCTCTATATATCTATATATTTTTTTAATTACGAACTTTTTGGAAAACATACTGTCTCTAGTCCAGACCTTGAAAGAGTAATTCATTTTAGCAAAATCGTCTGATTATTTACTTCTATCCGCCGACTAAATACAACACGAGCAGAGCAAATCGTGTTTTTTAGTAAAGAGACAGTCCATTGAATTAAACAAGAAATATCTTTGGTTATTATTTACCCAGGAAGAGCTCTTGAAATGAATAAGTTGGCTTTATAGCGGCAACAATTTAAAAATAATTTTGCACTGTTATCAGCTGTTACTGCAGTTTTGGGAAAAAGAAAAATATATCATTATATAGATAGTAGATAACTCTACTATTATTGTCCAAATGCATTGTAAAGTAGAAGAAATATCTACTTTTTATCGACAAAAGGTTGATTATATTAATTGGACATTGAGATGCATATCTGAACATTTAAAAAAAGTAGACATTTCTCAAATTCGAGAAGGGCCTTGATTGACCATTTACAGCATGGCAGTTTCTATAAAAAATATCGCGTGGGCCCACCTTTACTTTTACAGTGTGTTGCAAGATTGTTTCGAACGAGGAACAGCAGAAGAAATGTCAGGACAGTTTGCACTGTTTTTTATGCATGTATTAGTGCTTTGCATTTTTGCATTCCAATCAGGGCCTGTTACAAGAGAACTTATAGGGGCAGTATGAAGCCCCCAGTCTCTGTGTATTATCACCATGAGTATTAGCAGCTCCTAATATTTACAATTCAACCTGAATATAATACTCCAGTATGAGGCAGATTATAAAAACAAGTGTTTTGTTCTTGTGTAAATGGAGTTGATGCAGTAACAGATAATGATGAAAGTTTGAGAGGGGAAGTTATCACTGGAGAATGTTCTCAAAAGTGGACTGGGCCTGACATCCTGGCCTGACTCTCGGATCGGTTATGAGCACTTTGATTCCTGTTGGGCTTCTCTTGGCTCTCACTGAGAAGGCAAGAAAAAAGAAAACAAGTATTTTCCGAGACAAAAGGTCTGATGTTGTCCCACAACCATTTGACTTAGTCATGGTTTGTTTTGTTATGGTTTTTGTAAAATGTTACTGTTGGAGGTGTTGCTGGGCTACAGACTATATAAAACAAATCACTGTATAAAAGGAAAAATATTTTGGGACTCAAAAAGCATAGATGGCCAAAGTAGTCCCTACAATGTAGGGAACTGTTTTGTGTGCGGATGTGCTCCTTATGAAAAGAAGCTGGGCATATCTACCAGCCACTAACGCCACTGAAGGGTGACTTTTTCTGATGCTCTGGTGGCGTGGTGCCATTCCTCATATTTACAAAGTGGCACTGAGTACTTCTCCATTATTGATTGTTTACCTTCCTGTACATAAATAATAACCCCTGCAGTGCAGGCAGCCGTGCAACATGGCCCAAGGGTGCCAGCGTTCGTGGTAGGCAGCTTTTTTAGCACCAGCGGAAATGCAGGAGTGCACTGTATTTTTGTAAATATGGCGCATCCCAGCTTTTTAAAAATGCTAGAGCACGGGGCTGCCAAATTTGGCCTAATATAGCACTCCAGCATTTTCTTGTAAATATCCACCAGAATGTCATCACTCACAGTGAAGTTAGCCATTGGCTAAAGTGGGCTGGTCTACTGCCCATGCTGTAGTGGCTAGAAAAATGTGAATGATGTTTCTAGCAGACCACTGAATGAAGAAGACAGGATGAAAGCCACTGTGAGTAATGGTGTAATATATATCATTCTAGTAAAATTAAAGTGTTTTGGCACATACCAGACATGAAGATATAAAAGGACCAAAGCAAGGAAGTGATGGTGAAGGAAAAAATAAGTGACATAGCAGGTAATGGAAGAAAAACAGAATTGATAGGAACAATAGATTAAACGTAAACTCAAATCAAAGAACTAAAAAAGGAGAGAAAGAAAGGGCGCATAAAAAAAAGGAGAAATAAAAATACCCATAGCAATATAAAATAAAAACAAAATGCAAAACAAAAACAGACCAAAATAAGTGAAACTGAAACTGTACAGTAAATTAAAAGAATAAAAATTGATAGAAATCAATAAAGAAGCAAAGAAAAAGGAAGAATCTTCACCAAAAAAAAGTGAGGGCTTCAAAGGGTGGCAAAGAAGGTGGGGAAACGAAAATAATGTATATGGAAAACATACAATAACTTGATCAGGCACTGCATATTACAAGCTAACATGTGAAACTAAATTCGGGGTTATTGTCCCTATGTTATGTTATCTTATTTAAGTATTTATAGAGATTAGAATGTGGTGGACCATTTTGATACGTTTGAAATAACCTATTTAATGAATCAGTTCTACTAAAGTTGAGAACAGCTATCAAAAATAGAGATCTATTGGCTATCCGTTGTGCAAGAAGGTCTTACAAAGATTGTATAGCCTCTGTTAAAAGAGCATGGGATGAGAAGCATTGGGCTGAATTAAGGGAGGCTAGCAATACAAAAGATTCTAAACTCTTCTGGAGCATTGTTAAATGGGGTAGTGGTGGTCTATCCAATTGCCCAGATAATAACGTTAGTGAGGAGGACTGGGTCAACTACTTTAAGCCTCAATATGCTGATAGCCACCCCGGTTCTGAGATGGAAGATTTTATGGCTGTTTATCCTAATGGTAACTTTTTTAGTCTTGGCGAAGTAGTGTTGGCCCTAAGTGCAGTATCTAGTGGAAGAGCTCCCGGCTTGGATGGGATTCCGGCGGACCTTTTCATTAATGATCAGAAACGCTGGGGCAAATATATCCTGCTTTTGATTAATGCTGTTGCTAAGGGTGCAATTGTCCCGTCATCTTGGAAGGGTGCAATCATTATCCCTGTACATAAGAAAGGCGACAGGGGTTTGCCGGGGAATTACAGACCTATAAGCTTGATAGCTACCATTCAAAAGGTGGTGGGGAAGATGGTGGTGAACAGGCTCATGGTCTCGGTGCATGAAAAAAATGCATTATCCCCTTACCAGGCTGGGTTCCGGAAGGCCACTAGTACGGTGGACCAGGTCTTCAGCTTCACTCTGCTACGGTGGCGAACAGTGGTGCTGAGCGGGGACAGCCTGTACGCCGCTTTTCTGGACTTGCGGGCTGCCTTCGACCTGGTTCCCAGGTCAAAGCTGTGGTCAGTATTGTGGAAAATGGGTCTTCCAGAGGATTTATTGACCCTGGTTATGAGGTTGCATGAGGCGAACTTTGCCAGGATACAGTGGGGCAGTCAAGGGGAAGTCACTGCGGACGTCCCGGTTGAGCGGGGAGTTAGGCAGGGGTGTGCCATGGCCCCCCTGCTATTCTCCTTATTTATTAATGGAGTACTAGATAGAATGTTGTCTGCTAATTTAGACGCCCCTTCGTTGGCGGACATTAAGGTCCCAATATTAATGTTCGCCGATGATACTCTCATTATATCAAAGTCCCCAAGTGGCTTGCAGAGTGCCCTTAATATTTTTGAGGAATTCTGTTGGGAGCATGGCCTTGAAGTCAACGTGACCAAAACCAAGTTAATGGCATTTAATCCTCGCCGTAACTTCCGATCTAGGCTAACTATGAATCAGCGCCCACTAGAGGTAGTCAAAGCTTTTACCTACCTTGGTATCTACATAACCAATGATCTTAAATGGTCCCAGCACATTGATCTAGCGGCATTAAGGCATAGACAATTAGCTGGAACTTTAGGGGTTGAGCATAGAAAGTCAGAAACTAAACCAATTATGCCAGCCCTACAGGTTTACGAGGCAAAAGCCCTTGGCTCAGCACTCTATGGGGCAGAGTTGTGGGGATTTGGAAAACTTGATTCACTACAAAGGTCCGAAAATAAGTTTATTAGGACAATTACGGGTCTTCCCAAAAGCACCCCCCTTCTCTCACTTAGATATGAGCTGGGCAGAAAGGCTGTGGTCGATTTGGCAAAGCTACGTCCGATACTGTACTGGAGAAGACTCTGGACCACTCCAGAACTTAAGCACTATGCCGAAGGTTTTTTGGCGATAATTAAAGGGGACCTTTTTCATAAAATTAAATGGCTAAAAGAGCTTAGATCTTTGTTGTGTTTGTTGGGTCTCCAAACTCTTTGGGATAACCCGTCAGGAGCACTATTACCTAGTAAAATTAATGTAAAGGAGTTGTACTGGAATTATGTGACTGAGCGGGACTGGAGAAATACTGATTTTAGATCTATGGCAGGATGTTATCTGGAATCTAAAATCTCTCTCAATTACGAACCTTACTGGGATACAATAACAAAGCCATGGGATAGGAAGCTCCTATGCCAATTGAGGATCGGTACTCTTCCATTAAGGTCACTCACTGGCAGGTGGCGGGGTTCACTAAACATTTCTTGCCCCGCGTGTGGATCTGAAAAGGAGACTGTTGGGCATTTTTTATTCGCCTGTCGAGCCTATGTTATCCCTAGACAAACTTGGTTAAAACCTGCATGTAGAAATCTAGGCACCAAAAGTAGTATTGTAGCTATGAGAATTATTTGCACTAGCTCACACTTGCCATTGGCTATAGCAGTAGCGAAATTCCTGGGGTGGGCATGGTCTATTAGGAATAAACTGATAGTCGAGTAACTGTTTATAGAGGGTGAGTTTTACTACTACAAGATACTTGATGTTGCTTTTATTTTAAATTGTATGCATATATGTACACAATTCTTTTCCAAAAAATTCCTGTTTTTACTTGTCTGTGGCAATTATCTAATACTGTTTATATGTATATGATTCTTTCCCAAAAATTCTTGTTTTTACCTGTCTGAGGCAATCATTTAATACTGTTTTAATATTTTGTATGTATTGTGCTTATATGAGAAATGCTCAAATAAAGCCTCTTTGAAATGAATTGAATAAAGAAGCAAGGAAAAAGGAAGAATCTTCACCAAAAAGAAGTGAGGGCTTCAAAGGGTGGCAAAGAAGGTGGGGAAACGAAAATAATGTATATGGAAATCATACAATAACTTGATCAGGCACTGCATATTATAAGCTAACATGTGAAACTAAAGTCGGGGTTATTGTCCCTATGTTATGTTATCTTATTTAAGTATTTATAGAGATTAGAATGTGGTGGACCATTTTGATACGTTTGAAATAACCTATTTAATGAATCAGTTCTACTAAAGTTGAAGCCGTATTCGAGAACCAACTTCAATAGAAAATAACTAAGTATAAGCAATAAACACAGGGTCCTATTTGTGAGCTGGTGTGCGTCGCTCTTCCACCACGCAACGTGGTGCAAGAGTGACGCAAACCTTAAGTCAGATTTATGAAGCCATGCAGGGCCACTTTGCGTGGCCCTGGGTGGCTCCATAAATCTGGAATAAGGCAATGCAGCTCAAATTACTGCGTTGCCTTACTCTATCTGCCCTGGGGAGGTGTTCCATGGATGTTGCGTGGATGTTTCCATGCAACTCCCATGGTTTTTTACACATTCCACATTCCAAGATTTACCAGAACTGGTAAACTTGGGAATGTACCAAAAAGATACACCTTCCTATGAGAGGCGTAACAAGGGGAAATATCTTTGTTTCTCCTTGTTACTTCGGGATATATTTACTAGCCCCTTGCATCACCGGAGCATCACTTTTTGTGATGTCTCAGCGCTGCAAACTACAAAATCATATTTATGAGGTCACACAAAACCACTTTGCATGGCTTTGAATGGTCTCATACATATGGAGTAAGGCAAGGCAGCGTACAGGGGCGGCTCCTCGGCTGGATCTGGAATAAGGCAATGCAGCGCAAATCGATGCGTTGCCTTACTCTGCCCTGGGGAGGCATTCCATGGATGCTGCATGGATGTTCCCACGCAACTCCCATGGTTTTTGACGAATTCCAAGATTTATCAGAACTGGTAAACCTGGGAATGTACCAAAAAGATACACCTTCCTAAGAGTGGCGTAACAAGGAGAAATATCTTTGTTTCTCCTTGTTACTTGGAGGTATATTTATGAGCCCCTTGCGCCACCGGAGCATCACTTTTTGTGAACCCTCAGCGATGCTAACTATAAAATCTTATTTATGAAGTCACACAAAGCCACTGTTCATGGCTTTAAATGGTCTCATAAATATGGAGTAAGGCAAGCCAGCGTACAGGGGCGGCTCCTCGGCTTTGGCGGAGAAGCGTCACGCCACTGCTTAAAGGCAGAAAATGGAAAATAAAAGGATAATATAATACTTTTGTTATCATTTCATTTTTCATTGACCCCGCTGAGTTTGCTTAGTCCGCCGAGTCTGGGGCGGGGCCAGATCACTGCATCACCAGCATGGGGAGGAGGAGTAGTGGACACTGGTGGACGGACAAACCGACCAGTACACTTGGATATCTCCAGGCTATTTCATGGAGATATCTGCAGGGCTCACGAGCACAGGCTCCCAGTCCTTGCCGGAGCATGTACCTGGCCCACTCCGCCCAATCCCAGCAATTCTGTCATTCTGGGAGTAACAGCATGACAGAAGCACTATGATTGCGTGGTGAGCTGGGAGCCTGTGCTCATGGGAACTGCAGGGCTGGCAGCAGAGGAGCAGCGAAGCACTGGAGCAGGTTGTTAGTGTGTATTTATATATTTTTTATTTATTTTTACACGCACTGCCCCACCACGTAGAATGGGCAGCAGCCCTGACTGGAAGCGCACATCGCTGTGTTGCCTTACTCTGCACTAGAGATGTGTTCCATGGGCGTTGGGGTGGGTGTTCCCATGCAACACCCGTGTATTGCGACACTTTTCCAGATTTACAAAACCATGTAAACCTGAGGATGCACCAAAACCTTATGCCACCCTAGGGGAGGCACAAGGAGAAATAACTTTATTTCTTCTTGTTTTTTACCCATTACATGTGTACTGCGTTGTACAGCACACATAGAAAGAGGAAACAGACTCCCAGGATTGGTTTTGTGCAGGAAGGTGCTCCTTTCTGCACAAAAACAATCCTGCCAACAACACAGGCACTCTTACACCATGGTGCAAGGGTGTCTGCATTGACGCTAGGCTGCTGAATCGTCACCACCGCATGGGGAAAGGACAGAATGCACCATATTGGACAAATACGGTGCATTCCGGCCATTTCACTTTGATGTAGGGAAGCGTAGCAAGGTGACTTGCTATGGTGCCCTACGCCAAAAACCCCTAATTCTCAATATTGTTTTTGTGCAGGAAGTTATCTCTTCCTGCACAAAAACAATCCTGCATGCAATGCAGGCACCCTTGCACCATGATGCAAGGGGGCCTTTGTAGGCGATAGGCTGCCAAAAGTGCACCAGCTTAGAGGAAATGGCAGGAATGCACTGTATTGCCTTAAATACGGCACATTCCTGCGCTTCCCCTGTCATGCAGTGCAGCAAGGTGACTCTGGCTTTGAAGCCTGTGAGATAGGTCAGGGAGTTGAAACACGGACTGCGGAGATCTATGTGTAGCTTGAAGGTCACAGGCTCTAATCCCAGTCAGAAATCTTACTGTATTACTTCACCTCCTGCAAAAATGTGTGCTTAGCATATTGGTCATAAATCATAAATCATATTGTGATATATAAGTGTGGTATTGGCCCAGCTGCAGAGATGTGCCTCTAAACCGCATCACTTAGGTTCCACTGCAAGTGAGAAAGCTGCCTTTCAGCAATGCGCTTCACGTGTGCCCGCTACATCAGCAGTGGAATCCAGACAAAAGGAAAAAAACAATTTAAAGTTAAAAATGGACATTGAGGCTGAATTGTGGAAAGTGGAAAAACAGGCAGTGGCAGCCGGTATCTCGAAAGAGTGGTAAGGTGGGGCAGAGGAGGTGTGGGGGATTAAGGCGGGGGCTACATACAACACAAATAAACAATTAAAAAGACAACTTGTAAATGTAATGTAAATGTTTTTGTACTTGTATAGTGCACAGCTACCCACAGTGGGTTTCCCGGTGCTTGTACGAATACCACAAGGGAACCCTTCCTGGCTTTCCCTGTGAAGTGTCCACTCCTGGGCACCCCCATGGTGCAGACCAGGCATCCCTCGCTTTGTGGGGGCCGTTGTGGAGACTAAGCAAGCTATTGCCAAGAGTTGCAGCATGGGACCCATGATCAGAATAGGCACTGAGGCGAGAATATCCTGTCAGGGGAATTAATGAGCCCGAGACCCGCCGGGGCAGGAATCGAACCCTGGTCCCTGGCCAGAGCTCTGCATCGAGGTCTGCCTGCTCTAACCATTGAGCCACACTTCTCCACAAACTTACTTGCCGCATCACTGGATTGTCACATCGCGCTCTTCCAGGATCCTCTTCTCCGCAAGCACAGGCTCCACTGGCCAATCCTGACACTACTCTCATGCTGATGGTGGCAGCATGGAATCAGTGTCAGAATTGGCCTGAGTGCTGATAATTTGTGCTCCCAGTTAGACTAGGAGCCTGTGCTTGCTTTCTGCAACCTGGCAATGGAGCTAGGTTGAGAGAGCTTTACTGCCCATGACGGTTGCCCTATCTTGAATGGCTGGCCGGACCATCACGTGCACCGAATAGCAGTGCTAAGCACCTCCTCTCGTGCCTGCCTCCCACTTGGCCCCACCCCCAAAAGTCAGCGGTAGAAAAAAAAAAAATATTAAACCTAGGGGTTTATTTTCAAGCCCCTTGAGCTGCTGGTGCATCACTTTTAACATGGGAAAAAGTGAAATACCCAGTGCACAAGTCCTAAAAAGAGAAGTGGGGGGACGCTTACGTCACGACCGGAAGTGACGTCACGAAAGGTGGCTTGCACCATCAGACTCATTGCCCTCTCTCGCTCATCCCTTAGATCCGATTGCATCAGAGCGTGTGACATACAGCTAAGACACTTCATGTGTACTGTATGTTACAGATCAAAGGAGATGTCACTTCAGCCGTGAATAAGCACGCACCTTAGACTCTGGCAGTAGTTTCTTATTGAGCTCCCGATAAAATAAGTGGGGGGACCCCGTCCCCCGCGTGGTACCCCGACTCGAGTCCTGGACGTACCGGCAGCTCAAGTGTCTTGCTAATAATCTCCCTAGTTTATTATCGTTTTATTTTTTGTGTTTAGGGCTCCTGGGAGGGGGGTAGGGGGTCTACGCTCACCCACCATAGCAGAGGAGTCGCCACTGAAAATAGGTGCATGTGTGCAAGTGAAACTAGGCAATAGTGTACAACACGCACTTAGTACACAATCGTAGAGCCCGGGCAAAACAGCAAATGATATAGCATTGTGGAAAATGGACAACATTATAGAATTAGGCCACAGGCTTGCATTACTACCAGGTTATGTACTCATAAGAGTTACATTGCTTAAGTTTGAAGGATCTGGCCCTGTGGAACTGTCTTTGTAACACATGATTTTTGCACCTATTTGTCATTATTGTTTCCAAAAGGAGTTGGTGGAGTTTCTATCCCCAAGCAGTTCTGGATAATTTTCATCAAGTTGTTGACAAACGGTGCCTTCGTGGAAAATGAATCCGTGCGCTACAAACTTGCTAACTGTTGCTTTCAGCGCGGACTACACAGCCAAACACCACTCTGCTAAATGTTGTGTTTGCTCCCATTTAGCAGGGGCAGGACGACAAAAAAGAAAGGTGTTCAGCAAATTGCAGATGTATCCCTGAAGCGCCCCTGGTTTTAAATACACCCATTTATTTACAGGTGGTGCAATGTAATTAAAGAGAGACAAGAGCAAATTGGTTTGAAACAAACATAAAGACGATTAATACTCGCATATCAGATTCTGGAGCATAAATGTCTCCGATTGGTAACGTGATAATGTATCAAAGCTTTGGCCCCCGTAAATAAACAATAAAAACACAAACAACTGACTACACCTGCTTCCATGTTCATAGTCTGCCTATGGCTTCCATGGTGGGACATACACTAAACAAAGGAGTCATATATTCCGTTGGGTTTATGTTTTCCAAGTACTTAGGAAGAAAACACTCCAAGTCCCACAATTCCCCGCGGTTTTCAGCTGATTGCTCTGGTACTGAGACAGCACGTGGTTTCAATATAAGGTGTAGTGCTCTGACTGTGTTACTGCACAGCTGCTCCTTATTAAATTCTGCTGGCTGGGATTGCTCTGTTTGCTTCCATAGAACAGTAGCTGTGCTTGGTGTCAGAAAAGGGGCAGGCAGAAACTGCAGCAAAAACCTCTGGTGCTGTGAGGTGGGGTCAGAGAATCACTAGCCTCTCTCTGATAGCGCTTGGAAGTGAAAAAGTAACTTAGGGGCATATTATCATTGGTTGAGATCTGAAAAGGTACTGCAGACGGAAACTATCGAGGTTTATCCAACTGTTTTGATTTCGACAGTGAATATGCGGGTTAATGCCCATCTCATAAGCCTTGTTTACGGGGCTTTTACGCCTTATTTCTAGGGTTCTCTGGTTAATCGGGCCTTTCCACTGACTGCAGCCTTAATGTTGCTGAACGCGCTCTAATAAAGCTATTTCGTGTTCTTTCTGTGGGGTTTGCCCTCCGGACAGGCTCCCAAAAGAACGCACACTCCAAGCATACACTTCTGATCTCATAAGTGATGTCATCAATGATGTGCGATGTCATTGGGAACGACGGGCAGTGGGTAGACTCTTAGCATCCGCGTTTCCTAGGTTTACAGTTGTAAAACAGTTTGTTAATACATTACCTTATTTTTTTTTTAGAACTGCTTATTGTAACTTTGGTATGTTTAAAGTTCTTAACTGCAACGATTCAGTAAAAGTGTTTCCCAAATAAACATTCCTAATTTCCTGGAAAGAGTTCTCAGCTATCATCCAGGACTAAATTTAGAATTGGGTTAACCATTTGATGCCCTTTGGTAATTTGGCTGTTTGAGCGGGGGAATTTTCCAGGATGAATGTTCGAATCAGCAGTTGATTAGCCATTATAAATAATCGACGGACGATGGTTTGCGCCTCAGGTATATTTTAATATGATATTATGGGCAACACGTTTCTTCTTAACATTTTCTAATGCAGTTGAACAGAGTGAGAGGCAAGTACTGAAAGTGGGTTTACCATGGAAGGAAGATCCCGCCAATGAATATATAACTGCAAGTGAGCAACTACAATACATACTCAGAGGCTTTTCTTCCCTAGGCTAACTTCAGGAAAAGCGGTACAAAAGGGGGTGGTCATGGACGGAGCATCTGAATCAATCAAACACTCACTCCCAGTCAAAAGATCTGGGTTTAATCCATCACCGTTCTTTAGCCCACTCTGCCACCCCAGTTCAGACATGGCTATATGCAAATCAGTCTGACCCTGTGCCTCATGGGAACAGTCCATCCGGAACTGCCAAGCCATGTCTTCCCTGGACCGGAAACAAGCTTCCGAGGACCGGTTTCTGGCATTCCAGCCGTCTTCAGCCCGGCTTGCTTGAATCCAGTGGCAAAGTGAGAAAGTGACTCACGTCTGAGCATACCCTGCCACACTTATGGCGGCCAAAAGCGGTACAAAAGGGGGTGGTGATGGACGGAGCATCTGAATCAATCAAACACTCACACCCAGTCAAAAGATCTGGGTTTAATCCATCACCGTTCTTTAGCCCACTCTGCCACCCTAGTTCAGACATGGCTGTATGCAAAGCAGTCTGACCCTGTGCATCATGGGAACAGTCCAGCCGAACTGCCAAGCCATGTCTTCCCTGGACCGGAAACAAGCTTCCGAGGACGGTTTCTGGCATTCCAGCCATCTTCAGCCCGGCTTGCTTGAATCCAGTGGCAAAGTGAACAAGGGACTCACGTCTGAGCATACCCTGCCACACTCATGGCGGCCAAAAGCAGTACAAAAGGGGGTGGTGATGGACGGAGCATCTGAATCAATCAAACACTCACACCCAGTCAAAAGATCTGGGTTTAATCCATCACCGTTCTTTAGCCCACTCTGCCACCCCAGTTCAGACATGGCTATATGCAAATCTGTCTGACCCTGTGCATCATGGGAACAGTCCAGCCCGATCTGCCAAGCCATGTCTTCCCTGGACCGGAAACAAGCTTCAGAGGACCGGTTTCTGGCATTCCAGCCGTCTTCAGCCCGGCTTGCTCGAATCCAGTGGCAAAGTGAGCAAGGGACTCACATCTGAGCATACCCTGCCACACTTATGGCGGCCAAAAGCAGTACAAAAGGGGGTAGCCATGCCCGTTGTTTACATTCCAGCCCATGGAGAAGAGGGGAGAAAGAAAAACACGCCCCCCAGTCTTAAAAGGACGGGGCTTAGTTCCTTCGTGTTTATCTATTTCTAGCCTCTTCCTGACCCTCTTTCGTATTCCACCTCATCATCGTCGTCTCCTCTCCCCCACCCCTCTTCTCACCTCTCTCATCCTCTCCTTTCTCCTGGGCTCTCCCCCTCCCGTCCCGGTCGGTGCGCTCCCTGGCTGCTGCTGCTGCTGGGCTCTGTGTGTGTGACGTCGCTTCCTTCTTCTTTTTAAATTTTTTTTTTATTTCAATAATTTTTTATTGAAAATTATATTTACATGGTGTGAAACATATACATGGTGAGTAATTAAGTATCAGGCTAACATGGCGAGTGCATGTCGCGACCGGGGGTGGAAGAGAGGAGCCAGCGCTTGGCACAGGCCCGCACGCCCCCGCCTCCCTGAGGGCGGGTGTGGTGTAAAGGGCTGGAGGCCCGGGAGGGGGCTCCCCCGCAGCCGCAGAGGCTCATACAGCACGGGCGGCCTGGATGGTCCTGCTCTCCGCCGAGCTGTTGCTAAGCAGCTAATAATAGTCGTGCATGCTGAGTAAATTCGGGCCCGGCCTATGGCTGAGGCGGAGCAGGGGCATCTGACAGGCTCGGGGCGGGCCCCGGCCCGAGCCCGCCTCCCGCAGGCTCCTCCTCCCCCCTTTCCCGGCCGAGACAGAGAAGGCTTCCCCCGCTGCCCTTGGTTGCATCCCCTGCTCCTTGCCCCACACGGAGGCTGCGGCAGGCAGACTGCTCCCAGAGCCCCACGCTCAGGCCATGCACCCCGGCCCTCGAAGCAAGCAACCGGCCTCCAGCAGTAGCAGCAACCCGCCGAGGACGCGCTGCTGAAAACCCCGGAGCACCGTCCTTTGTGCGCCCACACTCCCCAGCTGGACGTGCCCCGGGGGCAGGAGAGGCTGGAGCGGCCCCCGTGCCTCCTCCCCGCCACCGCCTCTGGATGTGGGACATGGCAGAGCCCCCCAGAGCCACGCAAAATATGGCAATGGGAGGCGCACAGCCCGCCCCGCCGCCAGCAGCAGCATGAGGACCAGCAGCACCAGCTCAGCCGCTGCCGCCAGCCCAACCCGAGCCACCTGCCCCCCGCCCAGGCTCTGAAGCGCAGTCCTGCGCTCCCACTACGTTGATTCTTCCCGAGCAGGAGAGCAGCGGGGCCGCCGTGCCACCTCCGGGGCTGAGCAGCCGCCGGAGGAACCAAGGTGGCCGCTGCAGAGGAGCCACCGCCGCCGTCCGGCTGCCCCTGGACCCAGAGTACCTGCAGCGGCCGATCTACTGCGACGCGGCGTTCGCCCCGGACATATCTTCAAGGTGTGTCCTCGTGCCCCCAGAGCGTGTGGTGGCACAAATCCTCCTGGCCCCTGGGTCCTCTCCGCGGGTGGTCCACAGTGCCCCATCTCCCCTGCCTCCCGGGTGGTCCGTGGCTTTCGGTCAGGATGTGGTGTGAGCCTTCAGGCTTTGACACGGGGAGCAGCCAGGAGGCTCTCCAGACCCCTGCAGGCACTGCTGGCTGCTGGCACTGCTTCTACTACAGGCACGACTAAGCAAACACCCTGCCACTGGCTTTACTCCACCCCCACCACGTGGACCTGCCTATTTACTACAGAGTTCCGCGGGCTAGGCCGACCCATTCTCATACACACACCGCCTTGCTGTTTAGTGCTAAAAGCAGCGTGCCTCTGCTGTGGCGTTTGCCGACTCCTGTTTTGGAGAGTGGTGGGTAGTGTATGAATGTATTACGGATGCAGGCTTATTTTGGGTTGAAAAGTAATCCAAGTATTTTTGTCCCATGTGTATATATTCACTCATCTTGACAGCAAGCTGCACCAGATGCCGTGTGTTTTTCTTACCCCCCTAGCCTTATCTCACTGCACCAGCCCCGTTGGCCTTCTTCTGCACTCTTAATGTTAGTCTGCACCCCCAGTTTATTTAGCCTGATTGTTTTCACCAGACCCCCTCTCATTCTCTCTCTCCACCTCAATGTTCCCCTTTTGTGCAAGGCAGCCCTTCTCGGGGGGATTGTGACCTGGCAAGCCCAGTTTCAATCATGGCATGTGTAACCGAAAATTTCACAATTTAAGGGTCGATATATTGATTAATTCAATCGTCTGTGTAATACATGTTTTGTGCAACTCTTAAAAACTGTAAACATTTGGTATCTAATCCCTTTGTTGATTCTTAGCAGTCAGTCAGTAATATCTTTATTTTGGTCAATTTGAGCTTAAAAGTACAACTAAAATTACATACAATTTATTTACTTTTAAAATCGATTGCAAAAAATGAAGCAAGGGTGGATACATAAAATAAAAATGGTTGGGTAAAACATACATGGGTATGGCCTATCACAAATATGTAGTATAATCTATTTGAGTAGTTCCGTATGTAAAAGAATATAATCATGTAAAACAGTTTATTGGTCTTAGCTGGAGACAGTTCTGACAATACAAAGTGCATGTACATCAATGCGAGATATCAAACAAATAAAACTAGGTATAGAAGATCAGCACTTCAATTACTTTAGAGCTAGCGTGTGTGTGTGTGTGGCTCTGTGTGTGTGTATGTGGCTCTGTGTGTGTGTGTGTGGGGGGCTCTGTGTGTGTGTGCGGCTCTGTGTGTGTGGGGCTCTGTGTGTGTGTGTGTGTGTGTGGGGCTCTGTGTGTGTGTGTGTCTCTGTTTGTGTGTGGCTGTGTGTGTGTGTGCAAATACAATAGGTCTCGCATTTGTGAGAGATTAAGCTATTAATCTCTACCACTCTCTAAAGCTTACCTATTGCCATTGTAAATGACAATACCATATATTTATCGGTTTAAAAAAAAAACAATAAATGAAAAAAATGACATTTGCAATGCCAATAGCTCTAACTTTAACAAAGACGAGACCATTGCATTGTAAATGCTTGTTTCACTATGGAGTCATAGAGGGAAAGCACAAAATAAGCACTATTTGAGCATCTGTTCACATCTCACTTTTAATCTTTCTTTTCCTCGCACTCTAAACTCAGATTTGACGTGTATTTTATTTTCCACGGCCAAGAAAGTCACCAATGATGATAAAAACTTGAGCAAACTGGAGAGTATCTACCAGCAGCTCTCTTGGTGATGCTTACGTAAGGTACTTTCTGAGCTTTGACACATTTGTATTTTTTCTTGTACACACCAATTAGTGGGGGGACTAAGGTGGTGGATTGAGAAACACTAAATTTTGGACACTGAGGTCCGGCTGTTATTGGCACTCTTTAGATGCCAGCCTTTCGGGTAGAGATATTACTACCCTGCCTATATAGGATCCTCATAAATCAGGTATCCAAGCACAATCAGGTCTTTGTTGATAAAGTGTTTCTTCTCTGTTGCCCAATCTTTCCTCCCTCATTCTTTGTCCCCTTTCTGACTATCTTTCTCTTGTTCTGGATCAAAATCTGATGGTGGTATTCCCGCGCCGTACTCACAATATGCTTCTGGGTGCTCTGTAAACATTAAGCTAGACATCTGTTTGATCAATTTAAAATGATTATTCTGACATCTTTATGCTGGTAGTCCCTCTGTAACATTATGTTGAGGGTCACTCTGCACAAAGAATTGCCTTTTCGCACAGTATACCCAATGCAGCTGGAATTATGTGCAGGGGAGGACGAACGTATGCAGCAAGGCTGACTAAATTAGCAAGAAAAGACAAAATATGCAACTTAGTGCTGCACATTTTATGACAGTATTACTTCATTACTTTGCTCTATTTTTTAGGAACTTTCAGGTACATGCATCAATCTCGGCATTTGCGATTCCTTAATTGCGATTTTTAAGGAATCGCAAATAAGGAATCGCAAATGCCTATGCATCAAGAAATCGCTAAATAAATAGCGATTCCTTAGAATTCCTTATTTGTGATTAGCATTTTGCGAATCGCAATTAAGGAATCCCTTCCCATTCATTCCTATGGGCCTAGAGGCCCATAGGAATGAATGGGAAGACAATCTCAATTTGCGATTCGCAATTAGCTAATCGCAAATTGGATTGCGATTTCAAGGGTGCAGGGGTGTCCAAAGGACACCCTGTTGCACCCCTGAAATCAAACAATGCACATATGTTGTGTACACACATGCCCTAAGGGCATGTGTGTGCACAACATGAAAGTTAAAAATATGAACAAAATTGCATATTTCTAACTTTTCGCAAAATTACCATGAGGTCCAACCTCATGGTAATTTTCTCTCTCTAATTGCGAAATCGCAATTTTTTTGAGTTTCATGCATTGCTTTTAAGGAATCGCAAAATTGCGATTCCTTAAAAGCAATCGCACTTGAAAAAATCGCTAATATAGCGATTTTTTCAGTTTTAGGTTGATGCATCCCAAATAGTGATTTGGGAATCGCAAACGGCCGAATTTTGCGATTCGCACCGTTTGCGAGTCCCAAATCGCTTGATGCATGTGCCTGTTAATTTAGCATTTAAAAAAAAACATTACACACTTTTCAGTATCAATATAAATATCAGAGAAGACGACAGACCAGGAGGATTCCACTCATGCCACTTCCCAAAATTGTACATAGGGAAGATTCAGGGGAAGATTAATATCACTCTGGAAAATTACAATTGCGCCTTTAAGCTGCACATATGGAGAAACTCAGGGCAAATCACCTGACATTCTGCAGATAGTAGTTAGGAATGGAGATACCCTTGTGGGGTCAAAGAGGGAAGAGTTCTATTTGCCCCAGAATCATCTAAGAGAATCATCAGAGGAGAGCTGAGCAAAGTGATGTTAGTAATGGTGTGTATCGTAAGGAGGACTTTGTCCCAGAATGAGTGTACACTTGGGCATGCCCACCATGTATGCAAGAGTGCACTGTGCTCCCCGCAGCCCTTCCAGCACAACTCAGAGCTTCCAAACTTTTTATGTAACCGTATTGGTGTCAGGTATCACCGTGAGAGGAGTTTGTAGGAGTTTTTCTAAGAGCAAAGACAGATAAGGTACTTAGAGGTCATTTCCATATCACTCCCAGGTTTCATCTGTGATGTTAAAATTCAATTCCATTTCCCATCGTTTCATATAAGGACGTTTCTTTGGCGGGGTGAGATTGAGTAGCCATGATATGCCTTTGAGTCTGACATCGGAAAGGTACAAAGATTCTATAGGTGTCTCCTCCCCCTGCTTGGCCAGGCAAGCAGATAGAGACCCAGCCCGGTGTGGAGCTTGCCCTGTCTTATATGCATCCTGTCCGGTCAGGGCAAATTTCTCCCTTAGGTGTTCATTGGTTCATAGGTCCACAGCATTGTAAAAATCCCTCGATTTTTGGGGATTGCCCCTAATCCCAATTTAAACTACCGGGGTGGAATGCCCATGGTGGGAAGTCCAGATTGGGGAAGGTGAAAGGACACAATGGGAAATGACGCCTCCTCCTAACCTCTCGCTAGTAAGCCAGCAGGGTGGATATCAGTGGAAGAAGTGGGGGGTCTTGAGCACTTGCGGACTTGGGGTGCCAACGGAGACCATCTGGGGGTTTGGGTAAAAGTCCTGTTCAACCTGCACACTGGGTTGATTTTCAGGATTGTGATTCCAATACAAAGAAGGTCAAATTTGCACTGCTAGGATGTAAGTGGAGATGTCTGGGAACCACAGACCACCTTGTTCTATAGGTCGGTAAAGTGTCACCCGGGCCGCCTGAGGTGATTTACAGTCCTAGACAAAACTGAGCATTTTATTACGTATATGGATTCGTGTCCGCTTGGATACAGCAAGGGGAAAGGTCAGGAGGACGTACAACAGGCGGGGCATGAAGTTCATTTTAAGACAATTAAGTCATCCCAGACAGGAAATATCTAGTTTATCCCATCGGTATAGGTCTTTGAAAAGGACGGTAAGGAGAGCAGGTATATTGCTCTCATATAGGGCCTTCATATGGGACAGAAGTTGAACCCCAAGGTATGTGATTGTGAATGTTGCCCATTGAAACCCCTCTCTCTAGATAAGCTCCCGGAGGCTGCCGTATGGATCCGCCACTCCCACGCCCGAGGATTTAGAAAAATTGATCTTGAAGCTGGATGCCCTTGCAAACAGGTCGGGTTCCCACATCAATACAGGGATAGAGAACTCTGGGTTGGTGATAAAGCATAGTACATCATCTGCAAAGATCGACAATTTATCCTCTGTATAATCGACTCTCATGCCATGGATCAGGGTTACACTGAATTTTTGCTATTAAGGGTTCCATGGACAGGAGGAAAATGGAGGGGGTCAGGGTGCATCCCTGGCGGGTCCCTTTGTAAGGGTGATAGTTGGTGACAGGGTAGCAATAATCTTTAATTGGTCTCTGGCCTCTTAAAATTAGCTTGTATAAAGGCCCTGGACGTTTAGAGTGATAAAGTATAGAGTCATCATGACTAGATGTGTGGTTCATTCCCCGATTTGTGCAAAGTAGCAGGAATGGCACGTACCATCCCCGCCTCACCGTATAATGACATGTGCGTGTGTCCGATAGTGTGAAAAGAACAATAGAGATAGCAACAAAAGACAAACAAGAATATAGATAATAGCAAGTGAGGCATCATCCCGGTCCCCATGGAATAGGAGACCTGGCGAGAAACCCCAAGCATATATGTAATACAAAAAAAACTGGGATTGCATAACATTGGTCCAGGGGGAGCTCCTGCCAAGGCATGCCCTCCCCCCCATTCACTTATATATAGTCCCGGGTTGATAAAGAATCAATGGAAAACAAGTGTCACATTGCTCGGTGCAGCAAGGCAGCTCTGAGGCCATTACCTAGATGCCACCTATATAGTTCAGGCTGGGGTGTCATCGTCCGAGGATGTTTGTCTATGTTCTTTCCCAGACTGGCTTTTCTGCATGCGTGCTATCCTTTTCATCAATCGGGTAGCCTGGAATCGCCAAACCACCCCCATCTCAGTCTACCAATGCCAAGCTGTTTGATCCGTGGGGGTCCCCAGGGTATGGAGAAGGGGGCAGTCCCACATCTTCATATGCCTCCATTGGTGTCCGGGTGGCAATTCTCTTCTCCTGGAAACTAAGCCCCACCAGCAGGTGATCTTCTGGGTCTGGAGATGTTGGGTGATATCTTTGAACCCTTTGCTTTGGGCCAGCGTATGAGCAGAAATTTCTTGATATATGGAGATATTTTCCCCTCAAAACATAATTTGCTCTCATTGTCTGGCCGCCTGCATCAGCTGTTCTATCACATGGAAGTAATGGCCTGTGATGAGGGTATCCAGTGAAAAGGTCTTCTGCTGGTGGAATGTCGAGAACACTCTTGTGAGTGCGGTCGAGGAGCACCGGCTGGTCATCTGACATGTGTAGGAGGTGGGCAAAGAGGGCCTGAACATGCGCCTTAAGGTACGCTTGCCAGACCGACACTGCTATGCACCTGATGCGCACATTGTTCCCTCTTGAGCAATTTTCTAGGTCATTGAGTTTGTCTTGAAGTGCCTCATGACTCCTTTCCAGGTTTTCGATACTAGTCGTTCTATCAATGTTTTCCTGTATGTGCTCTGCTGTCATAGTTTCCAGTGTAGTCAGATGTGAGTCCATTTGAGTCAAAGACTGATCAAGATCAGAGATTGCCCTGGTGATGTCCTGGTGGAGTGACGTGATGTATTCATTAAACTTGACCAGCAACAGTTGGATTTCTTCTTTGGTCACTGGAGTCTGAGTACCAGTGTCCTCCACCAGGTCGTGGGTCGATACTGAGGAGTCCTCGCCCTGCGGATGGGGGATCTACTTTCTATAACATATCAATGATGGAGGATGGGCGAGTAGCCATGGCTCTGTTCATTGACATTGCTGGACAAGGAGGGTGTGATCACGCTGGAAGCACTGGTCTTGACTCCCCGCCAGTAGTTAAAGTAGAACAACACAGGTGGCCTCAAAGTCTTACTATTTCTTGGGGCCTCCGCCCCCAAATATGCCATGTTACATGAGAGGGAGGACCTACCCAGCAGGCTAATATGGCACTGAGGAGAAGAGCGTCCCTGGCTAGCACCGGGCCCAGTGCTTAGTGGGGCGGTAGCTCTATTCCAACTTGGCCACCCGCCTGGGGATTCACTCACTTCACTCCATGTAGAGTCCAGATGCCGGTAAGTATCACTTAGCTCTAATCTCTCCTCTTATGGATACTCACTGAGCCAAAAGATATATATGCCCCCCTGCCGAGCCATCTTCCTTATTCAGGGCTCGCTGCAGCATATTGTCTTTGGCGACCCCCCATCGGTTACAGGGGGAGAGATGTCATAGAGTGCTCTCCCATGGGGCTCTACTGCGAAGCGTTGATGGCCTTCGTAGGTCTCGGCAAGCAGCAGCTCCCGGCCGAGACCCCTCCCAGGCTGCTGTTAAAGTGGGAGTCAAGGCATGGGGGGGGGGGCGGAGCAACACCATTATCTTAGTCAAACTGAGGCCCCCAGCCCCTACAAACCTATGCAAGTAAGTTGCCCCCTCCAGATCGCTTCACATGTGGTCCTGGCCTCCTGTGTTTCGGCCAATCCTGTGGGGCCATTCATGTCTGGCCCAGAAGAGGGACAGCGTCTCTGAGAAGGCCTGAGGGGCCGCCGCACTGCTCCATGCACTCCGCAGTTACGTTGAAGCAGCGCATTCACCTACTGGGTAGGGCCAGATGATGTCCTCATTGCGCTCTCAAGATTCATCGGTGGCGCGTTCCTTGGCCTGTTGAGGGTGATGGCGGGCCTTCCTTATGTGCGTCTGCAAGAGGGTCACTGTGTCACAGCAGCCGACTGGGCACGGCGGTTCTCACTGGGAAAGGTCCCGTGTCCTGACAATGAGCCCATCAAGGCTTTTCCCACACGGCAGGCACCCAGGGGCCCCCTTTGATGGCATTATCACAGACGATTCACCAAGCTAGAGGGGGTTAAAGGGAATGACTACGCCGAGGAGAGAGCATGTTGCTTGGTCTCCTCCCTGGCTACACCCCTCCTATTTTGCTCTTTTACAAATGGTAACAGTGTCTGTGCAAAGATTTGACTTTCTTAGCACCAGTTCAACAACCAAATGCAACAACTCAAAGATGACCAGTCAAACTTTTCAAAAGGCCTTCCACTATGAGGGCACACCGTGCCACATTTTTAGTAACCTCTGATCCGCTTTAGCTAATAACAATGTACCCTATTAAGGTTGTTAGGATTACTTTCAATGTCACATGCTCATAGAGCAAATTGGTTGTGCTTAGCATTATACAAATACCCATTCACTCGTGACCTATACCTTCCGACTAAGGGCGTCATTAACCACCTGCTGTAGCAGCTAGAGCAGGGCTGGGGTTTTTGATGGGCCTTTTTTGTCTGCAACTTTGCAGACAAGGCTCATAATTAATGAGAAAGGTTGGGAAAGTGAGTGAGTGAAAGGATGGATGGATAGATGTGTCAAAGGTAGTATTGGGCGTAGTTCGCGTAGACGCACTCCGCGAAGCTACGCGAAGTTGCTCTTGCACTCCGCGAGCTACGCGTAGCTCCGTGAGCTTGCGTAGTAGCTTGCTCAACCCGTTCGCGAGCCGTTTTTCTTCTTCGGGAGCGCGGTGCGCGTGTTCGGGGTGCTGCCCGCATGCTCGGGATGTGTAGCGCGCGAAGTTACCCATGAGGTGGGCTATGGGCGCGCCATCTTGTTTTTTCAATTGTCCTGCCCACTCGCGTCCCCTTATTTCCGGTTCCGGGTCGCTACTAACGTGTTCGGGTTGTGCAAGACATGTTCGGGAATGCATCTACTTGTTTGCGCTACCAAAGTGCGTGTTAGCGAGAAATATTGCGCGAACTTACCCACGTGGTCACGATGGGCGCAGCCATCTTTTTTTTCACATTCTAAGCTATGGTTTTGGGCCTAGTTTTCAATCCACTTTAAATCTCTGCAATCCTTGTCTTTTTCCCCATTTTTTCTAACTTTTTTCACTCATTAGCTATCTCTCTCTGTCCCTAAGTTTATATTTTTGATTTTATTTCTACTTTTACAACTTTTATTCCACTTTTCTATTGTTTTATTTTTCCTTCTTTCTTTTACCTTGCTACTTCTTTCCCCTAACTTTTTTCCTCTAACTTTTCTTTTCCGCTCCACACCAGAACCATGGCAAAGGGCAGTAGCACCAGCGGCTCGAAGGGCAAGGCACCTGTGCCCAAGAGCCGTCTTCAGGGGTCAATCAATCAATCAATCAAAGACATTTATAGAGCGCACTACTTACCCGGAGGGTCTCAAGGCGCTTGGGGGGGGGGGGGGGGGGTTGCTGCTACTGCTCGAACAGCCAGGTCTTGAGCTTCTTCCTGAAGGAGAGGTGGTCTTGGGTCAGGCGCAGGTCGGACGGGAGGGAGTTCCAGGTCTTGGCGGCCAGGTAGGAGAAGGACCTTCCTCCTGTTGTCGTTCTTCGGATGCGGGGGACGGCGGCGAGGGCGTGACTGGCTGATCGTAGATGGCGTTTGGGAGTATAGAAGTTGATGCGGTTGTTGAGGTAGCTCGGGCCTTGATCGTGTAGGGCTTTGTGTGCGTGGGTGAGGAGACGGAAGGTGATTCTTTTGTTGACGGGGAGCCAATGCAAGTCTCTCAGATGTCCGGAGATGTGGCTGTGTCGTGGGATGTCGAGGATGAGTCTGGCTGAGGTGTTCTGGATCCGCTGGAGTCTCTTCTGGAGCTTGGCTGTGGTTCCGGCGTAGAGGGCGTTGCCATAGTCCAGTCGGCTGGTGACGAGGGCCTGGGTGACCGTCTTTCTGGTCTCGGTGGGGATCCACCGAAAGATCTTCCGTAGCATGCGCAGGATGTTGAAGCATGACGAGGAGACGGCGTTGACTTGTCTGGTCATGGAGAGGGAGGAGTCCAGGATGAAGCCCAGGTTGCGTGCGTGGTCTGTCGGTTTGGGTGCGGTGCCCAGGGCGGGGGGCCACCAGGAGTCGTCCCAGGCGGAGGGCGAGGCGCCCAGGTGAGGACTTCCGTCTTCTCTGAGTTCAGTTTCAGGCGGCTGGTCGTCATCCACTCGGCTACGTCTTTCATCCCCTCGTGAAGGTTGGCTCTGGCGGCGGTGGGGTCGTTGGTCAGGGAAAGGATCAGCTGGGTGTCGTCAGCGTAGGAGATGATGTTGAGGTTGTGTTGGCGTGCGATGGCCGCGAGGGGGCTCATGTAGATGTTGAAGAGGGTGGGGCTCAGCGAGGATCCTTGAGGGACGCCGCAGATGACTTCGGTGGCCTCTGACTTGTACAGTGGTAGACGGACTCTCTGTGTTCTTCCGTCGAGGAAGGAGATGATCCATTCCAGTGCCTTCTCCTGGATTCCGACGTTGCTGAGGCGCTGCACTAGGGTGCGGTGGCAGACAGTGTTGAATGCCGCGGAGAGGTCTAGAAGGATGAGGGCCGCTGTTTCTCCGTTGTCCATCAGGGCTCGGATGTCATCGGTGGCAGCGATGAGGGCGGTCTCGGTGCTGTGGTTGGCTCGGAAGCCAGACTGTGAATGGTCGAGGGATCCATTCGTCTCGAGGAAGGCGGCCAGCTGTTTGTTGACGGTCTTCTCGATGACTTTGGCTGGAAACGGGAGGAGCGAGATGGGGCGGTAATTCTTGAGTTCGGTGGGGTTCGCTGTTGGTTTCTTTAGTAGGGCGCTGAGTTCGGCGTGCTTCCAGCTCTCCGGGAAGGTGGTGGTGTCGAAGGAGGTGTTGATGATGTCCCGCAGGTGGGGTGCGATGACAGCGTCGGCCTTGTTGAAGACGTGGTGAGGGCAGGGGTCGGTCGGAGATCCAGAGTGGATGGAGTTCATCATGCGGACGGTGTCTTCGGTGCTGATCGGAGTCCAGGCGCGGAGGGTGGCCGTAGGGGGCGGTGGTTCGGTCGTGGCGTGCGTCGGTTGAGGGCTGAAGCTGTTGTGTATGTCCGCGATCTTGTTGTGGAGGGGTGACGCCCCGGCAACTTTTGGGGGAGGAGGAGGTGGCTGCCCTCGTTTTCTTCATCCCCTTGACCTTGGCAGCAGGCGGCAGGCCCGGCTCCGGCTACCCCATAGAGGATCGTCTCCGGCGGTGGGCGAAGGTGCGCCGGGCAGTCTTCCGCTGCTCCAGTATCCGGCGCACCCACCATCAGCTGTCCCACCGTTGGGTAGACATCTTGGACCGCGAGCAGGACCTGTTGGACCTGCTAGGTGTCGAGGTCGGGGGCTTGGTGAGTGGCTATATATATATATTCCATTCCTTCCTGCTTCTCCAGGCACGGCACGCAGGACACAAGACCACCACACAGCTCATCCAGTACACAAGTTCAGTTTATTATCACCTTGATTCTCTCTCTGGCATGACGCGTTTCGGGTATGAGATACCCTTGATCACATAACGGTCTGATGGTGCAGAGGACCTTTAAGTACTCATTTTTTTTCTTTGCTAAGCACACCACGTGATTCATGAAACGTGAAAACATACTATCAATAAATACGTTGAGTGGCTTTTTCACTCTATGAAAACAGTACTTATGGAGAATCGGCTTCCTGATATATATATATAGTAGTATAAGTACTGTATCTTTCTTAATCTCGGCCGAATAAGTAACACGATTACTGGTGCTCCTAGTTACATTTCCGATGTATTCCGTTTTAAAATCTTCTGTAATTGCATGACACAGGTGCTGCTCTTCACTGACTCTTGCGTGTTGTTTTAACTTTGCGCTAGCTTTTGCTGTTTATTGATGTTAGATTTTCTTTATTGTAGAGAACTGAAGTTAGTCAATGCTATTGCTAGAGTCTAGTCCTTCCATTGTCCGTCAGTGAAATAGTGGTGGATGGATAAGTTTACGTAGTTTGTATATTGTATCATTTTTTTTAACGGCCTTCTCTTCTGCATGAAGCCTCCTCTGTCAATGAATGCTAATAGTTACTTCTTACCCTAGCCCTCCATAGAACCGATTTAGTTTGTTTAGTGAGTGGTAGGCTTAGCAGCAATAGCATTTTCAGTTAGTAGCAGAACAAAATATGACGCAAAGAACGTACAATTACGTGTATGCACAAATTTATGCATGTCTCCTCCATGTGATCTACGCATTTTGCTGGCAAAAATAACATTGAATTGCCTACTTACAGATAATTGCCCCATCATGAATCGGTGGTGTTGGTCAGGTGTTACTGCCTCTATTACTTAGTATTCTGCAATCAGAATTATTTTGGAACATTTGATTAGTGTTCTCTAAGTATACAGTCTGTGAATCCTGTAAGCCAGTAGTCATTTGATAGATCAATTTTTGTTTCCTGAAATGTTTTGAGCAGTGTTTTTTAATGATGTCTTTGTTTCACAGCACTCAATGTTTTTCTCTTTCTTTATTATTTCTTACATGAACCACAGAACCCAGGGGCAAGCAGAAGATGGGGACCGAGTCGGCTGGTGAACCACCAGAGAGCTCCTCTACTGAGGATCCTGCTGCTGTCCCCAGTAAGTCCGACAGTGCTTTTTTTATGAACAATTATATTTCCCTAACTTTCTAACGCACCTTTTTTTCCCACCGATTAATTACGTTTCCTTCCTAATTTAATTTTAACAAAAGCTTTTTTGATTTTCATTATGTTTTCCAAATTTTGGGTATCTGTCCCTGCCTTTCAGTTCCTTCAAACTGCCTCTGCTATGACTCTCTGTGCTACTACTATTAGACTGCCTTTAGGTAAGCTTGCCTGTTGCCCACTCTTTAGTTAAGGTATTCTTTAAAAAGAAATCTGTGATAGAATAGCTGTAGGCACTGGGTCCACTTCTGGCTTATGCGTTTTCCTCTGTAATGTCTCTGCTTTGTCAATTGCCACCAACAAAATTTTGTAAACGTTAGTATACTACTTCTACTCTTGTGGGTATTCTTCTATGCACAGTCACCTACAGAACTATGCACCAGAAAATTGGATGTTGGTGATAGGGAGGTTGGACCTTACTTACACCTCAGACACAGAACTCAGAGGAACCCACAATTCACTGACCGACGACTATAGCTCAGTCATTAATCATCGATTCAATTATCCCACTCCCGACCCCCCATACCAAGATGCCCAATGCTTTTATTACACAATCCATAACATAAGTAACACCCTTTTGCTCACTCACTCGTGTAAGTCTACAACACAACAGACACTGAAAATATACTTCTGAGTCAATATGGTAGTTCAAAAGCTTTATTTTTGTATAAGTAATATCAATCTTTGTAAGTTGTTGAGTGAAATAAAAAAATCCAGGTCCACCATAAAAAAAAAATATGATTAAAACTTTACATTTGTACAACTACCAGTGCACGATAGGGAAATGTGGAAAATGTGGGAGACCCCTCACCTTTGAACGTATACTGGTTACATATGCGTCTTTAGTAAGCTCTGCAAATCTCTGGTTCGTAGAAGGAAATCTTCTCATCTGCTATAATGACAAAAGTGGTGCACGTTAGACAGTATGAAATAGAATTACGCACGTTTTTTGCAGTCATGCTAAAAAAAAGGTGTAAATTGATGAATAAGCAATAGGGAGTAAGCAAACTCGATTCCTTATACAAAAACGTGCCTTTTTTTTCCAACCTCTTCAGTTGTATGCATTGCAACAATCATGTGGCCTCAAAGGCGTCTTACTGCGTAACAAGCTGCGAGGTAGCATGCGCAAAACAGTAGACATTGATCTACAATGGCTACATAGTTCAGGCTAAATTTCCAAGAACTAGAGTAGCAGTAGAGATTAGATGACTTTGGGGACCATATAACATAAGAAATTAATGCTAATGTCTGTAGTGACTCTGCTGTACTACGCAATTTGGACTACTACTGAATATGTTGTACTAAACTGTTTTGCCAAACTCCCTTCTTGGTGAACAAGTAAAAAGGGAGGTGTGCATGCATCTAAAAAGGTGTACTTATTTTTATAGGTGCACAAGCACTACCAACCACCAGTGCCGACGGGGACAGTGGCGATGCAGCAACAGAAGCAATCCCGGAGGGGACAGGAGCTGCACCAGTGGGGGAGGAAACAACAGCGGTGGGCAATGGTAAGTTACATTTAATAGTGATCCGCATTACTAGGTGGGAGGGGAAAAATTCCCTCACTGTACTCTGAGATTTATATGAACTTGAAGTTGTACTGGACAATATGACGCCACTTTTATTTGGCATTGCCAATGCTTAGCATTACCACTGGCGAGAATTGATAAAATAAAGCCTCTTCTATCAGACTCCAACTCAGCTGTGAAAGTTTGGGGGCAGACTAAAAGTCTGATCCACATGACCTTGATGGATGTGTTTTTACCACATGAGAAAGAAGTTAAGTATGATGGAAGGAGGAAGGACAAACCACCAGTCATCTACCATACAAGGATACTTTGGAATCAGCAATGCAGGTAATGTAAATGTAAATTGATACTTGTATAGCGCACTACTCACCCGCAAGGGTCTCAAGGCGCTTGTACGAATACCGCTGTGGAACCCATCCTGGCTTTCCTGTGAGGCGTCCATTCCTGGGCACCCCCAAGGTGGAGGCCAGGCATCTTTAGCGTTGTGGGGGCAGTTGTGGAGATTAAGCAAGCTATTGCCCAGAGTTGCAGAGTGGGACTCCATGATTGGAACAGGCACCGAGGCGAGAATTATCAGGTCCGTGGAATTTTGAGCCCAAGACCCGCCGAGGCGGGGAATTTAACCCTGGTCCCGGGCAAGACCTCTGCATCAGGGTCTGCCGCTCTAACCATTGAGCCACACTTCTCAGGTGGCTGATAGCAGTCCGATGCATGGGTTGTTGAAGGAAGGATGGAAAGGGGAAAACAGCTGCCTGCCTGGGTGGGAGACAAACACAATATGGGAGGGTAGTGGATAGGAAGAATCAGCAGCAGTGTTTGTGTCAAACCCAAAGGCCAGGAAGGAGTGGACGCATGGGTCGTTGCTGGTGAAACAGAAACCAGCTAAGGTTTGTTTACAAAAACTAAGAATTACAAGAACACCCAATGCACTCAAGAGTATAACATATGCAAGGTAACAATCAGGATCATATACAAAAAACAAAATGACAGATGGATGTAGGAATCTCCAATGGGAGAGTGGTCCAAAGGAGTCCTTTATTTGGTACAACAGCCAGCCGACACGTGTTTCATCACTATTGCGAATCCTCAGGGCTAGAATTGGTTGTGTTACACCAGAGGGTCGCTTAGCTGGTGATACTTCCGACCCAGCTGGGCCCGTGACCGTAGATGCAATAAAATCTGAGAAGAAGCAGCCGAACCCCGTGTGAGGCAAATATCGGATGTCCTGGTCTATAGATTCGGATCACCAGTAGCGGCAGACGGAGATAGAGTCAGAAGAGGAGGCAACCCGTTGGCTAACCCGCTCTTAAATCTTTCGCTGAGGCTCGGTGTGGTCCCGCAGGCCTGGAAGCAGGCGATGGTGATTCCCTTGCTCAAAAAACCTGGTCTAGATCCGAAGGCCCCGGTTAATTATAGGCCCATCTCTCTGCTGCCGGCCCTCACGAAGATTCTGGAAAAGCACGTCCAAGGCGTGCTCTCCAACTTTCTTGAATCTAATGAGATCCTGCACGCCACCCAATCGGGCTTTCGTCCCCATCTCAGTACTGAGACTGCGCTCCTGGAGGTCTCGGAAACCATTAAAGGGGTTCTGGACTCTGGGGGCAAAGTCATGCTGGTGATGCTAGATCTGTCGGCGGCGTTCGACACCGTTCCCCATGATGGTCTTCTCGCTAGACTTTTCGAGATAGGCCTACGGGGGACGGTGTTCGACTGGTTTTCCTCTTTCCTAGCCGGCCGCCGGCAGTCGATCTGGGCCCCGCCGGATTCCGCCGTGATGCCGCCTCTGGGAGTTGGGGTTCCTCAGGGCTCTATTTTGAGCCCGACCCTCTTTAACATCATTATGACCCCATTGGCGGCGTTGGTGGAGTCGCATGGTGCCCAGATCGTATTCTATGCGGACGACACCCAGCTCCTCTTCTCTTGTAAGAGAGGAGGCGACTTTGATGGGGAGAGTATTCGGGATTGCCTTGGGGCTGTTTTTCACTGGTTCCATCTAAACAGCCTTAAGTGCAATTCCGACAAGTCCGAAGTACTCTTCTTTGGGTGCGACACAGAACCAGATTGGCAGACCTGGTGGCCACGGGATATGTTCCCTCCGTCCTGCTCCTCTCAGGTTGCTAAAAATCTGGGGGTGAAGATGGATAACAGGCTTACCTTGAAATCCCAGATCCTGGGGGTGTCGGGCATTTGCTTTGGCATCCTCAGGATGCTGCGGAGGTTTCTTCCTCTGTTATCCGTGGAACATAGGACGCTGACTGTCCAGGCTCTGATTGGGTCCAGGTTGGATTATTCCAACGTTCTTTACCTGGGCCTCCCAGAGTACCTGTTGCAGCGGCTTCAAGTGGTACAGAACGCCGCTGCCAGGGCAATCTTTGGCCTTAGCAGGCGCTCCAGGGCCTCGGGCTTGCTGGCAACTTTACACTGGCTTCCTATCCGCAAGAGGATCGCCTTTAAGGCGCTGACCTTGGCCTACAAAGCTCTTCACAAGGAGGGAGCCAAGTACCTCCAAAAGAGACTGGTCTTTTATCATCCGACCAGGTCTCTGAGGTCGGAAGCCCTGCACCTTGCTGTTGTCCCCCGGGTAAAGAAAGCGCGCCTCGGAGGCCGCTCCTTTGGACTGCTGGCATCTCAGCTGTGGAACTCTTTACCACTGGCCCTGCGGGGAGCCACCAGCCTACTGGCTTTTAGGAAAGGCCTTAAAACTTGGCTGTTCACTCAGTAGCCGGTCTTCCGTGAATCTCTGGCCCACTCTTCTGTTAGTTTTTTATCTGGTGTTATGTTTGTATGTTGCAGTATTGTCTCTTTCTCCAATAAAGCGCCGGGACACTCTTTTTGAGTAGCCGTGCGCTATAGAAATAAATAAATAACATAACATAACATAACATAACAAAACAGCAGTTGGGGCCAGAACAGGAGCAACTGCAGCTCAAGACTAGGCTAAGCACAAAAAGGACTCCACTACAGCACCACTACTCAAGAGTCTGTGGCAAGACTGTTTCAGTCTAACTAAGCCCTGAATGATGCTATGGCTGTGTTTTTCAAAATCAGGTAGGGCTTCAGCGGCCTCACAGTAACCTGCAAAACTATCCTGTTGAGCTCCTCAGGTGAGGGATGGGAAGAAGGGTGTAGGCGGGCCCGATCACAGCCCCAGGGGATGAGCAAATCCATAATACAGTAACTACATATGGTAGTAGTTTCTGTGCTCCATTATGGTGCATGTGTGGTTGCCTAATATGATGTTCCACAGATTATGGTTGCTTCTGCATCCATATTGTGGCCACTGTAACAAACTATGGGCCTGTTTAAATATTGGTGGTGAGCATACTTTATCACAAAAGTGATGGAGTATCCTTAATGCCAATATAATGGTACGCCTGCTGAATTTAGATGCCGGCGGACCATAGTTTGGCAACGAGTGAGACTACACTATCCCCACCATGGCCAAACTTCTCCGAAGGCCCAACGTAGTAAGGGGCATTAAAGAGATAGCTATATGTCTGCCTGCCAAATTTGGATGGGGGCATATAGCTAATTTTTGCTGCATGTCACTACAAGGAAAACCCTGGTGGTAAGAGACAGTAAAAAAGTGTAAATGCCCTGCGCCCCGGAAGATTACTTTTATTTTCAAAATCAAAAAACAGCTTTGGGATTTTGTTTTTTAAATCAAAAACGTTTTGAAAGGTTATCATACGACTCCATAATGTTTGATGGAGCCATACGGCAAAGTTCCATGATGTGTTCCTGTCAATGTGTGAAATGTCCATTTGGCTGACAGATATTTCAAAATTTGGCAGGTGGGCATACGGTCAGGACAATGTCCACCTGGCCATCCATCCACTAAGATCAAAATCAGCCCCCCTGTGTCATGAACTGGTCTTTTGAAAGAGGCTTAGAGAGTCTTCTTAGTTTGCTGAAATGGACACTTATCTCCAGAGGCAGTACCAGAAACCAGATTGAAACTGGAAGTCTACAAATATTCCAGAAAATACTCCAGAAACAAGGAGAGAAAACTGGAATCCAGAAAAAACCGTTTAGCTGACCAGGCCAAACAGCAGGGCAAAGGGCAGAGAAACAGGAACTGGAGAGAGTGTGAAGAATCCACAGAGTCCAGTGAGTGAGCAATGATTTGGGAACAACTGCTACACAACTGGACTTCACAATGGAGCGCCATTTGCACTGCAAAACAGAACATGACATCATCCAAGAAGAGTTTTGGCTATCTTGGACTGGGTTAAGAACATGTTGAAAAGAAAACAATAAATTTCCAATGTACACAAGTACTTGTCATGGACAGAAATCATAATCACCAACCAATAACAATACTGAAGAGTACTTTTTATGAATGTGGCATTTTCCTACAGCCGGCTTGCAGGAAGGCTCGCCCCTTTATCGCAGTGAAGTAAACTAGATGACACTGAGTGAGGACCCTGCCATGTCCTGAACCTGAGAGAAGCGCTAATTGGCGCAGAGACAAAGGTGGGAGCAACCTGGCTCATCCAGTGTGCTGAGATAAAGAGGTAAGGGATGAATCCTTAGACTATGGTGGGTGTTTTACGAATAAAACACTTTATTCTGCACGCATTTACAGCACGTGCTATTACCCCATGTTTTGTACTCCACAAAAACTTGTACAAAGTAGGCCTTTACAACGCAATCAATTACAACGCATTGCCCATTACAACGCAATTTACTATTGTAACTCCACCGGGGCATTGTAATGGGGAATGCATTTTAATGGTTTTCAGTGTAAAGCCCTGCGTTGTAAAAGTTTTTGCGGAGTAAAAAATGTGGGGTAATGACATGCCTTTGCCTTGTAACGCATGCGGAGTAAAGGATGTTTCCCGTGTTTTACAGTATTATGGTCGATTCTTTACACAGATTATTACCATGGTTGCAGAACACAGGTTGTGATTTTTTATATATAGATTATGATGTACACTTTAATTATTTCTTTGCCCGTATTGTAGTCATGGAATATACCAGTTGACAACCAAATCCTAAGCACTGTGCTAGTTTGTGGGTTGGATGAACACAGATTATGATGATTGCTATACGCATTTTGATGCTAAATTTAGCCAGATTATAGCCGTTTCAATTCCTGGATAACTGTGGTTGGAATGCTCATATTATCGTGGATGTTTTATACAGATCATTGTGGTTGACTAAACTCATATAATGTGGGGTGCCATTTCCATATTATGATGGCTTCTACCAGGCAATGTTTGTTTTTCCCAAAATATGGTGGTTGCTATATGCGAATTATTATAGTGGTCGCTATACTCATATTGTATAATCAGATTATGCTGGTCGATATACACAAATAACGGTGGCCACAATACTCAGATTATGATAGCTACAATACCTGAGATATTATAACTGCCATACCCAGATGATGGTGGGTGCCATACCCAGATTATGTTGCTTTTTGTATCCAGTTTTCTATCTAAATGCGGTACCTAGATTAGTCGTTCTTTCAATATTTTATTTATTGATACACCAAAACTGTGATCATAGCTATACGCATTTTGTGGTGTGTTATATTCCAACACTAGTTAGGAGAGTGTTTTAATACACAGTCACCCCGGTGAGCACCTGTCATGGAAAAGAGCATAACCACATGACAACAGCCTGCACACTAACTCCAGGGCCAGACTGGAACCGCAAACGGCCCTGACAAACAACTCGGCTGGCCCCTCCAGGGTGTGGGTGGTTGCTAGTGGAAAGCACCACTCCTGTCTTATTGCTCTATGCTGCAAAACAGCCCCGCGGTGACAAAAACTGCCCACCTGGGGTCCTAAACCGGCCCCTACCCTGGTGGCCCACTGGAGAAATGCCGGTGCCTGCTACGGCCCGGACTGACTTTCTCAACAAAACCAAAATGTCACAAATTGGTGAACGCTGTGCTATACACGAAGCATATGACACAAGGGACGATAACAGATTGTGGTGTCTGTGCTAGCTCTTTTGTGATGGTAGCTACATCCACTTTATGGGGTTTTCAAGCAGAGGTGATGGTGGTAGCTGGACACAGATTGAACACAACAGTGTGCTCACTTAGAAAGTGATGAATCCAAGGCTTTTACCCATTCTGTGTCCGTGGGGAAATGCTTTGATGCTTACTCTCTACAGAGGAAAGTGTTGTGGCTTCCTCTGCACCCAGATTGCCATGGCTGGTCCAGGGTCAGATATTTATCAGTCCTAACTGAAGTTCTCCCATGGTCCTTATGGACTTCTTCATCTCTGAAGATCATTCCAAACTAGAAGCGATGGAGATAAGATAACAGTGTAAATAATGACGTGTGGTACTTCCACCTTCTACTTTCTAACTACCAGCAGGATTCATCAGTCCAGGATACTTAACGGATCCAGGCATGTAGCCACGGGGGATTGTGGAGACATCCCCAATCCCTTTGATCTGCCCTTGGTTGCTGCAGTGGTGTACAAGATACATGTGATATGGTTGATAACTGTCATCTCCACTTATCAGCAAAACTGGTTGAGAAAGTGGCAACAAAAGGATAGCATCCACCTGATAGTATATATCTCAATGAGCGGATTTTGTGGCACAAAGAAGGCAAAACGCATACCAGGGGGCAGGGTGGTAGAAAATAGCGACCATGGTATGGAGATGTTTACTAGTAAGCTTAACAAGTCAGCGACTGTCTTCTGTCCTTCTCAGAGGAGGAATGCAGCACACAAATATCGCAGAATTTGTTGGGAAAAGATTTTCTAATTCTATTAGCTCTTTGCTGTGCTCAGACATTCTCTTTTACTTGATTTGTTTTGACAGCAGTTTCAATCAGTATTCATAATTCACATTCAAACCATAATTCAAAGCATTCAATGCTTTAGAAGATTAAAGCTGTGATTTATCTGACAGGTTTTCGTTCTTAGTAATTTTGAAACCTCTGACTCATTAGCCATGTTTGCTTGCCAAAATGTAGTTAGGAAAAGTGTGAATTTGTGTTTTGAGAGTTTTTGCATTCGGGAAAAAACACATTCAGTGCATTGTTATTCATGGCCTACTTTTAAGCAAATATGTATAAAGTCACCTTCAAGTCTTAAAATCCTAATCTGGCTACAGTCGTCGTTCCTTTTATAATTAAAAATCAAAAAAACTTCCTTATGACATATGTAATGAATATGCTTGAGTCTAATTTAATTCATTTGATTTTCATTTGAATTAATGTTATACTGTGCAACAATTACCCGAGGGTATCAAGGCACTGTAGCCGACCATCCAGAACTAGATCATGTCTACAAACCCACCATAAAATAGGCGCATGCTACCTATAGAGTGTAGAGCCAAGTTTTGAGTGCCTTTCTAAAAGGCAGCAGCTCTGAGATTGGGGTCAGGTATTGCAGAAGAGCGAGTTCCAAAGTCTTGCTGCGGCAATCGAAAAGACTATATCTCCCTATCTCTTCTTTCGGGTTCTAGGTATGGCGAGAAGGTTAGGGTATCTTTAGTCCCTGTCGAACATGTTGTTTGATGTCACTGCAACATTGTTCCCAGTGGCAACCCACCGTGCAACATGGAAATGCAAACTAGGAGCTTTATTAAAGATTCAGGGATATATTTATCATTATTTCACGCAACGTAGCGAGACACCTTGCTCCACTGTGTGAAAGGGAGAGGGCAGGAATGCCCCATATCTATATCAAGATATGGCACATTACTGCTTTCTGCCTATGCTGACACACAAACTGCTGCCTAGCACCAATGCATGCACTCTTACACCATGGTGCAAAGGTGCCTGCATTGCAGTCAGGGTTGTTTTTGTGCAGGAAGGGGAGTGTGTTCTTGTGGTTTGAGAGTCTGCCATTTATTGCAGTATTATCTTTCTTCCTGTGTTTGGTACTCGTGTGTAACATGCACCCGTCACTTTCTCGTGTAACACACTGTTTTCTACCTCTTACATTTGTTTATTTTCGATACCTGCACAAGTGCCACCATGGCCTACGTAACGTTTGTTCTTGTGCTTGAGTGCCCTCCATATATTGCAGTATTATTCCTTTATGTTTACTTTGTACGCTTTTGTAACCTGCACACGTCACTTTTTCCTCCTGTAATGCACTGTTTGCTACCTCTTGTATTTTGTTGGCTCACGATTGTCTTTTTTGCTTCATTTAATGTAACGTTTGCTTTTGTATTTTGTTCACTTGTAATGTTCTCATGTATCAGTTCTGTTCCTATTGTGAAGCTCTCTGACACCTTCGGGTAAAGTTTGCGCTATATAAAAACGCACAAATACATAAATAAATAAATAAATAATTTCCTGCAGAAAAACAATCCTCTGAGGGATTTTCCTCTTTCTACTTGTGTTGCAGAATGCAGGATACATAGAAAGAGGAAAAAGCGAGAAGAAATGAAGATATTTGTCCTCCTTACGCCTTCTCTGGGAAGGCGTACCATTTTGACCCATTCCCAGGTTACCAGTCTTGGTAAATCTGGGAGTGCACCAAAATCCTTTTATTAGAAGCATGAGAACACCCCTGCTTCACCCATGGAATGCCTCCCTGAGACCGAGTAATGCAAGGCAGTGACTTGTGCTGCCTTTCGTTACTCCAAATTTACTGTGGCATGCAGGGCCACGCAAGGTGGCCTTGTGTGTCTTGGTAAATATCATTTTAGGTTTTACGTCGCCCTTGCGCTATCTTTCTCGCTGCAAGTGTGATGAAAAACTTTTATAAATAAGCCCCTCAGTTCAGTTGAACCTATTGGATATCAGGTCACAATGATTTGTAAAACTAACCAATCACCACTGCTCTTAAACAGCCACCTTGACCGCTCCTGAAGGTCAAAGGGTGATAACAACATATTCCACCAAATATGTGCTGATGAAGTAACAATACCAAGCAAGCCATATACACTTGTCTATCTGCCTCTGATTCATGCAGTGAAGAGGTTGCAAACTGAACCTTCGTTCCTCAATTGTAAAAACAGAACTACCACCCACTCAAACTTTACAACTCACCGTAGGTCAGCCAGTCATACGCCACACCTTCAAAGGCTGACGAGTTTCATCAGACTCAATTGTTGCTTGATACTGTGGGCCAGATGTAGGTTACCGACTGGTATTTGGTGATTGAGATGTAGGGGGCCTAAATTTTACAGAATCAGTGAATCTATATGTAGGTGGCACTGCAAACAGTGCCACAGGCCCCTAAGTATTCGTTATTTACCATGTAATACTATTGCCTGGTAAATAATGAATTCCTGTGTAGATGCACATCTGTGAATATACACCTGTGCCATGTGGCACACAGACATGCCCTGTGTGTCACATGGCACACAAGCCTGAATCAGGGGTGAAACAGGGTATCAAAGTGACACCCTGTCCCCCTTGTCAATTCGGCAATTTTACCGAATCGGTATTTACCGATTTGGTAATTGCCATAGGTTCCTATGGGCCTCAAGGCCCATAGGAATCAATGGCAATTACCGAATCGGTAAATACCGATTCGGTAATTACCGAATCATTCCGATTCAGTAAAAATTACCGAATATTTACCTAAATCTTATTTACCGAATCTAAAATACCGAATCAGTAAAATTCGGTATTTTAGAGTCGGTAAATAGGATTTACCTACATCGGGCCCTGTATGTCTAAAACACATTCGGGGTCATCCCAACCCATCAATGCTGCCTACATCTCAGCACCCTCCCTTTCTTCCGAGAACCATCAATAGTAACGGGATACAGCTTCACCTCCAGTGTATGCCAATTCTCTCAAGGTACACTAGCTAAAACATCTAGGGGCAAATTTACTAAACCCAGTGCAGCAGCCAAGGTATCTGCCCTGCGATGGGTGCAAGGGAGAGAGCAGGATAGCACCATTCTACTAAAATAGGACACCGTTGCTCTCGCTCCCCGGGCTGGCATACTTTAGGCAGTCCTATGGCATGCACACAGCCTTGCACGCTGGGGTATGGGTGTGGGCTTGACGTCTAAGGTGTGGGCATGCGCAGTAATGGCAAACTCATGTTACCCTTTTGAAAGAAGTCCTGTGATTTTGTCACTGGGAGCCATCAGGCCCACAGTGTTCTCTTATGCAATGCATCTGACCGGAAAAGGGGCCATTTTACACCCATAACTTTCCAAAATTGTAACTTGTTTTTCCCTAGTTCATTTGAAGGATCTTCTACACTTTGAGGGTCCCTTTGCCTGGAACTTTGTGGCCCATTTGGATGTCGTAATGCGGCTGTTGGGGAGAAATATTTCGCTGGGAAGCACATTTCTGCAACGGCTCAGTTTCTATAAAAACATCTCTTTCCTTTAAGTAATTGCTACTTTGTTTAATGATGTTAAAAAATATATATATATCTTCCCATTGTCGACGAATTTGTCAGTAATTGGTTGTCAAGAATGTGATCATATATATCACAATTACGGAATCTTTTTCACTTGCCAGTGGGCGACTTTACTTGTCTTATTAAGAAACAGCTCTGTGTTAATGATAGTGTAATTTAAAACAAGTGATTGCAATATTAAACAATATTCATTTTTCAGTTACTGTGAGGGGAATAGACGGTTTTTTGGGCACATTCGTGTGAGATTTTTTCTTGCGACCGTATTTAAAGCTCGCGTCGGTGTGTGCACACGCACTCGAATGCATGTCTTTCCTGTGCACACAGAATGTGCGTGTTTGTTTTCACACGCAATACGTGCCCGCCCTATACATGCAGCGCGTGCTACTCTGCAGCCATCTTCCCGATGATGAACATCAGAAAAGCATGCTCCGCTTCTGCTTTCTCTCTAGCAGGGCCTCTGGAGAAAGAAAATGGTGGGGGAGGCTGGAGGCACAAGGCGGGGGTTTGTAAAAAGGCCTCCAGCTGTCAACACTGGCTTTTGTCAGATGAAGTGACCACTCTCCGGACAGTACTGTTTCAAAAGTGGACATCACTTAAGTAAGAAACTCCTGTCAAACGGAGCCTCGGCATCTCAGAGCAGCCCTCTGATGTGCATGAGAAAGATAAGGACTGAGCATAATCGCCGCGTCGCCCCCACGCCCTCCCCCCCTAACTGCCTCTCTCTAGCACTCAGTCAGCTTGGCCTGGCCAGTCACTGTGCACACTCTTTATATGTAGATAACAACTGATCTGAATAGTACACGCCGCCGTTAATGGCCAACGAGCCAATCGGCGTCACCCTTCCTGCTCAGCTCAGCTCTGCCATCTCGAGATGCTCAGCAACAAAGTTAAACTCATGGACAGATGCAAAGCAAACAAAAAATAACGGGAGAACCGTGGAAAAAACCCAGCGCAGGCCTTCTCAAGTCTTCCCGTGCCATCACACGGAAGTTATCTGCATATTACTCTAGTCTTTAAATGAGCCGGTAATCACCGGTACTGACTAGCGGTACTTCTCAGTTTTCTCCCCTTAAGTACCGGAACTTCTCCATGTGTCAAGAGAGTAGCGGTACTCACAGAGGTAAGCTAAGATGGGGCTTTGGGACATTCGTACCTTCAGCGCAGGTGCTGCTGAATGTGACGCTTTCAGAAGGAGCATATCTGTGAGACGCTCGACAGTCAACAGTGAGTGTATTTCACCGCCGGATGGCTGCTGCAGCCTTACACTCCAACTGGCAGCGCAATAGTAATAAGGAGATGTGGCCTGATGGCTAGCGGTCCCTACATTGGTACTGTTCTCTAAGAGCAGGGTAAAGGAAAAATAAAATGATAATAATGGAACATTATTTTCATTTTTTATTTAGTCTGGCTGCAAGCTCCATGTTAGGGTGGGGCGTGGCTGGGATAGTGTGACATTAGAGGGAGGAGGAGTGGTTACTACACCTTAAGTGTGCATGACGGCTTGGCCGACTGTCTTGGGTCGGTCAAACCACCATGCGCACTTAGCATGTTCTCCACCAGGCTGTAATACACACCCTGGGTGGGGAACATGCACATCCTCCCACTCCCTGTCTGAGCGCCAAACCACGGCACTCAGGCCAATCACGCTGCTACTGTCATGCTGATGATGGGGAGAGTAGTTGGCCTAACAGCTAGGGCGGTTGACCTCAAATCTGGGGCACTGGGTCCGAGTCTCGGCAACGACGCTGAACATCCTGTGATTCTCGGCAAATCACTTAATCTCCCCGTGCCTAACAAAAATGAATTTGTACTCATGTAACACAACTGCTACTATGTAAAACACTCTGATACCGGGTCAAGTTCGCGCTATATAAACTCTGTTTTAAAAAAAAAAAAATAATGACAGCAACGGTCGTGATTGGCAAGGGGAGTCTGGGAGCTTGCATGCTTCCGGGATGTAGTATACAGTGAGGACAGAGGACGGTGACCCACAGGTAAGTCTTCTTTTTAATTTTTTTACAAACCTTCCCCCCCAACAGCCACTGTCCCCTACCAGCCACCCCTGTTACAGTGTAAAGCTGCAGCTCAGGAATAAACTCGTCATTGACTTTTAGAGCACCTAACGCCTTTTGGCCAAGTTCGGTTCATGTGTATAGTGCACAGTTGGTATTTTTTGCAGTTATTTATAGCGCACACTTGGCATGAGGGCTTTAAAGCGCTTTATATGAGAAGTGCAAGATCTATATGAAAGCATACTTTATTTTGTTTTCATGGCACAGGAGGTGTAATCCCAGCATCAGCTCAACATCCTTTGATTCTGGGCAAATCACTTAATCTCAATCTCTTAACCCCTTTAGTGCTGTGAACGTTCGGCGGACGTCGCGTGCACTACCTCGCTAGTGCTGCGCACGTCCGCTGAACGTTCCATTCCCGTTAGCGCAATGGAGCGTCCGCACTGGGGCGGAATTTGCGGCGCGCTTAACGGGTTAAAAACAAAAAACTATGCTTTCATGCAAAACTTCTGCTTCTCATGTAAAAAGCTTTAATGCCCTCTGGCCACATTCACAATATATAAAACTGCAAAAAAATACCAATTATGCCCTGCACAAGTGAGCAGAATTTAGCAGAGGGTCAGTTGGGGGCTTTGCATTGAATAAGAAAATACAGATGTTGTTCAATGTCTGCCTCGAAGCCACACCGCTGGACGTGCCCCTACCAGACCCTCAAGACTCATCCCAATCAATTTGGTGAGTACCAGCACTTCTCTTTTTCCATTTAAAGCACTGCTCTAGCTCCCCCAGCAAGAAATGGAGTGGTCCAAAATGGTGGGTCTCCGGAACGTGTTGGTCACTTTCAGTTCTTCTTAATGTCCTGTAGGGACAAGGTGTATTTGCTTGAAATGGTACGAATCAGCCTTCTGGAAATGTGTCACACCTCAATAATTGGCAGTGTTTTCAATAGTCCTTGCCTAGGAGCAAACGTTACTGTTAAAGACAAACGATAAATAAAATCAATCAACCAATCAATCAAAACATTTATAGGGCGCTACTCACCCGTAAGGGTCTCAAGGCGCTGAAGGGGGGTGGGGGGGGGGGGAGGTGCTGCTACTGCTCGAATAGCCAGGTCTTGAGGTGCCTCATGAAGGTGAGATGGTCCTGGATCAGTCGTAGGTGTGCGGGGAGGGAGTTCCATGTCTTGGCGGCCAGGTAGGAGAACGATCTTCCTTGGGTAGTGGTTCTGCGGATCTGTGGGACGATGGCGAGGGCGAGGCTGGTGGAGCGGAGCCGGCGGGTGGGAGTGCAGAACGTGAGGCGGTTTTTGAGGTATTCGGGGCCCATGTCGTGGAGAGCTTTGTGTGCGTGGGTGAGGAGCCTGAAGGTGATCCTCTTGTTGACGGGGAGCCAGTGCAGGTCTCTCAGGTGGGCGGATATGTGGCTATGGCGAGGGATGTCGAGGATGAGTCGTGCAGAGGCGTTCTGTATGCGTTGTAGTCGTTTCTGGAGTTTGGCGGTGGTTCCTGCGTATAGGGCGTTTCTGTAGTCCAGTCGGCTAGTGACAAGGGCCTGGGTGACCGTCTTTCTGGTTTCGGTGGAGATCCACCGGAATATCTTTCGCAGCATGCGCAATGTGTTAAAGCATGATGGCGAGATGGCGTTGACTTGCTTGGTCATCGTGAGGGTGGAGTCCAGGATGAATCCCAGGTTCCGTGCGTGGTCCGAGGGTGTTGGTGCGGAGCCCAGTGCTGAGGGCCACCAGGAGTCATCCCAGGTGGAGGGGGATTGTCCGAGGATGAGGACCTCCGTCTTGTCTGAGTTCAGCTTCAGGCGGCTGAGCTTCATCCATTCTGTGACGACTTTCATTCCTTCCTGTAGGTTGGTTTTGGCGGTGGCTGGGTCTTTGGTGAGGGAGAGTATCAGCTGGGTGTCGTCGACGTAGGAGATGATGTTGATGTTGTGTTTGCCTGCGATGGCGGCGAGGGGGCTCATGTAGATTTTGAAGAGCGTTGGGCTGAGTGAGGATCTTTGGGGTGTGCCGCATATGATTTTGGTGGCTTCTGAGTTTAAGGGAGGGAGGCGGACTGTCTGGGTTCTGTCGGAGAGGAACGAGGTGATCCAGTCCAGGGCCTTTTTTCCTTGGATCCCAGTATTGAAGAAGCGTGTTCTTAGGGTGTGATGGCATACGGTGTCGAAGGCTGCCGAGAGGTCCAGGAGGATGAGGGCAGTTGTTTCTCCGTTGTCCATCAGGGTCCTGATGTCATCAGTGGCTGCGATGAGGGCGGTCTCGGTGCTGTGGTTGGCTCGAAAACCGGACTGGGAAGGGTTGAGCGAGTTGTTTGTTTCCAGAAAAGCAGTCAGCTGTTTATTGACGGTCTTCTCGATGACCTTGGCCGGAAAGGGAAGAAGAGAAATGGGGCGGAAGTTCTTGAGGTCTTCGGGGTCTGCTGTGGGTTTCTTCAGAAGGGCGTTGATTTCTGCGTGCTTCCAGCTCTCGGGGAAGGTGGCTGACGTGAACGAGACGTTTATGACGTTCCGGAGATGGGGTGCGATGATGGTGTCGGCTTTGTTGAAGATATGATGGGGGCATGGGTCCGAGGGGGAGCCGGAGTGGATGGAGTTCATGACGTTGGTGGTTTCTTCAGTGCTGATGGGGGTCCAGGTGCTGAGGGTGGTGGTGGGGGTCGTTGGTTCGGTGACTGGAGGCGGAGTCTGTGTTCCGAAGCTGTTGTGTATATCTGCGATCTTTCGGTGGAGGAACGTGGCGAGGGAGTTGCAGAGTTCTTGCGATGGTGTGATGTCGTTGTTGCTGGCGCTGGGGTTGGACAGTTCTTTGACGATGTTGAAGAGTTCCTTGCTGTTCTGGGTGTTGTTGTCTAGTCGCTCTTTGAATGATGTCCTTTTGGTGGTGTGGATCAGCTGATGGTGTTTGCGGGTGGCGGTTTTGAGGGCTGTCATGTTTTCTCTAGTTTGTTCGTGGTGCTAGGTTTTTTCGAGGGTTCGGCAGTACTTCTTTGATTCTTTGAGGGTGTCTGTGAACCATGGGGTTTTCCTGTAGCCGGTCATGCTTGGGGGGGTTCTTCAGAGGTGCAAGGTCATCGGAACAGTTGGTGATCCACTATGCGAGGTTGTGGGCTGCGTCGTTAGTTTCAGCGGTGTTTGTTGGTGGGTTCTGGCTCAGCGATGAGAGGAGCTGGTCTGTGGTGATTTTGCTCCAGTGTCTGTGTGGGATTTGTTGCGTGCGGTGGTGGGATGTATTCTTTTTGAAGGTGAAGTGGATGCATTTGTGGTCGGTCCAGTGTAGTCCGGAGGAGTAGCTGAAGGAGACGTGGTTGCTGGCGGAGCAGATGGGGTCGAGTGTGTGGCCAGCGATGTGGGTTGGGGTGTTCACCAGTTTTTTGAGTCCGAGGTTGGCGAGGTTGTCGAGTAGGGTGGTGGTGTTGATGTCGCCGTTTTTCTCCAGGTGGAAGTTAAGGTCTCCTAGGAGTATGTATTCTGGTGAGGCTAGGGCGTGTGGGCTGATGAAGTCGGCGATGGTTTCACTGAATTGCATGCGTGGGCCCGGAGGTCTGTAGATGAGTGTTCCTCTAAGGGTGGTCTTGGGGTCGGTGTGAATCTGGAAGTGTAGGTGTTTGGCGGCAGAGAGTGTGTCTTCGGTGATGGTCGTGATGAGGATGGTGTTCCTGTAGACAATGGCGATTCCTCCCCCGGTTTGGTTGACGCGGTCCTTCCGGGTGATTTTGTAGCCATCCGGGATGGCTATGGCGATGTCGGGGGCCGAGGAGGCATTCATCCTGGTTTCCGTGAGGAAGGCGACGTCTGGTGCTGTTTTGTCGAGGAGGTCCCAGAGTTCGACGGCGTGCTTGCGGATGGAACGTGTGTTGAGGAGGATGCATTTGAGGTGGTTGTTGTTGTTGCGAGGTCTGGTAGGTGGTCTGCAGGTTCGGAGGCAGGTGTATTTGCAGGCTTGGCAGGTGAAGGGTCCGTGGGATCGCTTCGGGGTGGCTCGGTAGCAGGTGGGTGATCGTCCGGTGTTGAGTGCGGTGAGGGCTGCAGAATCGTATCTCAGTTAGGGGTTCTGGTGCTGGGCGCAGTCCAGGCGTGGACGGGCACAGATTGGCTTGCCTTAGGCACGCCCGCTGCACGCTTCCCTGCGCGGCCTCCATAAGAAGGGCTGTGGGAGGGAGGAGCAGCTGGGAGGCGGGAGCGGGGTGGTGAATGGGGACAGCGGGGGGAGGGGCCGCAGGGAAGCAGCTGCGAGAGAAGGTGGTGTGGAGGGAGGCGGGGGAGGGGGCACAGGGCACAGAAACGAAGCAAAACAAGATCAGGGCACAGAAGGAAAAACGGGGAGAGAGGGGCACAGGGCACAAAAAACGAAGCAAAACTGTAGTGTAGATCCTAGTTTCCCACTAGGCCCTGCGCATTGGAATAACATAAACAGTAGTATCGACGTGGAACTGCGGATATTCCAGGCCTCCACTGACTATGCTAAACTTAATTGGGTTTGTTACCAACTAGATCAGAGGTCACTGGAAACTTTCTTCTCTGCATGGGAAGTGATCAGCTTCCCTGGCACAGACAAGAAGGGATTCAGCTTTCCAACAACCGTGCAACATGACAACTTTGCTCCTCAGATCAAGAGTCAATCTCTAGGGTGTGTGAAACAATAGACAGGTATTTCACTCAGTCAGGTTAGTGCAGTTTACTTTCACGATATGTAGAGAATAGAGAGACGGGCGTTTGTCAATAAAGGGTTAACATTTATTGAACAGTCTTTCTTCTCGTACAAGAGAAATGTATTGCCACAATTGCAAGACTTGTTATTATAAAAAGTACGTACAGTAAGATAAGTATTGCGAAAAAAGCATTGATATGGTTTCTTAGCCATACAATGGTTTAAAAGTAATAAAACATATATACAGTCATATATACATTAGGCTAACATACTCAACTGGTGCTTCTGACTACGCCTACCCCAGTGTGCCTGACCTAAGCCTAACACGTGGAAGGGGAGTAAGTAAGTAGCTTTAAGTTAAGCTGGTTTTGCCAAGGTTTGCTTCAAGAATTCTCGTCTAAGGGTTTAGTCAACACCATACCTCTGAATAGAATGATGGAAGTCTGGTATTTCCTTCAGGAGGCACTCAATATCCCAGTCACCCGCGAGGGCAGACTGGAAACGCTGGAGCTGGATTTCTCTGCAGGAGAAAGGCAGCGGCTCTCTTCTCAGCGCATCGGGAGGAGGAGGCGGGGGACAGCGTCCGCGGCAGCTGAAATCTGCTGGGCTCTTCGCAGAGGGACGGCTGTTCAGCTCCTAAGCTTACCACACCATCGTTCGCGCTCTAGCAGCGATAATGGTATCAGTAGCTTCACCACCAAGGGGACAGCAGCAGCGTACTGCATGCAGCATACAACAGCAATGGGATGCACAACAGGGTGCACGACAGCAATTGCTTAAGGCAACGTTGGTAATATTTATACCTGACAGGTGCCGGGTTTGACGCAAGTTTGCTGGACATAAGACGTCAATTAAAGATGTCACTAGGAAGTGATAGCTATCAGTTGCTCATTAGAGTTCCATTACTAATCAAAACACAGCAAGCGGGGATTTCCAGGTTTGCTGAGTTTTTATCTTGTTGAAGAACTCGGAGTGTTAATCTAGGAATATCAGATAGTGACTTCTGCTCTGTCATTGCACTAATTGGTTGCAAAGGAAGTGGCAGAGAACTATTCTGGAATGTGGCTCTGTTCGTGTGAGGCCAGAGATGACTTTTCTGAATATCGCACTTGAACGGTTATGCCAATATAGGGAATAAATAGATTTATAGCCGAATAGGGGCATAAGGTCGCAGTATCGATCAGGAACCTAGATAAACACGCAACACCCACTCCACGTTTTCATGTCCATCAAATTACTAAAACTAGAGCAATAGGATGCATGTGTAACATTGCCCACCCCAAAATACAGATATGCATTTGAAATAGGCGTAAAATGTAATACGTGAAATTTAGGTACTGTACGTCTTTGAAGCATAGAAATCATTCAAAAATTATTGCATATGAAATCAATGAACGATTATTCAAAAAGAATTACACATGAAATATCTCTGAACAGAAGAAGGGCGAGATAAATCATCACATATAAATGCATTGCAATAAATGTGCTAGAGGCTGATGTAAGTTTGTTATGTCTCTAGATGTGTTTTAGAAATAGAAGTTTGAACTTCTGTTCTTTAAGAATAGATTTTACCTTAAGCAAAGAATTTGTTCGTGCCAAAAAAGGGTCAATATTAAAAAATGTTCAATTCAAAAGAATTATTGCTTGAACGGGGAAAATAGAATTCCAACGCTTTTAGCAGTTTTTGTTGTTCAAAACTGAAGGCCGAATTCAGGGTTCATGGGAACGCTGTGTGTCGGAAAGCTTCTCCAAAGTTATTGTTTCTGTACGGGTGAGAACATCGTATCAGACAGGCTCTCAAAGAATTGGTCTACAAAATCAGGTGGCAGTTCAACCAAATTCGATAGTGCTGTAACTTGGCAGGTGTGAGAATGATTGCTGTCATCAAGGGCAGGACCAGCAATGCTCACAGAACATTGTACCTGGATGATGTTGCTTTTGTCACTCGCTCCACTGTTACCACTTGGTTGTAGCACAGGAGTCTCCACGAATGCCGTCATCAGGATTGGTAGCCCCTGGGGACAACACAATGCGTGAGCCTTTATTGGACTGAGCAAAGTATCGACGTCCATTGGTACTGCTGATGGAAGTGAAAGACAGATGTCCAACACGCATTCATCACCGCAAAGCATACACCGTAGCACAGGTAAGATGCAATTTTGCCATATAGGTCTGAATGAAAGGAACCAGGTCATGTTTAGATCTCTCAGCCTGGCCAATCCAAGGACGTTAGTTATCCTGTCCCGGTAGCGCATCGCTAGGATTGTCTCTTCCATTCCCATGGGAGCTATGTCTGAGCCGAGGCTTGCCATAACGAAGCAGGAGGGTCAAAAATAAAATCCCTGCTACAAGTCCCAAAAATAATGGTATGCCGCCAAAAACAGAGTGTACAAAATTAGGAACGATTCCCAAAATTGCCTGAAAAGGTGTTAGCAGTCCTGTAAAGACTGTCTTAAATATGCCTGGGATGCTTGTGGCACTAGACATGTTAAGGAGTTGGCTGAGCATTTCTACGAAATGCACGGGGCAATTTGTTGATAAAAGGTCATGAACTTCAGTAGCTGTCCTTGCAACTAGAAGATCATACGTCTCTTTTGATGACGTTATAGGCACTGTTGTCTGTAAAAGTACAGATTTCATTTTGCTTAAAGTATCAATTCGTATAGAATAGAGATTCAGACGAGGCCAGATGGGAGTCACTGTGTCTGCAGGCCCACTTGGGAACAATGCTTGCCTACAGCATTTGACCATGGATGTTACTCTTACTAGATAACTTTTCCCTGGCACAAGGCCACAACATCTGTGATCCGTTCTAAGAATGTAACTCCAGTTTGCAAGTTGCATAAAGAAGGGCTCTATCTGAGTTGCAGGTGTGACTAGCTGGTGGCATGAAAGGTTGTTAGAATTTCCATCACATGCTCCGTGTAAATTAATACCCTGACACAAAAGTATACCGCTTAGTGAATGTTTACAGTTGTCACCACTAAGAAATACATTTTTGTCGCTGTCACTATAGCAAGAATGTGTGTATGGTAATTTCCATTCTGATTTTACATATCCTTTACCCAATTGTTCATACTGGCCAGCAGGTATGTACTCAAGGCACTTTTTAAATCGGAAAGTTGTTATCGGAATGGTGATGATTCCGTGTATTATCCATTCAATGACAGGACTCTCTGACATTGTCAATGGTAATCTCTCAAGTTTTTCGATGCTCAGGATTGTATAGTCTGCTCCTTTCTGTGCCAAACTGATCTGTTTATCAGTAAGGTTAAAAATGGAAAATAATGACGTTGTGTTGATTAAACTCCAAGGCACATAGCCTGAACGAAGATTTTGCAGCGTCCAGCCTAATTCTATAATAGAACGAAATTGAGATTGGCCATGTTGTAACATTAGCAAGTCTCTGTCTATCACATCAAAGGCAGAGGATACAATATTGTCCAACGAATATATTCTGGAAGACAGAGTCATTAACCCATTGTCTACTACAGAAAGTGATTTTTCCAAATTAATACGATCAATTTCTCGTATTTTTTCAGCTGTTTCAATTTGTGTGACTTTCCAAGCCTCGTTGTACGCAGCATAGATACTGGTCGCTATGAAATGCTTCTGACGCTGTTTGCGTGGTCCAAGAATGAAATCGCGCAAATCAGCACCATCTTTTAGTAAAGACAAGTGTTGCTTAATTTCAGCCAGTGTGGATGATGTTAGCCATTCAAGGCAGAGTTTCCCTACACTGTATGTTGTTATAATCCCTGGATGCTGTCTCTGGGAGTATCTCGGGTCTAATCTGGTCATTTTTAACCCCTGTGTTTTATTCAGGAATCTATCTTGACAGCTGTTTGTGTCAGTAGGCCATATTAACCACTTTTTCCAATCAGGATGTGTTCTGTTAAAATGTAAAATTTGTGACACGTCTAACTCAATATCTGTAGTTGTATTCTCAGGTATTGGCTTTGGTATAGACGGTGTTTTAAGGTCTTTGATCTTAGCTAGGCCAAGACAGGATGTTTGGTGTATTGTGTCATTTAAAAACAACATTTGTTCTGGTATCATGCAGGTTCTAAATAGTGCTTCAATGCCTTGTACCTGCCAATCTTCTGTACCCCAAATTGTTTTCGTTTCAATGTTATTTTTCCAATAATCAAAACCAAATGTCATCATTTTGTCATAAAATGCTTCTGAATATATCAATTTAGAATTTGTCCGCATTGTTTTCATTCCTGTTTTATCTAACAGTTTGTAATAAAACGTTTCTGCATCACTGGTGTTAAACCCTGAGAAGTATTTGAATTTCTAAAAAAATGCTTTAGAACTGCTTTTAGGTGGTGTAGCACAATGTTCCCATTGATTATACATAAAAACATTTCTAGGCTGTGCAGATTTTTGCAAATAGTGATCACCATAGTGTGTGTAACAGAATAACTGCTCATAAGTAGATGAACCTTGTAAATAATCATGATCTGTGAATCTAGCTGACATTACTAAATCAGACATCATGTCATTAATACTGTTAAAGTCCCAATCATCAGAGAATGTACTAGGCGTTACAAAGTCACTCAAGGAAACCTTCAGTTGATGAGGATACCTCAGGATTTCGACCGGACCATATATCTCATAGTCTGTTTTCTCCCATACTACCCCACCAGGTATTGGAATTGCTGTGACATTTACTGTTGACAGTTCTCTTTTCTTCACGTGGGATGATCTGTGTGGTTTCAGGACTAGGTTGATGTTCTGACTTGCTGTGTCCATTGTAATATATTTTCCCTCAATGAATTTTCCCAAACAAAGTACCATGATGAGCCAAAGCAGGAGGAAAAACACACCTAGACCGAACCAGAACTCTAACCAAGGGGAAACAAGGTAGATTTCCTTCAGTTGATGAAAGAGTTCCGTTGCTTTTTCTTTAAAAGTCTTTTTTGTTTCTGGCATCACTTCGGGGTCGTCTTGATCTTCAGAGAAGTTGTCGAAGTTGATGAAATAACCAGAGGCAGTTCTGTCAATTGATGGGATTGTTCTTTCAATCTGTCTCTCGGTAGCACTTTCTGGTGCCACATCATTGTAGACTGGTGTTGTTTCTTGATGAACTGTTTCAATCTGTGTCTCAAGAGGCACGAGTTCCATGGCATTATTGCATAGTCCTTCTTTGTGCACTGCAGGCTGATCGAATGTGATTAGTCTTTCAGTTTGAACCTCTTGGATTGTTGCAAGTTTGGGTATTCTGCTGTTTCTTGGGAGTGCACTGGGCCTACTGTTGATTATAGGCCACATGCTTGTGGTTTTACCAGGTCGATGGACACGACTCTGTTCTCCTTTTTACCAGCAAGGGGCGGTAGTACAACTGATCTTGTTCCGGTGACTGCCAAGACAGGTACTGTTTTTCTGTAAGAAGGCCCAAATTCCTTCTTAACCGCGATCTTTTCTCTGACTAGATCCCCAATCTTTGGAATCCAGACAGGCCTTGCTGGGGCTGTTGCTTGTGGTGCCTCGTCAGTGGTATCTGGCTGTTGCTTTAACTTTATGTTGCTTAAGGATTTTCTTGTTTCATTCAGTTACTGTAAAACAGCCAAACGATCCTTTACATCAAAGTGCGTTGTTTTTTCTTGTACCACTGACATCTGACTATCGAGGTCCTGAATACGCATTCTAATTCCGAACAATAGTTCGTATTGGCTAAAACCTTTTAGAGAATTTCTTGGCATGTTATTAAGACTAGTCTGGACACTTATTAAATGTTTGACCCACCCAGCGCCTGAACCTAATACCTTCGCTGTTATAGATCGCTTTATGTCTCGGTTTTTTCATTCAACCACACTATTCCCTTAGGGGTGCGACGGACAAGAATACCGCAACCCAATTCCCATGCTGGCCATGGCCTCCTTATAGGCTTGAGAGCTGAAAGCAGGACCCTGGTCAGAATGGAACGTGGTAATTGCGTATGTGCCGATAAAGACTCGCAAATCTTTTATAACCGTTCTAGCGTCAGCCGAGCGCTGGGGCCACATCCATATGAATCTCGTACAGGAATCCACTGCTACCATGATATATCTATAGTTGCCGTCCCTTTGTAGGGGACCACAGTGGTCCAGGTAAACACATGCAAATGGTTTATCCGAGATAAGAAGGGGTGTCTGCGCTGGTCGTTTTACTGTTGATACTTTTATCCTTTGGCATATGTCGCATTCTAATACATACGTTTTAGTTTGTATTCCCAAGCGAGGCCACCAATATCTCTGTTTTAATAGTGATATTGTTGCGGAAACGCCAGCGTGTGCAGATGCAAGCCCTTCGTGTGCCGCTTTGATTAGTCCTAACCTGTGTTCCCTGTTTGGAATTACTCTATCCCCCACTCCAGGGATTCGAGCAAAAGGAACATTATTCATATCTGTTAAGTACAAGTACTTTTCATGAAAGCCTTTTGGGAGTGTTTTCTTATCATTTTTTACTGACGCACTGACAGCTTGTAGAATATCGCTGTCTATTTTTGTTTGTGACCGAGTTATCGCAGCTACGGAAGCCGTTTGCACAGCTGCCTTCGCGGCTTCATCAGCCAATGAATTCCCTGCAACGTGAACGCCATCACGTTGATGACTCAGAGTGTGTATCACGTGAGTCTTTTGTAGTTCTTTTTGCAAAAGAACTACCTGTTCCCAAAGCATTTTATGCTTTATTGTGCCACCTTTTGCATCTTTGAAACCGTTTTCCACCCAATTCTGCAAGTATTCATTATAAGATTGTACGCAATAAAAAGAATCGCACACTATTAGTGTGGGGAATTCGCGATCGGTATTTTCTAGCGCCATCTTAAATGCTACTAATTCAGCTCGTTGAGCCGAGCAATCTCCTAGAGATTGTGTTTTGGTGACCATTGGTCTAAATTTACCTTTGTGCCAGCGACCTTTAACAATCGCGCACGCAGCACTGTAAGCTTGCTTACCCCCAACTGCGGGTTGTGCTGATCCGTCAGTATATATAATACTTCCGTATTCTTCGAGAGGCAGGATTTCAATTGGCAGAGGACATTCATATTCATATTGTAAAAATTCCTGTGTTTTTAAGTTAGGATCAAATTCATAAACTACGTCTGTTGCAGCAAGAGAATTAACCCACTGAATCCATCTCGGATGCAAAGCTTTAGCATTAGGAATGCTTGCTTTAGTTACCGCTTCTAAAGCCGGTATAGGTGTTACGATTATTATTCGTTTACCTTGTGCTAGGGGCCTTTCTTTTGCTACAGCAGTCTGAACCGCAGTTAGAATTTTCTCCGTTGAACTGAATTTTATTTCAGCCTTTGTGTAAAAATGTGATTTGTAAGCTATTGGTACCTTTTCTCCCTCATTAGAGGTCAGGTATGTGAATCCGCATCTTCCTGGGATGACTTGGATTACAAGATCACGTGTGTTGTCACGTGTATCTAATTTTGTTTTTGCTAACATGTCTGTTTGCAGTGATCTCAAAATTTCTGTGTGTTTTTGAGTCCAATTGATTTGTTTGAAATCAGGTTTAATTAGTTCGTAGAGAGGTTTAACCCTCTCTGCGTAATTTAGAATGTAAGTTCTTCCGAAATTCAGAAAACCTAGTATGGATTGTAAATTCTTCAGCGTTTTTGGAGCTTGGAGTACAGCGCACTTCTCTAAGAAGTTGTCCGCTAGGCTTTTCCCTTCACTTGATAATTCGTACCCTAAGAATAGTACTGTCAGATGGGCAATTCGAGACTTTTTAAAGTTGAATTTGTAACCCTCTGCTGCGAACCCAAGTATAATGGTGTTCACTCTTTTCAAGTGAGTATCCAAGTCGTTGCCTGTGAGATAGATATCATCTACGTAAGATAATGCCTCATCATCATATATTTGTAGTAACTCTGTTACCCTAGCTGAGAATAGTCCTGGGCTGTTCTTGAACCCCTGTGGGAGTCAACAGAATTTTTTCTGCAACCCAAATGCAGAGAAAGCGGTCAAATATCTGCTTTCTGGTGCAACGTTTTGACAAAAGAAACCATTAGATATGTCTAATGTCGTTTTATATTTTTTCCTAACTATGTTATTCATTAGGGCTGCACTATGCGAGTTTTGTACTGCAAAAGTTTTGCAACATGTATTAAGGTGTCTGTAGTCCAAAACTAGACAATATGAATTGTTTGGCTTGGAGACAGGAAACAAAGGATTGCTCATTTGAGAGGTGCATGTTTCAATCACCCCCTGGTACTCAAGTTGATCTAAGATCTCCCTGACTTGTTTTTTAGCTTCTTGCTTAATGGGATACTGCCGTTGGGCAGTTGGTTCACTTTTTAACTGGATTTTGTGAAGAGGAGAGTCCTCATCCCATCCTACATGATTTTTATATAATGCAGGTGCCTGGGCTACTGCCCATTTCCTTGCATATGTATATTTTTTGTGAATCGGAATGTGATTCGAGAAGGCAGGCATAATCATTTCTTCGCCACGAGGGCACTCCCTGACAAACTCTGGGGGCCAATCTTTTTCAGCTAACAGAATATCATAGCCTTTTGAGAGTTTATCCCAAAATAGACCTCTTATTTTCCTAGTCTTATCACCCTCTATACGCAATGTTATTTCGTATATCTTATGGGGCTCGCTAAGTCTGGTGTCGGCAGTTTCAACCTGAATGTTTTCATTCGTGTCCACTGTCTCCAGATGACTCATCAAGATCTTGCGCGCTATACTGATTTCTGCTGCACTGTCCAACATTGTCAATGCCCACTCCCCGTTTTTCAACTGTGTCCTCAGTATTCTCGGCATGGTTGATTACTCTAATACTGGCTACCTTCTTTTTCTGAAATTGAGATTTTTTACTCTGAGCAGGTTCCTTGTCTTTGGACTTGGTGTGCTCTCCTGGGTCTGACCGTCCTCTTCTTTCCGAATTCTGTGGAAAAGATCGAGAGGGACGTGTATCAATACTTTGATATCTATCAGGTTTTTTCAGATTATCCCTATTTCTAAGGTTATATCTTTTCTCAGAGGGCTCCCTCTGGGGAGACTGGCGTTCTCGAGTCGGAGTTCTTTCCCTCCGTCGAGGAGACCTTCCTCTGGTCTGGAAAACTTTTTCCTTGGGAGTGGATTGTTTATTTCCATCCCAGCTCTTTTTAGGAGTGTTTAAATTATTTTTAATAAATAATTTTTCAGGATTTTCGAGCAGTTGGGGCTTTACCAGTTTCCCACCCAAGCTGTCTCTACCTAATTCTTCATAGCATTTTTCTATGATTTTTGCAAGCTCAACAGGATCTTCTATAACTGTTTCCTTCAACTTCTGGCGGATCGCCACAGATGCTGCTTCTCCCTTTATGTTGGCTAATAATATAGCCGAGACCTGCTTGAAGTCTTTCAGTAATTTCATACCTAGATTTAAAGCGGGCTCTGGACCGAATTCATTCTGAATCTGTTTTAGCACTTCTGGTATTACCGCCATAGACGGAACACCGTGTGTTTTTGTGTAAATGGAAGCAAAGACTGTACCCCAAGTGTCACAGTCCTCTATGTGTGGTGCGATTCCCATAGGAAGGCAGATGGTCAAGATTCTGTGTTTCTCAATAGGGGTAGTATCAGGAAATACTGCCTCTATTTGAGTGATTTTCTGTGCTAACCAGAAAGGAATTTGTTCCCGTTTTACGGGTGTTTTACCAAGACATGACTGTATGTTCTGTGGTGTAATTTTATTAGTGTTCCCCTGATGAGGGGTCAGCTGTGGTACATTAACAGCTGGTTGGACTGTTGCAGTCCGCATTACATATTGGACTAATTGCCTATGTATTTTTATAAGTGTTTTTAGCTGTACTAACAGCTCTTCCTTTGACATTCTTACAATGTCCGGATGTGGTGTGTAGCTCGCTAGAACCGGCCACGTTGCTCCTGGTCTACCTAGTGGACCGAGCCTAGTTATGTGATCATTGTGTTTTAGGGCGCCATTAAACCAGAGCAGGTGCTCTTGAAATTTAAGTGGAATTTCAATCTCCTCGAAAGGAGCGTACTCTTCCGGAGGTTCCTCTATTTTGTAATAATGAAACTCTTTTGTTCTAGCGTTTGCCGCTGGAAAGTTTATCCATGAATAGAATACCTCTGTCTGCCGATATTCGTGAGCCTCTATCACGAAAATTACTGTACCACCTTGTGGTGTCAGTCCGTTTTCTATAAGTTTTAACGTTATAGATTTTCTTAAATGGACCGGGATGATAATTGCACCCGGTACCGTATCGTTGGGATCCTGCTGAATCGCATTTACTGCACCCCCAGTGGTTCCGTTTTCTCCTGGCATTGTTAAAATGCCAGGTTTGCAGAGGTGGTCTCCAAGGAGACAAAGATTAGGTGCACAATATTTTGGAACACTGTATCCTTCAACGTTGAATAAACCAGAGCTTTACATAGGAATCTCTTCCTACTAAGGTCGGGCGGATTTTAACCTTTCACCCACTCCAGACGTCTATTGGAGTATTTACGGGAGAAAGGGGTCTGTGTGAAATATGCACGACTGAGTTACTCTAACGTCTTGCGTTAGTTTATCGCCTTACCAAATGTTGGGCGCCATGTAGTGTAGTTCCTAGTTTCCCACTAGGCCCTGCGCATTGGAATAACATAAACAGTAGTATCGACGTGGAACGGCGGATATTCCAGGCCTCCACTGACTATGCTAAACTTAATTGGGTTTGTTACCAACTAGCTCAGAGGTCACTGGAAACTTTCTTCTCTGCATGGGAAGTAATCAGCTTCCCTGGCACAGACAAGAAGGGATTCAGCTTTCCAACAACCGTGCAACATGACAACTTTGCTCCTCAGATCAAGAGTCAATCTCTAGGGTCGTGTGAAACAATAGACAGGTATTTCACTCAGTCAGGTTAGTGCAGTTTACTTTCACGATATGTAGAGAATAGAGAGACGGGCGTTTGTCAATAAAGGGTTAACATTTATTGAACAGTCTTTCTTCTCGTACAAGAGAAATGTATTGCCACAATTGCAAGACTTGTTATTATAAAAAGTACGTACAGTAAGATAAGTATTGCGAAATAATACTGTAAAAGCATTGATATGGTTTTTTAGCCATACAATGGTTTAAAAGTAATAAAACATATATACAGTCATATATACATTAGGCTAACATACTCAACTGGTGCTTCTGACTACGCCTACCCCAGTGTGCCTGACCTAAGCCTAACACGTGGAAGGGGAGTAAGTAAGTAGCTTTAAGTTAAGTTGGTTTTGCCAAGGTTTGCTTCAAGAATTCTCGTCTAAGGGTTTAGTCAACACCATACCTCTGAATAGAATGATGGAAGTCTGGTATTTCCTTCAGGAGGCACTCAATATCCCAGTCACCCGCGAGGGCAGACCGGAAACGCTGGAGCTGGATTTCTCTGCAGGAGAAAGGCAGCGGCTCTCTTCTCAGCGCGTCGGGAGGAGGAGGCGGGGGACAGCGTCCGTGGCAGCTGGAATCTGCTGGGCTCTTCGCAGAGGGACGGCTGTTCAGCTCCTAAGCTTACCACACCATCGTTATGGTATCAGTAGCTTCACCACCAAGGGGACAGCAGCAGCGTACTGCATGCAGCATACAACAGCAATGGGATGCACAACAGGGTGCACGACAGCAATTGCTTAAGGCAACGTTGGTAATATTTATACCTGACAGGTGCCGGGTTTGACGCAAGTTTGCTGGACATAAGACGTCAATTAAAGATGTCACTAGGAAGTGATAGCTATCAGTTGCTCATTAGAGTTCCATTACTAATCAAAACACAGCAAGCGGGGATTTCCAGGTTTGCTGAGTTTTTATCTTGTTGAAGAACTCGGAGTGTTAATCTAGGAATATCAGATAGTGACTTCTGCTCTGTCATTGCACTAATTGGTTGCAAAGGAAGTGGCAGAGAACTATTCTGGAATGTGGCTCTGTTCGTGTGAGGCCAGAGATGACTTTTCTGAATATCGCACTTGAACGGTTATGCCAATATAGGGAATAAATGTATTTAAGCAGAATAGGGGCATAAGGTCGCAGTATCGATCAGGAACCTAGATAAACACGCAACAAAACAAGATGAGGGCACAGAAGAAAAGCAGGGAGAGAGGGGCACAGGGAACATAAAACGAAGCAAAACAAGATGAGGGCACAGAAGAAAAACAGAGAGAGAGGGGCACAGGGCACAAAAAACGAATCAAAACAAGATCAGGGCACAGAAGAAAAATGGGGAGAGAGAGGCACAGGGCACAAAACGAATCAAAAACGAGATCAGGAGCACAAAGGACTTTCTAGCGCCACAGGAGGACCGTGCGGCGGCTGGGGGGCGACCTACCTGCTGGCAGGGTCAGAGAATAAGACATCACTGTATGTGCCAGGGAATAACAGTGGCTATGAATGTTAAAGGTCTATCCATATAAAGGAATGACATAAGCATATCAGCCTGACATACTCAGAAAAAGAAGAGAATCTCAAAATGGTCACCAGATCCATATTTATCAGGACAGAAAGCAACTGTACATTGATACATTCAGTGCTGTCTTCATCCCTTAGACCCTAGCCAGAACGGGGAAGCAGGGCACAAGTTGGAATAAGCAAGTCACAATGTTGCATGATAAAAAACATCTCAGGGATTGTATTCTGGCAGCTGCAGAGTCTCCACTGATAAGAGGGGTGGCTGACAATGGCAAGAAAACAAGAGCAGTAATGCATTTTGCAAAAATCCTCTGCACTCCACGATATTTTCCATGTTGGCTGCAGTTTGACACCATCTCCGATGGTTACCAAAGTATCTACTGCACCTTTTTGGGGCCTCTTGGGCAGCTACGCTTCAGATGCCTGGGCCAATGTCAAAACTCACTGTCACTGGGCAACTTGCGTTCATGTGCACCGCCTGTGGGTTTCCTATACAGTTGCAAGTGACATGCATCATGCAGCTCAAGAACTTTTTTTGAAATAATTGGTGGAGATTGAGTAATACACCCACAAAGGCAAGTGAGTCAACGGATAGCACAGGCTTGCCAAGGTATGCATTCCCTGGACCTCCAGGTGCAGCTGTCTTCCAGTTCAGACAAGGCTAGTTTACTGGTGGCTCCAGGGCAGGATCTTTGAGGCGTGGTCCAGGTAGACTCAGTCAATCAAACCCTGTAGGCTCAGTCAATGAAACCCTTAACTCCAGGTAAAAGCAGGTGATCTCCTCTCTTGCGCAGTCTACCAGCTGCTTTTTCTGGCAGTGGGCAGCAAGAGGGCTTCTCTAGAGTCCCAAGACTAATCTCATACTTGAAGTTAAAGGAGCAACAACTTTGCCCCAGACGGTGCGGTAGATTTTCTTCAGTAGTAAAGACAAATGCAAGTAAATTAATCTAGGGGGGATAATTATTCAGATCACTAACGGGAAGTCAGTGCCAAAAATAATGTGTGCCGCCTTAAATATTATACATCGGGCTGAGCAAGGTGGGGCGCTAGTTCATTACTGGAGAAGAGGTTTTCACTCCCAAATTGTATAACATAATGTATATCGGAGAGAAAAGGCCTATGCTTCTTGATCACAGCTTCTCCAGTTTCAACCCAGCTCCCTGCACTAACTGGGGCGGTCAAAAGAATCAGTATTAGGACAAGCAAAGTGCTGACCTGCATATAAGGGTAAGTAAAGCTGTAACAAGGCTGGCGGAGAACCACTGGGCCAGGCAACCAATCCTGTTTGAATCCGTGATTTGTTTTCAAGCAGAACTCTAGAGGGGTTACAGGTCATAGATGTGTGTCATCTCATCAAGCACACAATAAAAACAAAAAGGAAGTCACCTTTTGATGCAATCGATAGCCCTTTGTAAAGAACTCCATTCACACAGCACATGGGCACCAAAATATGTTCATTAGTTGAAGCAAGCAAAAATAGCACTCAAGGTGAACAGAAGGACCTGGATTGTACTAGGCATGGGCGGAAAAATCCGTTCCGCTCGCGGATTTTGCGGATTTTCGGGAAATCCGCAATCCGCGAGATTCGCGAATCTCCCGCAAAATCCGCAAATCCGCGAGCAGCGGATTTTGCTCGCACTGCTCGCACTGTTCGCGTGAGTTCGCGCCCCGCGAATAAGTGCAAAATTGCAGAAATACGATTTTAGCAAAACTGAAAGTAACTACTTACCAGGTTCAAAAGTTCAGGCTCATCATTAGTAGCCATTTCCTGTAGTGCTTCCTGAGGGGCCCCTCCAGAGTTCAGTTGCCAGTTGAAACTATTATGTGACCCTGCTCTGAACCTCAGAATAGTTACACATATGCCACAAAGGTCCTGAATTACAGCTAAGGGAAACAAGCAGGAGCCAGGCTGGAAGTTAAAATCCATTAATCAGCCCCTAATTCATTATTGTCAGTTGGGGCAGGGCAGGTGTTGTAACTAATTTTGCAACAATGAAAGCACTTAGCAAGTGCAAAAGATCACTAATCAGGGCGCACTAAGGAAGCAGGTGCCAGCTAAAAAAATATTCTGTGACACATTAATCAGCCCCAAATTAATTCAGGTCACTTGAGGCAGGGAAGGTGTGCTTTGCTTTGCCGAAAATAATGTACACTGGACAACCAGAGGGTGTGGTGATGAAACAGAGGGTGGCATGGGTGGGCCAGAGGGTGGCATGAGTAGTCAGAGAGTGGCAGTGGTGACAGAGAGTGGCAGTGATGAAGAAGAGTGTCCCAAACAGGCTGGACACGTAGAAACAACAAGTTCGCAAAACTTGCTAACCGACAGGTAAGTTCGCAAATTGCGAAATTGTAAAAACCCTCGCGAACTGGCAGAAACACGGGCGAACACAAAAAAAAAAATCCGCAAATTCGTGGGAATTCGCGGATTTTGCGGATTGCGAATCCGCAAATCCGCAAAATTCGCGAACGCGAGATCCGCAAAATTCGCTCATCTCTAGATTGTACATGAGAGGGGTCAGTAGGTAGTTTCCTAAGAATAGAGATAAAAGGAATGTGACCCTGCACCAGGGAATCACAAGAGGGGGCAGAGCTGGCAGGTGTGCCAGGTCCATAGCGAGCAGCGCAACCATTCAAGGTTCCATATTTGTAGACTGATGCCTGGAGTCCTGGTTTTCTATTTTAAATCTGGGCCCAAAAGTGCCAGATTTGAAATAAATATGTCCGAAATGGCCTACTCGCGCATGTGTCTAGGATCCTTGAGGGTTCCGTTGTAGTACATTAAAGAAATTCCTCGAGGCCAACAAAAAATAGGGCCGTTGACCACTGAATAACCCTATAAATATTCAGTGTCTTACAGAGAACACCATAGGACTTCAGGAAATAAGACATTAAAACAAAGACAATCTGTGTTCTGGCATCAAGAAATGATTTCCAGGCAGTAGATAAACGGGATATGCCTGACCCTCTCCTATGACATACTTTTTTTAATCTTCAAAAGGATTATTATGAAAGGAAGGAGGCAAGTGACGTGAGAATAAACCTGAGACTGGAGACAATCCCCCACCCGAAACTGCTCTGTGCTCAGGGCTGCCCCAGCTCAAGTGTATAGGCGGGTCATCTGAAAGATGCCCTTTCCTAAAGTGCTAATTCGGTTCAGAGCAGCTAAAATGGGTTGCTCTATTTGTCCGAACTATAGCAAGGAAAACGCCCCCTTCCATTAGGTGGTAAAAAAAAACGTAATCAGGGTGAACTCCCCCCTATGGGATCTGGTGCCACTGCAGCTACTGCACTCATGACAGCTGTGCCCCATGACTCATACATATGATTCTGAACCGCAATTGAGAGGGATGAAGAGTAAGCCGGCTTGGTGTTCCGTAATGGCGTTTTATTCTTTTGTTCGTACTACAACACCCATTTTCTTCTCAGCATTTTATCTTAGAGCTATAGCTGAAATTGTCACCACCGGAGGGCAGATAATTATATAATCTATTTACGCTTCACCTCAATGGATAATGCCATGTATTTATCTGTTTATGTACTTCAATTATTACCATAACACACATTGCATTGGTTAGTCTTTGCTTTAGCATGTGTGGGTAAATAATGGTCATTTCGTATTGTCTGTTAGCTGGTGACAATGGCATATCGGTTTTTAGGTCTCGGCCTCCGTAGGCTGCGCTTGCCCAGTCTTGCCGGTGAGATCTTTTGTTTTTCAGTGTGGGGCTTGAACCCACCCCTCTTCTCCAATGGCTGGCTTCCTAAACGGAGGCCAGCCATTGGAGGAGAGCGGCATCTGTCCATTTAAGCCCCGTGTTTTTGGGATTGAGAGGCGTGTTTTTTAGGTTCTTTTTCTCCTCTTCCCATTGGCTGGAATTTTACATTCCAGCCAATGGGAAGAGGAGAGAATGAAAAACATGCCCCTCAATCCCAAAAATGACGTGCGTTTTGCCGAGGCATTTCTGCATGAGCTCGGAGAAACATGGTGGTGTGTCCATGTTCATGGCGTGGGAGCAGGTGAGTGATTGGAGGACTGGGCCTGGTTTCCCCCAGTCTTCCCCCTGCCGTACTTCTGCTCTTTCTGGAGCTGCTCGGCTCCGCTCACCTCCCCCCATTCCCTCTGCCCGCAGCCCTCCTCCGTCCCGCTCTCACCTCTCCCCCTTCCCTCTGCCCGCAGCCCTTCTCTGTCCCGCTCTCACCTCCCCCTTCCTCTGCCTGCAGCCCTCCTCCGTCCCGCTCTCGCCTCCCCACTTCCCTCTGCCCGCAGCCCTCTTCAGTCCCAGGCTCTGTTTGAACTATGCATTCCGTAGCATAGGAGTACCAGAATTCCAAATTGTGTGTTTGTCAGACACCTGGGTAGAGCCAACCGCAGCGCCGTCTCACGTTCACCCAAGGGGGAGTACGTTATCCGCTCATGTGTATGGGAGTGGCCGCTGAACCCAGTGCCCCCGCTCAAATGCCACAACCCTGTTCTGCATTGAAGCACCTGGGGCAGCCTGTCACCCACCCCCGCTGCACCAGGCTGGGCCCATGTGTGTTAGGGTGGCACGAGAGGGGTGCCCGCGTGCAGACCTCCTGTGCATGAAGCCTCACCGCTGTGCGTTCTCCCAGGTGCACTTGATTAGGCCGCGGGCAGAGCGGAACACGTCTTTTGGCACGTACAAGGGGAAGGCCGAGTTCAGCGGCAGGGCTGGGAGCGGCACCGCAGACTTCCCAGCTCTTCCTCTAGGACTGGAAGAACCTGTCCTGGCACAATCCGCACATTCTGGGCACGTGGAAGCCAGAAAACATTCACTTGCGAGGCGCGCGTACCTGCATATCCAGGGGGCTGGCAAGAAAAGAGACTTAACCCTTTGAGGTGACAGGGCCTGAGGTGCCAGGGCTGTTAAGACCATGCACGAGTCTCCTAGAGAACCAGGACATGAGGCACACAAGTCTTTGTTAACCTTTCAAGGGCCTTATCACTTAGTGCCTGAGGCAACTAAGTGTTAACGTTAGAGGCCCTAGCGCCTTAGAACCTGGAGCATAAAGCCGGCTCCGTCCCGCTCTCGCCTCCCCCCTTCCCTCTGCCCGCAGCCCTCCTCCGTCCCCCTCTCGCCTCCCCCCTTCCCTCTGCCCGCAGCCCTCCTCCGTCCCGCTCTCGCCTCACCCACACAATATGGGTGCAAACGGGCTTCAGGCTGCACTCTCTGAGCGGGAGATTTCTAGATAAAGATTTTGTATTCTTTTTTCAATAAGTACATGCACAGTTATTAAAAATCATTTCGTACAAAGAAGGTTTAAAGGTAGTGCAATAATTCATGACAGTGCAGCTCATACAGAGCTACATAATATATCACAGAGATTCATTAAACCAAGTCACTGAACGTTAACAATTTTGGATAAAAAGTGCAAGCAAATGGATACGGCAGGGCACTATTAATAAAGCCTTTGCATACAAAGACGTAGAAAAAATGTCAATGTTACACGTAAGTGTTGTTCCTGTAGAGCTATTTATGTTGCCACCGAATCATAAAATCAAGTTGCTAGTGTTTTTTGTGCTTGAGTAGAGATGCAGCAGTAGGATGCTAAAGGGAGCATCATGAGTCAGGGGTCTAATGGCCAGATTGGTGTGGTGGTCATATTTTACTCAAAGTTTTAAGGAGAATGCTGCTGATTGGTCTTTTAATCTCTTTGCTGAACAAAATAGGACAAGCTGGATTACAAAGTGTACAGACCTCTTTTCATGCTAAACATCAACTTCAAAATATTCAGCAAAGTGTTGGAAGTGGGTTGTAACAAATTGTGCAAGCAGACCGAAAAAGCTCTATGCCCTTTCCAACATGGCCGCAAACTTGCAAAGATTGAGATGTGTTGACTGAGATGGCTGATACCCTGCATGCATTGACTGTCTAAAGATGCCAAAAAGTCATTCAACACTACTGGATGGTCAGCTAGGTTTACAGTATTGCAATATATGAACCATGACGGCACTGAGAAAAAGAACAGGGAGCACTGTCGCAGGGGAGTGGAGAATACAGGCACAAGCCAGAACTACCCCCTTTCACCATTTCTATTTGCTGTGGTGGTTGCGCCGTTGGCAAGGTTATTGTGCAGGAACATGGATCATTGTGGCTAATGGCTGGCCCACTCTGAACCTAACGTGTCCCTCTATGCTGATGATGTGTTGGTTTATTTTGTGACCTCACAGAATGTTGTTCCCAGGATCCTAATTGAAATGTTCTCTATTTTGTTGCAGCTGTGGGGTAGGTGCTGACTGGGGCTCCTTCAGAGGGCGATGGCTTGTGCACTCCGCGTGAACAGTAGTGCACAGACGGGGTGTTGTGCAGTTGAAGAACACTGGCGCAGATGTGGGGGTGCTGACTAGGGCAGCAGTGCCCTGCAAGTGGGAGAATGCCATGCCAGTGGGGAGGGCAGTGTGCTACAAGTAGTGTCAGCAGGGGGGATAATGCCATGTCCGTGGCGGGGGGGTCATTTTCTTGCCTCTGTTCCCTGGTTGTGATCGTTTTTCTTTCCTCTGTTCCCTGATTGTGATTGTTTTTCTTGCCTCTGTGTGTGTGTGGTGCTCTGTGTGTGTGTGTGGCGCTCTGTGTGTGTGTGTGTGTGTGTCAGTGTCATTCTGTATGTGTGTGTGGCGCTCTGTGTGTGTGTGTGACGCTCTGTGTGTGTGTGGCGCTGTGTGTGACGCTCTGTGTGTGGCACTCTGTGTGTGGCGCTCTGTGTGTGACGCTCTGTGTGTGGTGCTCTGTGTGTGTGTGTGGCACTCTTTGTGGTGCTCTGTGTGTGTGGCACTCTGTGTGGTGCTCTGTGTGTGTGGCGCTCTGTGTGTGTGTGTGTGGCACTCTGTGTGTGTGTAGCGCTCTGTGTGTGTGTGTGGCGCTCTGTGTGTGTGTGGCGCGCTCTGTGTGTGGCGCTCTGTGTGTGGCGCTCTGTGTGTGGTGCTCTGTGTGTGTGTGGCGCTCTGTGTGGCGCTCTGTGTGTGTGTGGCACTCGGTGTGTGTGTGGCGCTCTGTGTGTGTGTGGTGCTCTGTTGAGGTTTTGTAATTCTCGAGTCTGACTCCATTTTATTCTGTGCCACCATTTTGTGTTGCCCTCACGTAGGCCTGTGAAGGTAGCCTGGCGAACAAAGTGGCCTGGCCTTCTTAGTTCATGTATACATTAACTAGGTTTCTTTTTGACTCTGAAATGAACTGTAAGAAACTGAGCTCTTCACCTGAAACTGACCTCGCAAAGCCAATCAGTGTTCAGGACATCGTTAACTTTTAGTTTCCTTGCACATGCCTTATCTTGTTCAGCATCTGTTACTGTTTCTTTTTTATGTTTCTTCATTACATGGGTTATGCTTTCAATTATAGGTTTGTCCGGCTTGTGGAGATTGAATTTGGGACATTCCTAATAATTAACTTTTGGGTTGGGATACAGTAAATTGAGTTTTTGTTATGTGATACTTTGTTTGAAATGTACCTTATTGGCTAGAAATTTGTGCAGTGGGTGTACATTTATAATGTGAATATTGGGTATAAAAGGAGACGTCTCGCCTTAGTAAAATGAGCAGTCTCCTGAGAATTTACACCGTGGTGTATTTCTAGGATCACTTTTACTAGCTGCAGCTAATAAACTTGGTCTAGGATGCCATCCAGAAGTATTCCGTGTCTCTGCATACCAAGACAGGTGAACTCGAAGATCTTAGGCGTGCCCCCTGACGCCGCTGGGTTAAACCCCAGTTCTTCACTGTGTGTGTGTGGCGCTCTGTGTGTGTGTGGCGCTCTGTGTGTGTGTGGCGCTGTGTGTGTGTGCGGCGCTCTGTGTGTGTGGCTCTGTGTGTGTGTGTGGGGGGCTCTGTGTGTGTGTGGGGGGGGGGCGCTGTGTGGGTCTGTGTGTTTGTGTGTGTCATTTGCGAGAGATTAAGCTATTGGCATTGTAAATGACAATGCCATTTTTCAAGCCTAACACATAAATAAAAATGTTGTCTTTAACAATGCCAATAGCTCTAACTTTTGCAAAGGCGAGGCCGTTGCATTGTAAATGCTTGTTTCCGTACTTTCACGGGTGTTGCGAGTCTAAAGGTCTGATAAAGACACCCAGGCCCGGCCTGGGATAGAAAATAGTCCCAAGCACCAACATAAAAGTGGCCTCCTTTAGTGGTTCAGGATGGCAAAAAAGTGGCTCACACTTGAACGCTGTAGAGGTGTTTTGCAAGGTATAAGAGAATACAGGGATGTTTGTGATAATATCAGGGAAAGCAACAGTAAAAACAGGCCCACCAGACCCTAAAACAAGTCCACAAACTGCCAAAAAGCAGGCCTCCATACTAATGCGTGGAAGCTTACTACATTAAACAGTATTTGTGCATGATTATTCTTCATTCTACACATTAAATTCACACATGTCATAAATTCAGAGTAATTGCAATTGAAACAAAATCATTATGATGTATTTTAGTGCATTTTTTGGATTGGTTTAAATGGGCCTCAGTTAGGCCTTGTGTTTATCTTTCTGATGAAATATCATGTCCATTCCGTGTCTATATTCTTTGCGCAAAACCACATGCAGGAAGGTGTGTACTGGTTATTTTGTATGACTTATTGTTCTTGAAGAACTCACTGAAAGAAGCCTTTTGTTACTTTCAAAGCTCTTCCTGCTAGCACACAGTATTGCATTAATTCACCATTGTTTTCTGTTGTTTATGTGACTAGTTTAATATGACACCTCCAGATAAAAATGTTCGTATAGTGGTTTAGTGCTTAAATGGTAGTGTTGTGTGATGTTTTTAAAATATGAAATATGATTTGTTGTAATAATGTCACACCTTGTTGACTTTTCAGTTTCTGTGATTTCCTATGCTGAAAATGGCTATACAAACCATTACATTTGGTGTGCGAGCCAGGCCCTTTTCTGAGCTTCTAGGGCTGCTGTCCAATTTTCCATTGATTTTACTGCACATTTAAGACTTAGTTCTATTTACTAGATTTTTGTTCATTATGGCATTATTTTTGTAACTAAGAGCCATAATGGCAATTGATTTCTATCTATTTAGCTGATTGAATGAGATTAATGCTACAACTGTATTTTCCTATTTTCTGTATCTCACTTTAATTTGTAATAAACCTTCATGGTTATAACCTACATTTCTGATCTTAAACTTCCGTTTTGAGTCAGTCCTTATTTATGGGCTGTATTTTGAAATTCTGTTTTGAATCTTGTCTCTGTGTTATATTACCTCATTGGATTTGAGGTTAACCCTGTCCCTGCCTGACCCCTGCAAAGTATGGATGTGACACTGGCATGCAGATTATCTAAGAGATAGCGTGCCCACACATGTCAGAGGAGCCTTGCTTGCACTGCCAGATTGTCCTATAGGCCCTGAAGAATCCAGGCATTGAAAAAAATTAGGTACAGTAAGAGCTTGCAGCTGCTGCCCCTGGCTTCCGCTTTGGTACCACAGGTCTTGCTATTGGGGTCTCGCTGGCCATGAAGGCAGCATTGGGTGCAGAAAGTCAGTAGGACGTTAGCGGCCACGATTACTTTTTGTGGTGACAGGTCTTTTCCCTTCAATTAACCTCTCAACAGCAAACTAATTGCTGGTCTAAAAGTTGAACTAGAGGTCAGCTAGGGTTCATCAGGAGTAAAAGTTAGAGGGCTATGGAATGCACTCCTTTTGACATGTTAATATTGCAGAGTCCATGATGATTCCCATGTATCATAAACTATTCTTTGGCCATCATCAACCAGGACAGTTCTTTCAGTTGGTGACCGCATAACCAAATCTGACTATTTCTCAAGAGAGGTGGGATAAAGGCGCTACCACCCAAAAGCCAATCACCTTTTCGCCAAAACAAATGTTGGGTGCATGAATTTCATCACCATCATATATATCTTTTTAATTTATACCTACCTAATGCCCATGCCTCTGTTAGAGGTGAGAAGCACTGAGCGCTCATTTACAAGAGGTGCAGGATTATAGCAATTCTAACAGGAGCTGGTATATTCAGAGAATTAGGAACCACAGGCTTCATCAAATCCTTAGGAAGACACTGGACTACCTACCTGCCGGTGACAGCGAGGAAGGCCATGGTCCATGCACTAATTACATCTAGGCTAGACTATGGCAACGTCCTATATTTGGGAGCCAGTACCTACAGAGGCTGCAGTGCGTGCAAAACGCGGCGGCACGCCTGATTCTGATGCTGCCCAAGAGAGCCGCCTCCAAGAAAGCTTTGAGAACACTGCACTGGCTGCCAATTAGAGAACGCACGGTTTTCAAAGCACTCTGTGTCAGCCATCGCATTATGCAAAAGAAAGGACCCTCATACCTGCATAACCTGCTTACGCCATACCACCCATCACGCCAACTAAGATCTAGCGGGACAGGGATGGTGTTGGCGCCTAAGTTCAGGAGAGTCAGAATGGGAGGTCACTCCTTCCGTGTCTTGGCCGCTCAGCACTGGAACAAACTTCCTCTGGGACTCCGGCTGGAGAAATCAGAGTCCAAGTTACGCAAAGAGCTGAAAACCCTCCTGTTCCCTAAACAGTAGGGCCTTGCTCTGCTAGGGTATGTTCGAGGGGGCAGTATCTCTGGCTAATTGCTTTTATTACGGAGCAGTCCATAGCGCGGGGACACACTAGTACAGTGTAACCAGGCGCTTTATAAGCTTAAATAATAATAATAATAAATGGATCAATAGTTTCCTTTTTCTAAATCTTTATATATAACTTTATTTAAAGTAAGAAGGAGCTTCTGTAATGGCACATTATTCAAACCTTATATCCAGAATTATAGTGGGCTTCTTATTAAATTGCATTAAACACACACAGTAGTGAATCCACAGAGATACTGTTGTCACAATAAAGATATGTCGCAATAAAAACAGTCAGACATGGATCCAAAAGTCAAGCATAGGAGGTAGTACACACTTACAGCCGATTGTCAAGAGCAATATCATAGCAATTAGCGTTCTGCTTGTTATGGTACTTTCCTTCACCCGTCCAAACAAGGAATGATGTCCATATTTTCAACATCAGCTATTTAATGTTATGTTATATTATGTGATAATACACTTATAGTGCACACTATTGCCAGGGGTACATGCAATGTAGTAATTTGCAGTTGTTAGACGGGGACCCGGAGGGTCGGCCGAGTACAGGGGGGAGAGGCCTCCGGTGAGGGCCCTCTCCGGTAATCGTACAGACAAGTAACTTCCCCCCCACAGATAGAAACCACACAGGGATGAGTTCTGCACACTTTTATATATCTTTTAAGCAAGGTACTTGACGGTACAGCAGGACCAGGACACGAGGATCCTGTCAATTCTAGTCTCTTTGGGGAAAAGGGTAGCGGGACAGTCTCAGTACCGGACAGGTTCGGGGGTAGCAGGTGTGGAGCTCACAATCCTCGAGCTGATGGGTTCGCAAGTAGGGGCCGCGGCAGCGCCAGCAGGCCCTCAAGATGGTTCACAAAAAGGATGAGCCGCGGCAGCGCCAGCAGGCCTTCACGATGGTTCACGAAAGGATGAGCCGCGGCAGCGCCAGCAGGCCTTCAAGGTGGTTCACGAAAGGATGAGCCGCGGCAGCGCCAGCAGGCCTTGAAGATGATTCACGACGAGGATGAGCCGCGGCAGCGTCAGCAGGCCTTCAAGATGGTTCACGAAGAGGAGCCGCGGCAGCGCCAGCAGGCCTTGAAGATGATTTACGACGAGGATGAGCCGCGGCAGCGCCAGCAGGCCTTCAAAGGTGGTTCACGAAGAGGAGCCGCAGCAGCGCCAGCAGGCCTCCAAGGATGAGTTCGTCTCGGTGTCTCTCGACTCCAGGATACAACTGCCTTCCTGCTCTGGAGCTGCCCCAGTTATAGGTCTGGCGCCCTTTGATGTCCGGACCCTCGCACTTGGAGGTCGGGAGGTCCGGGATGAGGGAGTCCAGACACCCAGCAGGGGGGTGGAGCCAGCGCCCAGGGAGTCTGGGGGCGATCGACACCTGGCGGAGGGGAGCCATTGACACTCCTTCTCCCATTGACCTGCCAAGTGGTCTCTTCACCCCCTGGGTGGATGGTGGTGCCTCAATGTCGGGGCCTGGCTGGGCCCGGGGCCGAGGTCGACCCGAGGCCACGAGGCCTGGTCGTGTAGTGTCCAAAATGGCGGCTGGGCCGGAGACAGGGGTTCTGGAAGGGACCCGGGCCAGCCGATACGGTGGTGTTCAGGAGCCAGGGTTCCGTCGGGGAAGGGCCGTGGGTTGACCCGACGGGTTGCAGGGGTGCTTCTTGTCCGTGACACAGGAGGAGCAGGGGTCCGCGACCCGCCATGCGGGGAGGGGACGGCCCGGCCACGTGGCCTGTCCAACATGCGTCCCCCCAACTGAAGGCAGGGAGAGTCAGCCATCCTCTTGGGTACTCTCCTCGCCGAGGCGGAAGAAGCGGGACAGGCCGTCTGCGTTGGCGTGATCTTGGCCTGGGCGATGCTCCACAGTGAAGTCCATCCCCTGCAGGGAGATGGACCAACGCAACAGCTTCGGGTTTTCTCCCCGCATCTGCATCAGCCATTGCAGGGGTCGGTGATCTGTTTGCACCCGGAAGTGGGTACCGAAGAGATAGGGCTGGAGTTTCCTGAGGGCCCACACTACGGCGAAGGCCTCCCGCTCGATGTTGCTCCAGCGCTGTTCTCGGGCCAGCAGGCGTCGGCTGATGAAGACCACTGGCTGATCGACTCCCTCGGTGTTGAGTTGGGAGAGGACGGCCCCTACGCCATGATCTGAGGCGTCCATCTGTACTATGAATTCCCGGTTGTAGTCGGGGGCTTGGAGCACGGGGGCGGTGCACATGGCGGACTTCAGGTTCTCGAAGGCCGCCTGACATTCAGGAGTCCAGTTGACTTTCTGGGGGTTCTTTTTGGACGTGAGTTCTGTGAGTGGCCCCACAATGCTGCCATAGTCTTTTACGAAGCGCCGGTAGTACCCGGTGAGCCCCAGGAAGGCTCGGACCTCTGTCTGGGTGACCGGGGCTCCCAGGCATGGATGGCGGCAATCTTGAGCTGGAGGGGGGCCCCCAGGCCACTTCCCACCTGGTGTCCCAGGTAGGTCACGGACCCTTGGCCGATCTGGCACTTGCTGGCCTTGATGGTTAGCCCGGCCTGCCGGAGGTGTTCAGGACCTCCCGGAGGTGGTGGAGGTGTTCTGCCCAGTGGCGGCTGTACACAGCAGTATCGTCCAGATAGGCGGCGCTGAATTCCTCCAGACCCACCAAGACTTTGTTCACTAGTCTTTGGAAGGTGGCGGGTGCGTTTTTCATTCCGAATGGCATCACCTTGAAGTGGTAGTGGCCATGCGGGGTGGAGAAGGCGGATCGCTCCTGGGCACCTGGGGTGAGGCCGATCTGCCAATAGCCCGCTGTCAAATCGAAGATGCTCAGGTAGCGGGCGGCCCCCATGCGGTCGATCAGCTCATCTGCCCGGGGAATGGGATGAGCGTTGGTCCTGGTGACGGCGTTCAGACCCCGATAGTCTACACAGAACCTGAGCTCGGGGGCGACGCCCGGGGCGGCGGCCTTGGGGACCAGCACGACTGGGCTGGCCCAGGGGCTGTCGGACGGCTCGATCACTCCCAGAGCTAGCATCTTGGAGACTTCCGACTGGATGCAGGCGCGTACTCGATCAGGCACCCTGTACGCCCTGTGTCGGATAGGGGGGCTATCCCCGGTGTCAACGTCGTGGAGGCACCAGGGGGTGACCCCAGGGATGAGGGAGAACAGGTCGGCAAATTGTAGTAGCAGTTCTTGGCAGTCTTGGCGTTGCGCTGGGGACAGGGCCTCGGAGAGGTGGACTCCCTCCACGGAGCCGTCTTTCTCGAGCGTGTTCAGGAGATCGGGGAGTGGCTCGGAGTCTTCTTCAGCCCCACTGTCGGTAGCCATCAGGAGGCTAAGTTCAGAGCGTACAAAGTGGGGCTTGAGTCTGTTGGCGTGGAGGACACGCAGAGGGTTTTGGGGTGACTCCAGGTCTACCAGGTAGGTGACAGGGCCCTTGCGCTCCACCACTTTGAAGGGTCCTGTCCATTTGTCCTGGAGGGCGCAAGGTTCAACCGGGGACATCACCCAGACCTGTTGTCCCGGCTCGAACTCGATGGATGAGGCATTCTGATCATACCAGCGCTTCATGTCTTCTGGGCTGGCTTCGAGGTTGGCCTTGGCGAGTTCCCTGAACCGCCGGGTCTGGTTACGGAGGGTCAAGAGGTACTTGTATACATCAGGGGAAGTCTTCTTCTGGGCCACCTCCCACCCTTCTTTGATCAGGCTGAGGGGGCCCCGGACGGGGTGTCCATACAAGAGTTCGAACGGACTGAAGCCCAGGGATTTCTGTGGGACCTCCCTGTAAGCGAACAGGAGGCACGGGAGCAGCACGTCCCATTGGCGACGTAGGGGTTCTTCCAGGCCCATGATCATCCCCTTGAGGGTGCGGTTAAATCGCTCTACTAGTCTGTTCCCTTGCGGGTGATAGGGGGTCGTGAATTTGTAGGTGACCCCGCACTGTTGCCATAAGGACTTCATGTACCTGGAGATAAAGTTTGTGCCCCTGTCACTGACGACTTCTCGGGCGAAGCCCACCCGTGAGAAGATCCCCATCAGGGCTCGGCCCACCACGGGCGCCGTCACGGTCCGGAGAGGTATGGCCTCGGGATAGCGGGTGGCATGGTCTACCAGGACAAGGATGAACCGGTGTCCCTGTGCTGTCCGGGGCTCCAGGGGCCCCACAATGTCTATTCCCACCCGCTCAAAGGGGGTGGTGACGATGGGAAAGGGTTGCAGGGGGACCTTCAGTTTTCAGCCGCTTTTCCCGCTGGCCTGGCAGGTGGGGCAGGCCTGGCAGTGGTTCGCTACATCGTTCCGCATCTTCGGCCAGTAGAAGTGGGTCACCAGGCGGCTGTACGTCTTGTCCTGCCGCAGGTGCCCGGCAAGAGGCACATTGTGCGCCAAGTTCAATAGGAAGTCTCTGAATCGGAGGGGGACCACCAGCACCCGGCTGGCTCCAAGCTCGGCGATCTTTTGTTCACTGTAGAGCAGCTCGTTGTCCCAGTAGATCCAGTGGGCCCCCGAGGCATCCCCTGCGCTCTGGGCTATGGCCTGTTGTCGGAGTCCCTCGAGGGAGGGACACGCTCTTTGTTCCTGGCGGAACTGTTCTTGAGTGGGGCCACCTTCTTGGCGCCACTGGGCCATCTCCGGGAGGTCTTGGGGTTGATCCAGTTCTTCGTTGTCGGACCCCGGAGGACCAGGCTCAGGGGTGGTTTCTTCGGTGACGATCGGCGGAGGAGGTTCGGGCCACTCCGGTTCCTCTGGGCTGGAGATGGCGCGGGCGGCCATGGATCGGGTCGTTATACAGACCCATTCAGGGAGACCAAGCTTCCCCAGGTGCTCCCTCCGCTCAACGGCTGACCAGGGGGAGCTCTCGAGGTCGTTCCCCAGAAGGCAGTCCACCGGGGCGTCGTCGCGGACAGTTACTTTTAGCATGCCGGACACCCCCCCCCCACTCGAAGGGGACGCGGGCCATCTGGCACAGGCTTTCGGAGTTGTCTGCCGACCGCACTGGACAAAGTACATTTGGTAGGATCTGGTCAGGGGTCACCAGATGGCAGCGGACTGCGGTCACACTGGCCCCTGTGTCACGAAGGGCTTCAGCCGGGCGTCCATTGATGGTGACCCACTGGCTGTATTTCTGCGTGTTGGCGGGGATGGGCGCCCGTGGGACCATGTCCCTCTCCCCTAGACAGACCAGGGACATGGTGGCTGGTTCCCACTCGGGCTGGTACTGCTCGTACTCTTCGGCGTTTCCTTGGTCCGGCTCTTCTCCCAGGGCGGCGGCGGTGATCTGGCGGTTCATGGGGCTCTGATTTTTCGGGCAGTTGGGATCATTGGCGTAGCGGCCGGGTCGCTGGCATTTGTGGCAGGTAACGTTGGCGCGGAACCCTGGTCGCGTTGGAGGGCTTCCTCTTCCGGCCGGGGGCGGGGTGTTGCTAGTGGAGGGCACCGTGACGGTGTCCTGGCTCCGACCCTGGCCTCCTCCTCCTCCCCCCCGTGGGCGGTGGGGCCCTTGGGAGGCTCTGTTCTGTTCGCTGGGCCAGCTTCGAGGGACTCGGGTGCTCACCCATCGGTCTGCTTCGATGGCGAGTTTCCGAGGTTCGGTCAGTTTACTGTCAAGGAGGTGCTGTCTTAGTTCGACGAAGCAATTATTGGAGAGGTGCTCCCATACAATAAGGTCGAATAATTGCTCGTAGGTGGTGACCTGGCTGCCCTTGATCCATCCCTCAAAGGCTCGGCTAAAAAAGTTCACGTACTCCACCCAGGTTGTACCAGGGATTCGTTTGCAGTCCCGAAATCTCTGCTGGTACATCTCGGGCATGAGCCCATAGCGAGTGAGGAGGGCGGCCTTCATGTGGTAGTAGGATGTCATCTGGTGGTCGGGGAGTTGCAGCAGGGCGTCTCTTCCTTCGTTAACGAATTTTCCCCATAGCCCGGCTCCCCAGTCGCTCCGTGGGATTCGGTGGGAGGTCATTTCTACCTCGTAGGCTTTAAACCATTGCTGGATATCATCATTCCGGTAGTATTCCCTGACGACGTCCTTGGGGATGTGGGCCTTGGGGTCCGTCGGGGCAGTGGGGCTCTGGTGCCCGGAGACGCCGAGGTCTTTGTTCTGCCGTCGAATTTCTAGTTCCTTCAAGTTGCGCTCATGCCCGTATGCTAGTTTTTTTTCTTCCAGCTCCCTCTGGCTCTTTTTCTCTTCTCGTTCTTCCCTGAGCCGCAAGTGTTCGAGGGTTATTTTTTGTTCTGCCAATTTGAGTTCTCCATCTAAGCGGAGTCGAGCCAGCTCCAATTCGTGGAGCCGGCTTTTCTCCCGTTTTTGGGCCTCTTCGGACGAGAGGCCCGATCTTCTTTCGTCTGCAGGGGTGGTACTTGTTTCGGTGGTCTCGAGGCTTTGATTTTGGGGTGGGGATGTTTCCGTCTCCACCCAAGATTCTAAGGCGTGCTTGAGGTCATCTTTCGTACTTAGTCCCGTGGTAGCAATGCCCAGCTCTATGCAAAATTGCTTTAGTTCTTTGTGGCTGTATTCTTCCAGCTTTTCCATCTGAAATTTTTCTGTTGTTCCACTCTCCTTTGTCGTCATGGTGGCTGTGTGTCGTGGGGTGAGTTACTCTCTGTACGATTATGCGTCGGCTCGGATCGTGCCGCTGGCCACCAATGTTAGACGGGGACCCGGAGGGTCGGCCGAGTACAGGGGGGAGAGGCCTCCGGTGAGGGCCCTCTCTGGTAATCGTACAGACTAGTAACTTCCCCCCCACAGATAGACACCACACAGGGATGAGTTCTCTACTATCCAGAATCTGAATTATCTTCCAAGTGCCCAGGAACTGGATTTGGCATCACTTGGCAGAGTACGGCTCTCAGCAGAGGAGCCAGGTGCTTGGTAGATGAAGTCTTTGATGGCCCTCAGACCTCCAACAGGAGGCAAGCTCAACTTAAGCTCTTGGAGAATCTTAAAAAGCAGGATGTAGAAAGCAAACTCCACTCCTTTCACTCCCTGGACAGAGGCAGCATGCAACAGGCCAATATAACAAGGCAAACAGCAAAATGGCAGTCCCTCTTAACAGCAACACAGCTCTTATTTCTTGCAGAATATCATAAATCCAAAAGTGTTCTGAGTATATTGTGTCAGAGGTCCCTTTAAAGTAGGCACACTTCAAAGAAAGGTCTTTGTAGAGCACAAGACCCTGCCCAAAACAGAAGGTCATAGGCAAAAAGACAGGGGAAACCATACCAAAAGATTCCAGGTCTAACAGCATACCATTAGCAAAGGACAGAAAAGGTTATAGACAGCAAGGAAAAAAACAGTGACTAGGTAGACTCTTTGTGTGTCCTCAGCAGGCAGATGGGTGATGAGACTATACATGAATTTTGGTTGTCTGTTTCTGTATTCAAGTTTTGTAAATCAATGTAAATAAGAATTGCTGATAATTGCACTGCACGACTCTTTTTGATCTTGCTGCGTCAGATAAAACTTGATGCACTTGCTCTTTGTTGAGACTGTGTATTCTCAATTCAGCTGTTGTATTGGCAGTTCCTTAGGTTTCAAAGGGTTTATAGTTATGGAGGTAGATGGTAGCTGACGTTGTTGGTTCGCAAAACAAGCCACATTAATACATAGCTATCCAGAAAATGATTCAACACTGTATATATATATATATATATATATATATATATATATATATATATATATATATATATATATATATATATAGATATATATAGATATATATATATATATATATATATATATATAGATATATATATATATATATAGATATATAGATATATATATAGATAGATATATATATAGATATATATATAGATATATATATATTTTACCTACTGGCGGTTGCCAGTAGGTATATATAGTTAGGATTTTTTCTCTATGGGATTTTTGAAAATTCTATGTCTAATAACTTTGGCGTTTGTGGACGGAATTGGCTGAAATTTTCAGAAAAATGGAACATTTTGTTTCTGAGCAGCCCCTGACAATTTGGGGGGGGGGTTTCATCAAGGGGGGGCCGAGAAAAAAGGGGGGTCCCAAAACGCGTTTTTTCCATGTTAATTTCCATAGGGCGGTTGGCCTCACTTTTAGCTCGAACGGCTGAATGGATTTGCACGAAACTTGGCAAAATTGTAGGGAATGTTAGCCCGATGTGCCTTTGCTAGGTCTCAATATATGTGCTCAAGTGGATTTTGAGTAATTTAGGTTCAAAAAAAGATATATATCTGGGCGGAGCCTAACCACACATCTGATCTGATTGGCTGTCAGCACTTCATCCAAGAAGTATTGGCAGCCATCTTGGGACCAATATACATGATAGCACCTCATTAAAAAGCATTGTAGTTAATAGAGGGTTTTAGGACTTTAGTTACATTATAAATCATTTGTTGATGGTACCATACTCGTTTTAGGAATTGTGGTGGGTTCTAAGGTGATTTTACCATGTGAAAAAACCTTCTGCTGTGATATCATGAATATTGTTTGAAAGAAAACTAATATCTCATGATTTTCCCACAGTGGTTTGGAAGGGGATCTATAAGCTAAACTGAAAGCATATTTTCTGTAAATTCACATTATCTTTCTCAGTCATGTGAAAATGAAGTCTGACATTCTCAGTAAAACATGTACATCCAACAAGGACAGAGACTGTCAGTTGATTCCTTTGTGTTCTACTGTAGCCTCCAAGAGTGTTCTAAAGAACAACTAGAGTGCTATCAGTCCTACTTATTACAAAGGTATGGCACACCTGAAGCCATCTTGATTGGAATAAAGTGGTAACTCTTAAAACATTTAATTTAAAAAGTAACAACATGAGGGGGTATATTTTGCCATAGAAAGTATGATTAGTGCTGCAGAATGAAAAATTAGGGCACATTTTGAGTGACTTCTCAAATCCTTTTCTATTTCATTAAAACATTCTGACATGAAGTCTTCCAAAATGGCCACCAGAGACAAAAGAGCCCAAATGTAGCCCAAATATCACCCAGATGTAGCCCAAGTACAGCCCAATGACAGAATGTCCCAGAGTGTTCTAAAGAACAACTAGAGCGCTAACAGTCCTACTTATTACAAAGGTATGGCACACCTGAAGCCATCTTGATTGGAATAAAGTGGTAACTCTTAAAACATTTAATTTAAAAAGAAACAACATGAGGGGGTATATTTTGCCATAGAAAGTATGATTAGTGCCGCAGAATGAAAAATTAGGGCACATTTTGAGTGACTTCTCAAATCCTTTTCTATTTCATTAAAACATTCTGACATGCAGTCTCCCAAAATGGCCACCAGAGACAAAAGAGCCCAAATGTAGCCCAAATATCACCCAGATGTAGCCCAAGTGTAGCCCAATGACAGAATGTCCCAGAGTGTTCTAAAGAACAACTAGAGCGCTAACAGTCCTACTTATTACAAAGGTATAGCACACCTGGAGCCATCGTGATGGGAATAAAGTGGTAACTCTTAAAACATTTAATTTAAAAAGGAACAAAATGAGGGGGTATATTATGCAATAGAAGGTATTATTAGTGCTGCAGAAAGAAAAATTAGGGCACATTTTGAGTGACTTTTCAAATCCTCTTCTATTTCATTAAAAAATTCTGACATGCAGTCTCCCAAAATGGCCACCAGAGACAAAAGAGCCCAAATGTAGCCCAAATATCACCCAGATGTAGCCCAAGTATAGCCCAATGACAGAATGTCCCAGAGTGTTCTAAAGAACAACTAGAGCGCTAACAGTCCTACTTATTACAAAGGTATGGCACACCTGAAGCCATCTTGATTGGAATAAAGTGGTAACTCTTAAAACATTAAATTTAAAAAGGAACAAAATGAGGGGGTATATTTTGCCATATGAATTATGATTAGTGCTACAGAAAGAAAAATTAGGGCACATTTTGAGTGACTTCTCAAACCCTCTTCAATTTCATAAAAAAATTCTGACATACAGTCTCCCAAGATGGCCACCAGAGACAAAAGAGCCTAAATGTAGCCCAAATATCACCCAGATGTACCCCAAGTATAGCCCAATGACAGAATGTCCCAGAGTGTTCTAAAGAACAACTAGAGCACTAACAGTCTTACTTATGACAAAAGTATGGCACACCAGAAGCCATCTTGATTGGAATGAAGTGGTAAGTCTGAAAACACTCAATTTAAAAAGGAACAACATGAGGGGGTTAATTTTGCCATAGAAAGTATGATTAGTGCTTCAGAAAGAAAAATTAGGGATCATTTTGAGTGACTTCTCAAATCCTCTTCTATTTCATTAAAAAAATTCTGACATGCAGACTGAAACATGCACTTTGAATACCAGCAGCAGACGTCCCTGGTGAGCAGTAGCTTTACTACAGTGATCTAATGTGCAACTAGAGTGCTAACATTCAGAATTTATGGCAAATGTGTGACACATCTGAATGCCTTCTTGATGGAACCAAAGTAAACAAGCATTGAAAATGCAATAGATCTCGCCCTCGTTTAAGTTAAAGCCATTCTGTTTGTAATGAGGTGGCTTTTTAGCTTTGCTTTTATTAGTGTTTTTTCAACTTTCATGTAAATAACATGCATCTGTATGCATATAAGTATATGTATGCATGCATTTATGTTTGTATTTATATAGATATACAGATGATATATGTTTATATATGTATGTGTAGGAGAGTAGGGTCTGCAATCCTATGATCACCCAGATTTTTTGCTTTTGTTTCACTGGTTTACGACTTTCTCTGGCTGTGGGCCTGCCAATCAGACCCACAGCCTGGCTGTTCTCTTTCTAAATTACAACATGTACCCTAGGTGCATTACCAATTGGTACTGGGCCACCTTATCAGACCCTGTAACTCAGGGCATAGGTGTACCCAGGGCTGCCAGGGGCTGCAGCATGTATTATGCCACCCCTGGCTGGCCTCTTAAATTTGACACAACTGGCTGCATGACAGCTGGGGCAAAGTCGTGTAACCACACTTTGCTGTAGGTGTAGTATACCTATACCTAACCCTAAAATGGACACACAGATTCCTATCAGTCACTCCTATGGCAGGCCTTGACAATCCTGAAGGCAGAGTGCTTGGAATCGTGTGAGATGGTGCTCTGGCATGAGCTGAGCCTGTCTGCAGCTTGCGGAACCAAGTCCTAATAGCTGTTCCATGATATCGCATACCATATACTCTTAAGTGCATTATAATCCTCGCAGTTAAATGCTAACTTTGGTATTGCTTTATCAAAACATGTCGAGTAAGGTGTCATACGAATTGGAATACTAACCCCTCGCCAATTCTGGCGACGGGGTTAGCATTCCACCCTTCTAGAGGGACACGACATGTGTGTAACTGTGAACCCCGGTTAAAGTTAACTGAAGCCTCAGCTCCACAAAATGGATGCTGCCACCACAGACACGAGTCTGACCTCCTGCTGCTGGGAGTCCTTCCAGCGAGGGAGGCCTGGACAAAGGGTTTCCTGTCCGGGGCGGTGCTAGCACCGTCCCAGACATGGTTTTGTGTATCCTGGGTAGGCAGGGCTTTTCAGGAAGGTGACTGCTGAGTGGCACCCCGGTGCTCACTACGCATAGGCCGGTCTGAACCAGTTCCAGGGGCACACCAGCCCCTGGCCTGGGGAAGTCCGGCATGGCTGAGGGGTGTAACCACCCCCCACCTAGTCCCACCCATAGGCAGGACCTAGTCACCGGGTCAGCCCCCTTTTTTTAGTATAAAGATGGGAGCGGGCCCCCTGTTCAAATTAGATCATCTTTGAAATCAAGACACGACTTTCTGCGAAAGGACTTCAAGATTTCTGCCTCAAGATTCTCCCTTGTGGCTAAGGAGTAGTCACCCTGCATCAAGCGGGCACCATCCTAAGAACACTGCGGTTTGCTGCAAGTCCTTCTTCACGAATCCGACGACCCAGCTCGACGAGACCCGGCTTCCCTGGCACCTCTGACCTCTACTCACCTCTACAGCAAAGCTGAGAACCGTGAGTGCGACAAGACCTCGAGGGACCGACAATCGCCAAGACTGCACGACTTCTTTGTACCAAGCCCACCGAGTCTTCCACTGGTGAGTGCTTTGGGGTCCGAGAAGCCCCAACCCTGCGCAGCTCCAGCACCCAAGATCAGCCTCCCTGCATCTCCACGATCTGCGTGGGGCCCTTCTGCTGTTTGCTGTGCACCGCGTTGTTTGGCTACTAGCCGGCTGGCTTGTGGCCTTCTGAACGACGCCCGACGACATCACTGCTGCTGGTCTGGTTGCTCCAGACTGGCCCTTGCCTCCTTCTTGAAGAGAGGCACCCCGGACCCTCCTGGTCCACTCCAGACGCCATTTTAGGTCCACCGCGTGGGCTTGAATTTGCCAAGGCTTTGTTGCCCAATCCTGGGTCCAGCGACGCCGACAGCTTCTATCTTCGTGGGACAGCTCGATCCTCCTTCCTGGTCGCCGACAACGCCTCCTGGTCCGTGAGATCTCCGAGCCCAGCGTCACCCACACGCCTTGTCGAGGTGGCTACCATCCGGTGCCCTCCTGGTGCCCACTGACTACTGGCTAGTAGTCTAGAACTTGGTCCCCTCTGCTTTCAGGTGTCATCTTCCATCGATCCAGGCTTGGATCCACCGAACTTTCTTCACTGGTCGCCTGCCAGCAACTTCTTTCTTCCAGGCTCCTGGTCCGTCAACGAGGATTCCCGACGTCTTTTGAGTCCTATGCAGCTGCAGCCCCTGGGCTAGGTAACTTCGGCATTTCGGTGCCCCAGCATAGCCTCACTATCCAAGGGTCAGAATCTACTTTCGTTTTCTCCCTACCAGGTCGGGTTCGCCCGAGAACACTAACTTTGCAAATTCTAGCTACCATAGACTTTGTCCCGCATTTCGCGTGAGAGTGCACACACTGCACCCGAGTCCCCTGGGTCTCCTAGAAGTAATCTAACGATTCTATAGTCAAGTCCTAGCGATTCCAAAGCCTATTAGTACTGTACTTACCTGCTAGTAATTTCGCATTCCACTTTTCAAGTATATGGTTTTCCGTGCCCCTCGGGCATTTGTATATACTGTGCTAACTTAAGTATTTTTGTAAGAGATTTGGTTTGTGCTTAGTACCCTGTCCTCATAAAGAGTACAGGGCTGTTGTGATCTTTAATAAATAACTGTTTATTTTCATAACACTTGTGTGGTGTCCTTTCACTTGGTGTTCAAGGGGTATATGTGGTATAACAGCTGGCTTAACACGCCCTCTCGAGTCGTTAGCCTTAGACTGCTCGTATCCACGCTACTAGGATAGCTGGTCTATAAGGTTGACTTACAACCAATCATCAATAAGGGTTGCTGGACTGATACATAGTGTTCACTAGAATAGTGAGCACTGCATATCAGGCCACCTTCTCACAGTATGTATATATATATATTCACTGAAAAAACCATAGGCTATAGACCATATATAGTTAGGAATTAGCATTTACAAAACCTTGAAAATTCACTGAAAAAAACATAGGTTATAGACCATATATAGTTAGGAATTAGCATTTACAAAACCTTGAAAATTCACTGAAAAAACCATAGGTTATAGACCATATATAGTTAGGAATTCGCATTTACAATACCTTATTTTACTCACACAAAACCATTGAAATTCCATATATAGTTAGTTGCACTAACTATATATCGCGCACCCGCAATCCACTGCTGATGATGTCACATATTACATCATTCATGACATGGTCAGTGACATCACTGATGACATCACTGATGACATCTCAAATGACATCACTGATGACATCACTGATGACAACATCCAGTGACTGGTCTATAACCTATGGTTTTTTCAGTGAATTTTCAAGGTTTTGTAAATGCTAATTCCTAACTATATATGGTCTATAACCTATGGTTTTTTCAGTGAATATATATATATATATATATATATATATATATATATCAGTACAATCCCAATCCTGCAAGATCCACATTTGAGCATTTTAGGGACCCATATTGTAATCGCACAGTGATAGAATGTGAAGTGAAAAATCATTAGTTTTTATTCCATAATTTTCTTCATATTCATAAAAACATGATCCAGTTATTTCATGGTAGCCAACACGTTTCTTTTATGAGACCTTCTTCAGGGCTTTTAATTCTTGTGCACTTCACTTTTGATCATATCACCACAAATCATTCATTTCTGGGCCGATGGTACCTTGTACCTTGTACTCGATCAGCAGAGGGCAGCGTAGACTGTAGCAAGGATTCTGCTCCTACACAGAACTGTGCAAAGAGACTTGGAACCTCAGTGAATTAGGGTGTGCCAAAACTCACCTTAGTAGCCAATATCCCCTACCAGACTAGCAATCAGTGTCTCATTGGTTCTTCCATTACACCAATAATTAGACAACCCAGAACATGGACCTTAGAATACCTCAGGCAATGTGGAACACATGAACATTCTTTCGTTATATTCTCAAACCAGTCCAAAACAGAGAGTAAAAGGAGACAAGAGCAAGTTTGAAATATTTATTTCTAATGCCGTGTTGTCATGCACAGTATTTTAGCTAATACAAGCAGACATATTATAATCAACAAGATTATCAGCATAGTTATTCCATAAAATACAAAGGAAGAAAGCATGTTACAATGCTAAATGGAAATAGGTTAGAATACACCTATATCTCACCCTCCCTTGCTAGTAGGTTATTTTATATCTACAGAAGGTCTCTTGGGATTACAAGGGCGGCCCCATACCTCTGGCCCTAGCAGAAATGGATCACATTAGTTTCTGCACCAGCTCTCTGCATGCAAATGTTCTCCAAGTGTGTGTGATCATGCCTACGCAATGCATTATCAAAAGTGCCAAACTCAGAGGCGGCCACAGATGCATATATGTTATGCCTAGAACATGCGCCGATCAGTTCGAACAACAACCACTGTGTTGAAATAACCTTGAAGGCCTCAGCACTCACTGTTCAGACAAAGCTTATCAGAAATGGATCACATTAGTTTCTGCACCAGCTCTCTGCATGCAAATGTTCTCCAAGTGTGTGTGATCATGCCTACGCAATGCATTATCAAAAGTGCCAAACTCAGAGGCGGCCACAGCTGCATATATGTTATGCCTAGAACATGCGCCGATCAGTTCGAACAACAACCACTGTGTTGAAATAACCTTGAAGGCCTCAGCACTCACTGTTCAGACAAAGCTTACCAAGCGAAGCTGCTAATATAGAAAAAGCATATTAGTCTCTTATGAAGCAAAACACTCTGCTAAACTCTAAACATTTATAATAATGTGTGCCGTGTGCAAAGGCAGCAGAAAGGAAAATTGGCGTTTAAACTTCTAATAAGCTCATGCCAACTTAACACAGTGTAAATGCAAGGCAAATCCCCATGACAAGACTGTATGTCTGGGGAGGAGGACAGGCATGTGGCCAAAGGCTACATTCGAAAACCTTGGGCCCGAATATATTTGACTGTCAGCCCAGAAATGGATGATTTGAGGGGACATGGTATACTGATCAACAATGAATTGCACAAAGAATTAAAAGTCCTAAAAAACTTCTCATGAACGAAATGAGCTTGCACCAGGTATAACATTAGGACCCTCAGACTCACTCTTCAGTTCACTTTTAGATCTGCGGAAAGACTTCAGAGGACTGCCCTGCTGCCTATGGCCTTATGTGTACTTCAGAAAATTGCCCGGCTGCACCAAGAGGACTGGACTGCTGCCTGAAGACTGCCCTGTGCCCTCAGAGGACTACCCTGCTGCTCGAAACCTGCTTTCCTGCTTGAACCCAAGACTTCCAGAGTGACTCCAAGGGTGCGCATCGGTTACAGCAGGCAGCTTTCTCCCACTGGAGATTTTTTACTCCATTAAAAGAGACTAAGCCCGAACATAGAAATCTTCGCAGTGACTTCGTCCAGCAGTTCCCTGATGATGGCGCTTCCTTTTCAGACACTGCCCGCTGCCTTGCCAGGATGAGCTTTACATTCTCAGACATTTTTCTTTAAAAATTCTTCTGAGTCTGATGGTAAGCATAGTCCAGGCTCAATCCTCGGTAAGCTATAACTTTTGACTTTGGTCCAGTCTTGCACGACTAGATGCCTGCGGTTGGTGCTTTGATATTTTAGGTGCTATATTTGACTTAAACTTAAAAAATTCATAACTCCAGTTCTATTGATAGGGCTTTTGTCATTTGATGTTGAACACTTTATTAAAATGTACTCTATGAGTGTAAGGTTTCTCTTGTGTTGTATTTTCACTTTATTACTGCTAGGGTGCTGCATAAATACATTAGGCATTGCCTCTGAGTTAAACCTGACTGCTTTTGTGCCAAACTACCAGAGGATTAAGCACAGGTTAATATATTGATTTTTTAGTGGTTCACCCTGACTGGGATTGTGGCTGTGGCTTGAGAAAGGCTCACACTCACTCAACCAACAGCCCAATTTCTGAAAGGGTCTTCTGAGCTATCTCAGACCTTTGAACCAGAAGGCCTTGGGGATGAAGCAGAGCATTTTTTACTTGAACCTGGAGTCTAGTGGGAGTCAGTATGGAGCTTTCAAAGATAACTTTATGTGGTCGTATTTCTTCAGGTTCAGATAGATTCTAGCTTCCTTATTTTGGAGCCTTTGTTTAAATAAATTATTTTTATTTAAACTGTCTCTTGGCTACAAACTATCCAAAATACAGCGGTGAGACTGATCTGTAACGTTCCTAATAGATTACCATCTTCTCTAGTGTTTAAAACTTTGAATTAGTTACTGATATTGGCTTACCGGGCTACATTAACAAATTGCAGATAGTCCAGAATACTGCAGCTAGGCTTCTTTTTAATACTCCTATTAAAAGCAGCATTAGACAACACCTGGGCACACTTCACTAGCTGCCTGTTGCCAAACGCGTTAAGTTCAAAGCCCTGGTCGTAGCACACCACGCTCTGTATGCTTCTGGTCCAGTCTATTTAAGGAAACGCTTCATGTTTTATACCCCGTTAGACATTTGAGGTCAGCATCCCATCTCCTTGTCCAGATACCTCATGTTCACCTCTAAAGAATGGGGAGGAGTTCTCTTGGCTTTAGGGCCACCACAGCCTGGAACTCTCTTCCCTACCCTCTGCGCAGCATTCAGGATCATGTTCAATTCAGCAAACAGCTCAAAACATTTCAGGTCAATTAATTAACTTCATCTTACACCTTAAGGCTCACTCTGGGACACTCCTTGGAGCAGCTGTGTGCATTAGAAACTGCAATAACATAACATAACATATGCAAGAGGGACTTTTTTCAGCTTCTCTGCCATGTCCATCGAGCACTATGTACATGTGGACCTGCTTATCAGAGAAACAGAATCAAACATTATCAGCAACTGAGGGCTCTAAGGTCAGCAAATCAGGCTCTTGTCCAGCCATACCGAGTCCACCAAGTCAAATCGGGGGAGGGTTTGGGGGGCAGGACGCTTTACTATGACACTTGTGATTCATCCCCAATCTCTTATCCTTCAGGAAGGCAGTTAAAACTTATTTTTTTTAGTCTTTCTTGCCCCCATGTGATTGTGTATATTTGATCTCTCTGCCTTTCCATTCTTGACTGAGCAAGGATGCCCATTCAGTGTGAGTTTGTGCACTATGAAACCAATTAACATCTCATAACGTACAATTTATCCATCTTTGTTCACAACCATCTTAACTTTATTATTAATAATCACAATGAACATGCAGTTAACATGAAATAAACAAAAACTCAGCAAAGTAATAATTGAAGAAAATCCTTGCAATTCGCGATATTAAAAGCAATGTATTTTCTATTAAAAAATGTCAATACAATATTACATATTTCAAACAAGCTTTACTGTACAGTTAAAAAAGGGTAGACATATAGAATATGCAAACATAATTATAATGGTGGAATAAAACCTTTTTCTAAACTCCTAACCAACAGCTGTCTCTTTGGAAACCTTTTAGGTCTCGCCTGGAATTAGCATCCGAAGGATGCGTCCAGGCTAGAGACTTATAGCTGTCTGACTCGGGGGAATGAAGGACAAGAAAGTGCCACGCGCTTCTCTTTTGCTGGATTTCACTGCGTGCACGCGCACCCACATTCACGCATGCGCACATACACAGCCACACGCATACACAGCCACAAGCACACACAGGCACACACACACACCCCCCCCCCCGTCGCCGCCGCAGCTACACACACACTAGCGCACCTACACGTACACACAGAGACCCCCCACACACACACCAGCGCACCTACACTCACGCATGCACGCACACATACAAAGACCCCCTCCCCCGCCGCCGCCGCCATCGCACACATACACACACACACACAAGCGCACCCCCCTAGAACTAAGCCACACTTACCGCCATTCGGGACTTCTGTAGCCGGGGCTCTCCCTCGGGCATGGGAGCCCCGCTTTCATGCACTCCGTGGGCGCGTGCGCGGGACTTCCGAAGACGGAAGTCCCGCCCGCCCAAAGGAACTCAAAGGTTCAAACGTGCATGCGCAGTGACGAGACATGTATTGCTGACTGACCTACAGAAGAACGAATAATGAAACATCTAGGATGTCCGTCCTTTCCTGGTCTTCTACATATCGGTTTCCTAACGAAAGGAGATGTGTAGCGAATTCCCCAGTGCGCCAGCAGTAACCGAGGCAGCATGGGTGAGTGCATAAGCGTGAGGGTGGATTGGATTGGAATGGATAGATCATATTTGTTGTGAATACTTGCGTGGTGTTGAAAAGCGAGTGGTGAAGGTGGGTGGGCCGTTCGTTCTTCGCGTGTGTTATTTTTGCATTGCAATTTAATTTTGACCAGATTCTAACATTTTCAGAGGACGTTGGATTCATTTTTGAAACGCGTTAACGATTTGCATTGTGTGTTTGTTTTAGGGTCTTCGAGCGAAAGAAATTAATAAAAAACTGCTGCTATTTTAGCTTGGAAGGTCCTGATGTCAATATGTGCTAAAGCCGCGTTCAGTAGCACTTTGCCCGGTCAGATTACCCTTATTAAGGTATTTGGTGCAGACAGGCAGAGGCTGTTCTGTGACCTTAACATGCAAATATGCATCAGAAAGGCAGTGGGAGATGGCTGAAGAAATCAAGTCTGCTATTAAAAGTCAGACCAACAAATGCCGATCATTTTACTCCGAAATCCCTGAACGCGCGCCAACTTCCAAACATTCCACCGCCAACTGGTGGTCGGAAATATGATGCCTCGGGGCTAAAATGGAACCGAGATTCGGAGTACATCAGATTTAATTAAAACCAGAGGGCTATTGCCACGTAACGGTTTTGTGTGTAGCCAACACGCTTCGGGGCCGGTATGCCGCTTCATAAGCAGAGCTTTAACTGGTCTGCTTGGCCGCCTCAGGGCTGTGCACGTTCCCTCTGCTTTACGTTCCTTTTTAGACGGGAGGCGCTTTCGTGGGCCACCGTTTCCCCATGTCCTTCTGCAAGCTCATAAATGTTCATGAAGGAGGGACCTCTGAATTTGGTTTATTTCCCCAGCCCTCTGGAATAAGTTGTTACTAAGGAAGCCCACCGCACGCCTCTCACTGCATGGACAGCCACCTTTAAGCAGTCCTCAAATTCTGTGATCTGTTGAATTTCTTCTAAAGATATTGGCAAAGGCATCAAGCTTTCCACTTAGGTACTCCTCAGTGTCCGGAGCTCAGTCTTCTTCCTCAGGGCACACCCCTCACCCCCCTCACCCTCACAACCCTCACAACCCTCTCACCCTCACACCCCCTCACCCTCACACCCCCTCACCCTCCCTCACCCTCACTCACCCTCACACCTCCGCACCCTCACACCCCCTCACCCTCACACCCCCTCACCCTCCCTCACCCTCACACCCCCTCACCCTAACACCCCCTCACCCTAACCCCCCTCACACCCCCTCACCCTAACACCCCCTCACCCAAACACCCCCTCACCCCCCCTCACCCCCCTCACCCTAACACCACCTCACCCTCACACCCCCTCACCCTCACACCCCCTCACCCCCCCTCACCCTCACACCCCCTCACCCCCTCACACCCCCTCACCCCCTCACACCCCCTCACCCTCACACCCCCTAACCCTCACACCCCCTCACCCTCACACCCCATCACACCCCCTCACCCTCACACCACCTCACACCCCCTCACCCTCACACCCCCTCACCCTCAGCCTCCCTCACCCTCACACCCCCTCACCATCACACCCCCTCACCATCCCTCACTCTCACCCTCCCTCACCCTCACACCCCCTCACCCTCACACCCTCTCACACCCCCTCACCCTCACACCCCCTCACCCTCCCTCACCCTCACTCACCCTCACACCTCCGCACCCTCACACCCCCTCACCCTCACACCCCCTCACCCTCCCTCACCCTCACCCTCCCTCGCCCTCACACCCCCTCACCCTCAAACCCCCTCACCCTCAAACTCCCTCACCCTCACCCCCCTCACACCCCCTCACCCTCACCCCCCTCACACCCCCTCACCCTCACACCCCCTCACCCTCACACCCCCTCACCCTCACCCCCCTCACACCCCCTCACCCTCCCTCACCCTCACACCCCCTCACCCTACCTCACCCTCACACCCCCTCACCCTCACACCCCCTCAACCTCACACCCCCTCACCCCCCTCACACCCCCTCACACCCCCTCACCCTCACACCCCCTCACCCCCCACACCCCCTCACCCTCACATCCCCTCACACCCCCTCACACCCCCTCACCCCCCTCACACCCCCCTCACACCCCCTCACCCTCCCTTGCCCTCACACCCCCTCACCCTCACACCCCCTCACCCCCTCACACCCTCACCCCCCTCACACCCTCACATCCCCTCACCCTCACACCCCCTCACCCTCACACCCCCTCACCCTCTGTCAATGTTTCAAGCTTTATTACAAATGTAACAAAAAGATGTTAAATTTTCACTTCTGTTCTTGGATTTTCGCCACAATAAAATACTCTGAACATAATCTTCACAAAAGTTATTTACAAAAGTTTAAACTATTGCCATTATAAATTACAATAACTTATTTAAGTATTAATTATTTGAAAATATTAACAGCCATTGTTATTTGTAATATCAATACATCTAAGTCACGTAAATACAACACATATTGCATTAGAAATGCTATAGGTGTTGCATTTGCGAAAGTTATAACTATTAGCATTGTAAATGACATAGCTACTAATTTAGCTATTTTCAAAAACAAAACATAAATAAAAAAATTGTCATTTACAATACCAATAGCTCAAGCTTTCCGAATGCGAGACCTATTGCAATTTAAATGCTTGTTAAAAAGTTACTTTCTGTAGAAGTTAATTATTATGGAGTACTATCAGTACTTGGATTCCATGGTCTATGAACATTATATACAGATCAAACATAAATAGAACACAGAAATAGACATTACAAGAGAAACTGTGTGCATTGGCAAGGGGTGAAACCCAGATTCCTCTGTGAGACACCCCAGGTTTCAAACATTCCGCCACGAATGTCCACAAGTAGCCAAGAATTACTACCATTGTGCCAGAGCCAGCATTTTACTAGGATGGGAATGGCCATAACTACATTTATGCCCACATCTATGGATGCCCAAGAGCTGGCACTATTTACCACAATTATAAGAGGGCTACCCTGTCACCAAGTGTGGACAATGGTAATTATCTAATGAATGACCACAGGTTACTATGAATTTCCATCATGGTGCTAGGGTTAGTATTTTACGTGGGTAAGTGGTGAACAGAACACTCACACATTCTTTAAACATGCACTCATAGACACGGACTGATATGCACACGTACATACAAAGACATATGCATCCACATACACAGACACACACACACAGTCATGCAGTGGCACAAACACACTTCATCAGTTGTTTTTTAAACAAATGTACCTTATGCTCAGCACTGCAGGTCTCAAGTCTGAATGCTGCTCTATAAGGATGCTCCTCTCTTTCACACAGGTTACTCGAGCTCCCAAATAGCACTGTGGGTCTGAAGGATGGGGGGGAAGTAGTGCCTGGCTGTCCTGGGTGTAGGAGTGGTCAAGAAATTGGAAATTGGGGGAGAAATTGGAGTGCTGGGGGCAGGCAGAGTGGAGCAAGAAGGAGTGCCAAGGAGGAATAGGAGAGGGATGAGGGCTAATAAGAGTGGCTGGAGACAAGGAGAGATAGAAAGTGAGAGCTTCAGGGGCAGTACCATTACCACCCATTCACGCCTGCTTGATCTATTCAAGCAGGAGTGCCTGGGTGGTTGTGGGTGGACACAGCCAAGCAGGAAAGACTTGCATGATGAATGGTTAGGGGGGCATCAAGTTTCCATGTGTGGCCATGGAGGAGGGGGGTGTTCAAGCTTCCCACCAGTGCAAGAAGCTCTGATGGAGGGATTCTTTTGTTTAGAATTATCTTTCCCTTGCAAAAAAGGTGCTTAAAGGTTTGCAGGGGTAACCAACTCTGTTTAACTTTTGCTGCTGTGTAGGAGGAAACTTACTTTGACTTCTATATCAACAAGCTATTGCGCTTTCCCTTGACTAAACCCTAGGGATGCTTTTTATAAAAACAAACACATATATGTATATATATGTACATATTACCTAGGTAGTTATGGTTAGAACCAAAGTTTCCATAGGAAAACCATTTTTTGTTTTGCCATTAACTTTGGCGACGCTTGATAAATCTTCACAAAATTATTAAAAATTTCCTCTTATTGGTTCAGCTGCAGTGTTATACGTTTCGGGGTGTTCCACCTGGTTAGGGCCGAGAAAAAAGGGGGGGTCACAAAACACATTTTCCCCATGTTATGACTATGGGGATTTTTCATTTTTTGAACAGGACTACAGCTCGAATGAATTCCACATAACTCCTGCAGCCTAAGAACTAAAGTGGACTTTCCCCCCCCAACCAGTAGTGTGGGGTGAGCGTTTGCAGAGTGGTGGAGATAGTGGGCATGGCCTCTGATGACTTCTCATCAATCCAGCTGTGTTGGTCTTACTGGAGGTAACAGGAGGGGTAGTTGGCCCCCAAGGACCCTCAAGAGCAAAGGGAATGTCTTCCCCCAACTAGTGGTGTGCCAGGAGGCCTGTTGGCAGAGTGGTGGAGAAAGTGGGCATGGCCACCAAAACCCTCTCCGCAAACCCACTGTCTGGGACTTACTAGAGGTAATTGGAGAGGTAGTTGGCCCCCAAGGACCCCCAATAGCCCAGGGGACTTCATCCCCCTACTAGTAGTGCGCCAGCATATGTGTTTGAAGAGTGCTGGAGAAAGGGGGTATAACAATGAGAATTTGCCTCTTGATCATCAATACTCTATTCTTTTTAGTATCTCAGGTCATCTACTCTCACATGCAGGTAAGTTTTAGTTAGTCAACTTCATTTATTACATTTTAGTTTTGTGCGAAAGGTTAGAGCCATGATACATACATTAATCTTAGAAAACCAAAAAATAGGGTTCATCTTATCAAAAAGGATGTATTTGTTTGTGTTAGACGGGAAATCTGAAGGTCGGCCGAGCCAGGGGGAGAGGTCTCCAGGCGAGGGCCCTCTCCTAAGATCGTACAGCCGAGCAACCACCCCCCTACAGATGGACACCACACAAAGATAGGTTCTTAACACTTTTATCAGTATTCTTTGGCAGGTTATTGTAACGATACAGGAGGAACGGGATTCTGGGATCCCCTTGCTTAGTCTCTGTGGGAAGGGGGTAGCGGGACAGTATTGGTACCGGTCTGGTACAGTGATATCTGGTGCACAGCTCTCAATCCTCGAGCTGGAGGGTTCTTCGGTATGGGCCACGGCAGCGCCAGCAGGACTCCACAGATGGTTCACGAAGATGGGCCGCTGCAGCGCCAGCAGGACCCCAAGGATGGTTCACGAAGATGGGCCGCGGCAGTGCCAGCAGGACTCCAGGGATGGTTCACGAAGATGGACCGCGGCAGCGCCAGCAGGACCCCAAGGATGGTTCACGAAGATGAGCCGCGGCAGCGCCAGCAGGACTCCAAGGATGGTTCACGAAGATGGGCCGCGGCAGCGCCAGCAGGACCCCAAGGATGGTTCACGAAGATGAGCCGCGGCAGCGCCAGCAGGACTCAAAGGACAGCTTCACGGAGATGGGCTGCGGCAGCGCCAGCAGGACCCCAAAGGTGGTTGCAAGAAGATGAGTTCATCTCGGTGTCTCTCGACTCCAGGATACAACTGCCGACCTGCTCCGGAGCTGCCCCAGTTATAGGTCTGGTGCCCTTTGATGTCTGGACCCTCGCACTTGGAGGTCGGAGGGTCCGGGATGTGCGAGTCCAGACACCCCGCACTGTTGCCGTAGGGACTTCATGTATCGGGAGATGAAGTTCGTGCCTCGATCACTGACGACTTCTCGGGGGAAGCCCACCCGTGAGAAGATTCCCATCAGGGCCCGGCCCACCACGGGTGCTGTCACGGTCCGGAGAGGTATGGCTTCGGGATAGCGAGTGGCATGGTCCACCAGGACGAGTATGAACCGGTGACCTTGCGATGTCCGGGGCTCCAGGGGCCCCTACAATGTCAATCCATACCCGCTCAAAGCGAGTGTTGACGACTGGAAAGGGTTGCAGGGGGACTTTTAGTTTTCTGCCGCTCTTCCCGCTGGCCTGGCAGGTGAGGCAGGCTCGGCAGTGGTTGATCACATCGTTCCTCATCTTGGGCCAGTAGAAGTGGGTCACCAGGCGGTTGTACGTTTTGTCCTGCCCCAGGTGCCCGTCGAGAGGTACATCATGAGCCAGGTTCAGGAGGAAGTCTCGGAATCGGAGGGGAACTACCAGCACCCGGCTGGCCCCTAGCTCGGCAATCTTCTGTTCACTGTAGAGGAGCTCATTGTCCCAATAGATCCAGTGAGCCCCCGAGGCATCCCCTGCGCTTTGGGCTGTGGCTTGCTGTCGGATCCCCTCGAGGGAGGGACACGTTTTTTGTTCTTGGCGGAACTGTTCTTGAGTGGGGCCACCTTCCTGACGCCACTGGGCCAGCTCCGGGAGGTCGCAGAGTGGGTCAGGTTCTTCGTCGTTGGGCCCCGGTGGACTGGTTTCAGGGGTGGTGTCTTCAGTGATGACGGGCGGTGGAGGCTCGGGCCACTCGGGTTCTTCAGTGGAGGGGATGGCGCGGGCGGCCTGGATCGGGTCGTTGCACAGACCCATTCAGGGAGGCCAAGCATCCCCAGGTGCTCCCTCCGCTCAACGGCAGTCCAGGGGGAGCTCTCGAGGTCGTTCCCCAGGAGGCAGTCTATGGGGGCATCGTCTCGGACGGTCACCTTCAGCATACCCGACACTCCCCCCATTCAAAGGGGACGCGGGCCATCTGGCACAGGCTTTCAGAGTTATCCGCGGACCGTACTGGGCATAGCACATTGGGCAGGATTTGATCCGGGGTCACCAGATGGCAACGGATGGCCGTTACGCTGGCTCCCGTGTCGCGGAGGGCTTCGGCCCGGTGTCCATTAATGGTGACCCACTGGCTGTACTTCTGGGTGTTGGCCGGGATGGGGGCCCATGGGACCATGTCTCTCTCGCCTAGACATACCAGGGACATGGCTGCGGGTTCCCATTTGGTCTGGTATTGTTCACAGTTGTCGGCTTCTTCTTCGCCTTGTTCCTCCCCCAGAGAGACGGCGGTGATCTGGCGGTTTTGCGGACCCGGGGAGTTGGATGGTTGGTTTCTCGGACAGTTGGGGTCATTGGCGTAATGACCGGGTCGCTGGTATTTGTGGCAGATAACGTTGGAGCGGGATCCCGGCCGTGCCAGAGGGCTTCCTCTCCTGGCCAGGGACGGGGAAGTGCTGGTGGGGGGCACCGTGGCGGGGTCCCGGCCCTGGCCCTGGCCTCCTCCTCCTCCTCGCGGACGGTGGGATCCCTGGGAGACTCGGCCTTGGTCGCCCGCCCAGTTCCGGGGGACCCGGGTGCTCTCCCATCGATCCGCTTCAATGGCGAGTTTCCGGGGCTCGGTCAGTTTGCTGTCGAGGAGATGCAGCCTTAGTTCAACGAAACAGTTATTGGAGAGGTGTTCCCATACGATGAGATCGAACAATTGTTCATAGGTGGTGACCTGGCTGCCCCTGATCCACCCCTCTAAGGCTCTGCTATAGAAGTTTACATATTCTACCCTGGTGGTACCGGGGATCCTTTTACAGTCTCGGAATCGCTGCCGGTACATCTCGGGGGTGAGCCCATAGCGAGTGAGGAGGGCGGCTTTCATATGCTCGTAGGAGGTCATTTCAGCATCGGGGAGTTGTAGCAGGGCGTCTCTCCCTTCGTTGACAAATCTCCCCCACAACCCGGCCCCCCAGTCTTTTTTTGGAACACGGTGGGAGGTCATGGCTACCTCGTAGGCCTTAAACCATTGCTGGATGTCATCGTTCTTATAGTATTCTCGGGTGACATCTTTGGGGATGTGGACCTTGGTGTCCGTAGAGGGAGTGGAGCTCTGGTTCCCGGAGACGCCGGTGTCCCGGTTTCGTTTCCTAATTTCTAGTTCCTTCAGACCGCGCTCATGCTCGTACGCGAGCTTCTTCTCCTCCAGCTCCCTCTGGCTTCTTTTCTCTTCCAGGTCTCCCTGTAATCGTAGTTGCTCAAGGGCTATCTTCTTTTCCGCTAGTTGCAGCTCCCCATCTAAGCGGAGTCTAGCCAGTTCCAACTCGTGGAGCCAGCTCCTTTCTAGTTCTCGGGCATCCTCGTGAGAGAGGCCCGTGTTTCTCGCCTCCTCGGGGGTTGCCATGTTTTCCGTGATTGCGATGTTTTCGTTTTGGGGTGGCGACGCTCCCGTCTCCACCCAAGTCTGCAGGGCATGCTTGAGATCGTCTTTGGTGCTTAGTCCTGTGGTAGCGATACCCAAGTGTATGCAGAATTGCTTCAATTCCTTGTGGCTGTAATCTTCCAGCCGTTCCATCTGGAATTTTGCGGTTGGTCCGGTTTCTTTAGACGTCATGGTCGCTGTGTGTTTTTCGCTTGTAGTGGGGCGAGTTACTCTCTGTACGATTTGCGTCGGCTCGAATCGCGCCGCTGGCCACCAATGTTAGACGGGAAATCTGAAGGTCGGCCGAGCCAGGGGGAGAGGTCTCCAGGCGAGGGCCCTCTCCTAAGATCGTACAGCCGAGCAACCACCCCCCTACAGATGGACACCAAACAAAGATAGGTTCTTAACACTTTTATCAGTATTTGTTGGCAGGTTATTGTAACGATACAGGAGGAACGGGATTCTGGGATCACCTTACTTAGTCTCTGTGGGAAGGGGGTAGCGGGACAGTCTTGGTACCGGTCTGGTACAGGGATATCTGGTGCACAGCTCTCAATCCTCGAGCTGGAGGGTTCTCCGGTATGGGCCGCGGCAGCGCCAGCAGGACTCCACAGATGGTTCACGAAGATGGGCCGCGGCAGCGCTAGCAGGACCCCAAGGATGGTTCACGAAGATGGGCTGCGGCAGCGCCAGCAGGACTCCAGGGATGGTTCACGAAGATGGGCCGCGGAAGCGCCAGCAGGACCCCAAAGGTGGTTGCAAGAAGATGAGTTTGTCTCGGTGTCTCTCGACTCCAGGATACAACTGCCGACCTGCTCCGGAGCTGCCCCAGTTATAGGTCTGGTGCCCTTTGATGTCCGGACCCACGCACTTGGAGGTCGGGGGGTCCGGGATGTGCGAGTCCAGACACCCAGCAGGGGGGTGGAGCCAGCACCCAGGGAGGCCGGGGGCGATCTAAACCAGGCGGATGGGGGACTATCGACACTCCTTCCCCCATTGACTCGTCAAGTGGTTTCTTTACCCCCTGGTTGGATTGTGGTGCCTCGATGTCGGGGCTTTGCTGGGTCTGTGGCTGGGGTCGGGCCGAGGCCACGAGGCCTGGTCGTGGAGGGTCCAAGATGGCGGCTGGGCCGGAGACGGTGGTCCGGGCCAGCCAAGGGGGTTGAGGAGAGGAGGTCGAGTTCCACCGGGGAAGAACTGGGGGCGGCCCGGAGGGGCGGCACTCGTGGAGGTTGGATGGTGCTGCTCTTGGCCGGGGACCAGGGGTCGAGGTAGTCCGGGACCCGGCATGCTGGAGGAGTGGGGCCACGCCACGAGGCCAAGTCCATCAGTTTGTTTTTTCTTTTTGTTGGTTTTCTTTTTGAAGACTGAAAGACTATTAAGAATTTACATAAAACTCTATATACAATGACATCAGAACATGACATACATTACATAAATTCTATAGCTCTTCATTTAAAAAATTTTAGTAGTCCTACCATATTTGTAAAGTATCAGATTGTGTTAGTTTATACATCCTCGATACTATGATCATTTCTAGGTCCAATGTGATGAGCCAGGGAGAACCTGTCAAAGTTCAATTCTAAGCTGTCTAAATCCAGCTTAGGTTAGATATCTTTCAAGGTCTGTGCAATTCCAGACAGGGAAACCCTTGGCCTCAGTGAGGGGGGTGCTACCCTGTTTCAAGCTTCATGTGGGGGCCGTGAGGATTTTCAGAAAGTCTTCCTCAGGGCTGGGAGGTTCTGTGTAGGACACTGTGGTGGAAAAAGGGCAAATTAGTCTAGTGACAATAAGGGTGTCTTAAAAAAAAACAAAGCACTTGTACATTTACAGAAATTACCCATACTTCATGAGTGCCATTGTGTATCTTGTAGAGGTATAATAATCCAGGGAGTGTGGCACTTCTTGTGTTTCTTATTTCTTCTTTACTGTTGGGATAAACCCTCTGGAGAAACATAAAGAGGGAGGGAGGAGGAGGAGTGTGGTGTTTAGAGGAGCGTTGGTCGGTTTTACATGGAGCCGCGACTTTACACTTGAGTGTTAGTCTCATGCAGGGTGAAGTCTTAGGGAAGTGCCTATGTTTTTATAACTGCTTTTAGTATATATTTTATCTTGGAGGTGCCAGAGCAAAGGGGGGACCCTTTATATTGTGCCTTCTCAATGTTTTTAGTTCCACTCATGTGAGTCATGGCACACGTGACTAAATTGTCGTAAGTTGGTTCATAATGAGGGCATAATTGTGACCATTATAGGTTGTGGTTGTTCATGCTTCCTGTGGCCTTGCACGCAACTTTGTCAGTAATCAGTTGTTAGTTTTAAAGTCTTATGGTGATCTCTATTCCCCTCTTTGTTGCATGAGGTACTTGCTTGGTGGTGCATTACCTTCATTGCAATCTTGATGGATTTCCATTCCTCCAGTCGTCCGGTTTTCTGTTGCTTCTGATCGGCCGACAGCGTTTAGGAATGAAAGGCAGTTTCCGTATTCAAGCATTTGACGTGTGCATACTGCAACATCGTGACTTTTTTTGTGTTGACGGTCCTCATGCCTTTCTTTAACGCCTGACTTCCGATTGGACCCTGCTGTGCAGGACGGTTCTGCTGAGTAGATGCCATCGGCCTCCTACAACCTCTAAGCAATTCTTCTGTGGGACTTACTGTAGGTAGCAGGAGGGGTAGTTGGCTCCTAAGGATGTCCGTGTGGGACAACTACCCCTCCTGTTACCTCCAGTATATCCCACACAGGTGGATTGCTAAGAGGCCTTCGAAGGCAACACACCTTTTCTCCGCCACTCTGCAAACGCGCCTCCTGGCGCACTACTTGTTGGGGATGAAGTCCACTTTACCCTGAGGGACCATGGGGGCCAAAAAGCACTCCTGGTACCTCCTATAAGTCCTGCACAGCGGGATTCCTGAGTGCAGGCTGGAGGCCCAGCCCCTTTTCTCCACCACTCCGCAAACTCGACTAATACTTAAAAAAACATAGAAATTCACTGAAAAAAACAAAAGTTACAGGGACATTATAGTTAATAATTTGCATTAAAAAGACCTTTGAAAATCATTGAAAAAAACCAAAGGTTACAGCAAGATGATAGTGAGGCTCAGGTTTCACTCACACAAAACCAGTGAAATTCAGCAGTTATAGTTAGCTGAGCTAACTATAACTCTCACTACACGCAATGCACTGCTTATAACCTTACATGTTACATCACTCATGACATGGTCATTGACATCACTAATGACGTCTCAAATTACATCACTCATGACATTATCCAAAGAATCACTGATGCACCCATTCACACCCCATAGAACCGTTCATACACCAACTCCAACACAACCATTTACAAACCTGTTCACAGACCCATACCATTAATTACACACTCACTCACTGATTCATAGATTTACACACATATCCACTCACCCATACAGCCACTCATGCACCCTTTCTTTCACTAATACAGCCACTGACATATCCACTCATGCACCCAAACAGCCACTCAGATACTAAGTCAGTCACCAATAGAGCTGCTCATGCACCTAGTCATTCACCCAAACAGTCAATCACACAGCCACTTACTCGCCTATACAGATACACGCAAACACACTCACTTACTCATACATATACTGAGCAGCATCTTTGACATGCTTAGCAGAGATAATAGCACATTAGGGAAAACCACTTGCATACTGAGAATTTGCGAGCAGCCTGAGTGAAACTGAGCAGCATCATTGCACATATCGTGGTGCATTAAGCAGCACATGCATATTTCATCATCCAGACTGTCACAGTGAGCGACCATGGCACATTGAATAATGCTAGCCTAGCTGGATTGTATGCCACCTGGCAAATTGCCCTGTTTACGGAGTATTATGGCACAATGAGCAGTATTACTAGTACATTAAGCAGGAACCACTGTCCAAATGAAATACAATCAGCACCACTTGCATTCTTAGCATGCATAGCATTTTGCTTCCGTACCAAAGGTGCACTGAGCATCTCTGAAGTAATAAGTAGCACCAGTGGCAAAACTGAGCAGCGCTACTGACGCACTAGGGAGTACTGCGGACTCAGTATACAGAGTAGGCATCTTTAACATGGCTCCAGGAACATTAGCATCACATTTGTACATTAGTAAGTGCCGCTGCAGTACTGAACAGCTGCTTTGTACATTTAGCTACTGTGGCATATTTGAGCAACACCTGTAGCACACTGAGAAGCCAAGTCACTCATTACAGCTGTGCGTTGTGTGTGTGTATCCCGGCACATTATGCAGCACCAATAGTGAACAGTGCTGTGTTACAATAAGCAGCACCATTACTGTAATACAACATCAACCTGCTGTATCCCTGCTAAGTTATGGCCTATGTGGGCACCTTGCACAGTGAGCAGGCCCATGGAGAAATGTGAGCTACACATTTGGCATAAGTGGATGCTGACCTTTTATTTTCAATCTTCGCCCTAGAATATTAGAACAAAAGCAGTGACACACTGAGCAACACCGAGGGAAGAAAACAGAGAAAGAGTAGAGTAGACTGTGTAATAAGAAAGTGAATGAAGTTTTGGCACATGTATTGTTTTGTGGTCCACATTTTTTTCTCTGAGGCAATCGTTGTTGGATCTTGTATTCACACATGCATTGTCTCGGTGGGTTAAACTAAATTGGATGTTCTCATAAATCCTAATTCTGCAGACTTATATAATCCAACATTTTTTAAAATATGTTAATAAGACTGTTAACAATATTACTTGAGCCCCTGTCTAGTTTAGCCTCGTTTTTTTCAAAGCATAAACACGTTAATAAAACAAGCACTAACAAAGCCAGTCTGGCCGGGTCTTGGCAAGCTTGCTATTTTTTGTTTGCAAACATATGCGGTACAATTGAAAAAGCAATAAAAAAATTAAATGTCGCCGTCTAAAGGTGGCATGCATATGCTTCGAAAAAATAAAAAATAAACCTGCAAATAGATTACGACAATGTGTAACGAAGGCTGAAATCGGCATGCTAATACTGGCATTAAAGTGGACGACTTTATGTGGCAAGGACTCACATGCCAATACTCACTCTCTAGAAACCATTTGCTTAACTGGGGGGACGCCGCACCCCTTCCTGTGGCCCAAGGGGAACGGAAGTAAATCGTGGACGACACTTGAACAGATCCCTCGATAATGAGGGCTGACAAAGTCCCCCACATTTTTGGAAACATCAGACTGGCAAGAGAGCTAAGGCTGTCTCTAGGCCAGACCTAAAAAAAAAGAACAGAACACTTCCACTACAGCGAAAGGTGATTCGAAACTGTGAGAGAGGCCCATGATTCCTTACCTGAAAACTATTATTTACATGTATGAGTAAGACGCTATGAGAGAGGCACGTGAAGCCTTACCTGAAAACTATTTACAAACATGGTAACACCCGAGTCTATTTACGGGATGTCCCCGGCGGGCTGGCACACGAAGCAGCACACTGTGTTTTTTGGCAGCGCCCCTGGAAATCTGAGCAGAGGTTTTTAATGGCAACATAAAGGCATCTAATGGAAGAAATGCTAATGTTATTTCAATTCCTCGCGCAGGATATTTGATTGCCGCTGGCAGAGAGAGGCAGTGGGTAGAATACCTCAGACATTTTTCTTCGGATGGGTACCATTTTATGATACAGCCAGTATTTCCCATGTGACCACATATATTTGTCTGCTCAGTCGTTCAAGCGGGCACGCCATCTTCTGAACAGTGCATTTGATGTTGGTCATGAAAACCGACCGTGTTTCACATCCTTAAAGCTCAGAGCTAGTTCCACTTCGGAAGAGATTCTGTTTCCAAGTATACATTAGAAAGCGGTAAGATTGGGGGAAATGGATGCGAGATGCAGCATTTAGCTAGCCTTGTTTTAAAACATAAATTGTCTGGAGGAGGGGCGCGCTTCCCAAATTCCCATGAGGTGTTTGAGGCTCTCGCAAAGCTGGCTACAGTTCGGGACTCATATTACACACGTGGTTTTCAATTCGGAGCTGTGAAGTAGAGATGGGGGAGAAAAGGTGGCTTGAGGTGGAGAAACGCCGGAGAGGTGGAGGAAGCATGGAGTTAGTAAAACACTATGAAAAGTGAGACTTGGAGATCGGGCGAGCCAGTTGAACAGGAGGAGGAAAATAAAAGGCGACATAAAAAAAATGCAGAAAGGGAATTCTCAGAAACTAGAACCAGAGGTCAGGGGCAAGATGCAGAGAAAAGGCGGGGGAGGAGCTATAGGTAAACTAGTTTGGAGGGTGAGTGGAGAAGATAGGATGTGTTCTCAGAGAGTCATGTCTGAGTTTGGTTAAGGAACACATTGATTGGAAAATACAATTTATTTCAGTAGTGTTATTTTTCACCTTTTAACGACGTTTAAACTGCAGGAAAGCAAGGCTGAGGAAGGGGAGGGGGGCGAGGGTTTTTATAAAGTTAATGGCTGTGACTCATGGCTCGGAAATCTGCGCGAGGCTGCCAACTGCAATACACGGGCTTATGTGGTCAGTCTGACGGATGGAGCCCGGCCTGCCCTGCGAGGCTGAGCCCCATCCATATCCCGAGTTAAAAAGGCAGCCTGCCTCTCTCAGGGCGCGCAGACCTATCTTGAAAGATAAAAAAGAAAAGTTTCCCTACCATTAATAAAGTGAGCGGGCGAAGGGAGCTTTAAAGCCCGTAATCTTCAAAGAAGGTAATGACACATCAGCGGCTCGCGCTGAATAAACATGCGGCGGGAATCAAAAAGCCCAGTTCTGTCAGTGATGGAGGGAAGATGGTGACTTCCGTGTGGAAACAATGGAGAGGACGGTGGGAGGGGGGAGACAATGCTTCAATCTCCACTGAGGGAAATGGAAGAGAGGCGAAGCACAGCAACGCAGCAACTTCACAAACGGAGACGGCAGTCCCGCCGGGCTGGTGCCAGTGCGGACCGATGAATGTAAACTCAGCATCCATGCCCCCCTCCCCCACTCTTCTTGGAGCCAAAAGCAGCAATTGAACATATTGATCGTGCTAGCCTTGAAGAGGGCTAGCTAGCCGTCCTAAATACATGTTTGTGAGATACCAACACCACTCATTAAAAAAACGATCACGATACAATTTGTATTTGTGTAATATACAAAGTTATGGGTGAGACGCCCCATAGCCCAGTACTCCTGATCTTTATAGAGACTCTATTATTTTCTTGGTTCCAGTCTCTGTGATTCCTACTTTAATCTCAGTATTGTTGTGATCTGCTGTCAGCGATGCCCGGGGAGGGAGGGGTGCGGGGGAAGGGGGGTGGGGGGTATTCCTGCATAGAGTGGAGTCAGGGGGGGTTATCCTCGCACGGGCTAAATTAAATGTGCAGCAGAATATACTGGCCTCAGAGTCGTAGGCTTCGACGCAGTTTTGCGGGGCAGCCCTGAAGAAAGCCCCCCTTTCCTTTTTCGCATGAGCTGATTATACGGCATCACGTTTTCCCCTCTTTGCTATCTATCCCTTCGTTGGCTAACTTCTTACAAGACTCACTTTGCATTTTCATGTCCAGTCCACCGGGCAGTCCGTGTCTATGGGCAAGCTACCCCTGTCGCAAGCGTCAGGTTGTCTCCCGCTCGAGGCTCCCACGGAAAGGAGTGTGAAGCTGTTGTCACTCAGCCCAGGCTGCCCAGTTATGGACCTTTCATTCACGGCCCTTGAGGGGCTTCGGTCTGCATCTTCTGTGTTTTAATGTTTTTCATATATCGGCCTCCATTCTTAAAATCCCTCCGTAACTCTACAGATGTAGGATTTTTCCCATGCATTTTTATGTGGATTTTGGGAATTCACAAATGTTTATGAGTTTATGGCTGGAAACCTGCCAAAGTCACAATTTTCCGGGAGTTCTCTTGGAAACATTGGCCAACAAGCACTTGTAATTATTCTTGGGCGTTTCCGCTGCACAGTTGAATATTGTATGGTTATGCAAGGGGAAATGCCATTGCATTTGATCAACAGCACTTGTTTTCGAGAGGGGGGAAACAAATTCCACGAGGAGTACCCCTCCCCCTACACCGCAATCTATTCTTGGGGTATACTGGGCCATTGCTGCTCCGGGAATGGATGTAGTCCTGCCCTTAACAAGAGTGAGCCCTGACCATTTCCGTGGTGCAACTGAGTCAGAATTTTTTTACCAACTCGAGTTTGATGGTATTAAGAAACTTTAATCGCCATCCCCATTATGGGATATTGACCCTTCCCCCACCCCCTCCAAGAGTGAGATTAACTAATTAACTAGCAGCACTGGATCATCATTAGCAAAAGGATGTGCAGGGTCAAAATTGTGAATATCTTACACACATTAGTAGAGATAGTGCGATTTTACCATTGTCATGTCTCTGAGTTTCAACTGAGAGAAATCATCTTGATGTCAGTTGTGCAGTTAAAATAACATTATATAACACAATAGCTGTTGACATTCCAGTCTTTCCACTAGAATATGCATGAGCAGTCTGAATTTATCGATTGTGTTTGGTGCTGTAAATAATCTGTAAGGCCCCTTGAAGGTGCCAAGTGGAAAAGTATGGGATTTTTCTATAAAGGATCAAGAAGGGGAAAAGGGATCTTTAGATTTGTGATGAACTTTTTGTGGATATTTTAAAGATAAGGCCCTAGGTAAGAGGTGGGCCAACTGGACCACTTGAGGCAGTAGGGATGCTGGACAGCAGAGAACCTTTTTAGGTAGGCTGGTGAACAAGAAGAGGGGGAAGGACAGCAATACACCACATGTGAGTGTAGGGACGCCATGGTGTGCACCAAGCTCTCCCAGTAGTAGAGAATAAATAAAAGCCAAGCCTGATGAATAAAGAATAATTTAATGCTCTTGTATATGATCAATCGCTAGCAGTAGTAGAGAATAAATATAAGCCAGGGCCTGATGAATAAAGAATAATGTAATGCTCTTGTATCTGATCAATTAATCAGTCGAAAGCAGTTGCAAAATCCTAACTCAACAGAATGGCACGAAATGTAGGATTGCAGTCTCTATGTTCAGCAATGAATGGTAACAACAAGTAGAGCAGAGTCTGGCTTTCTCAGTGTTAGTGTCTACTATCTCCTTATATCAGCAGTGCCAATGTCTACTCTGGGGAGCTGGGTGGGAAGGTACCAGGTGGGGTGCATGCCCTCCTCCATTTGACCAGGACCTCCATAATTACCACTACCAAGGCTGTTGAATGAGCCACGTGCCAGAAGCTGACACACAAAAAAACAAGACACTGCACCTTAGCACACATGATGTCCAATTATGTTTAACTACAGTTTACATTAAATATGACTTTATATGTATCTTTCTGTATACATCTGTTTCTACATATAAATAGATATACCCACATATATCCAAGTCATATTTAAACACATATGTACATATACACACGCATACATTCACACCACATGCATGCAGGTGCACACACACACTCCTCATGATTTTCCCTTTGCAGGTGGCCCCACTAGTTGTATCTGTGATTCAATGTGTGCCCCCTAAAAAATCACATCTAGAAATGCCGAGCGCTGCATCAGGTATAAGAGGGCTTTGTCTTCTAAGGGGCCATAATTAGATGAGGCACTGTTGTACTTTTCTCGTACTCAACTCAAGGTAAAAAGCAGTGTTTTTATTTTTGGTTTTTATTTTTTTAAATTTCCTCACATACTGTCACATAGCCTTTATCTCTGTAGTGTGTTAAGGAGGCAGTATAGTAGTTCACTGGTCATTTCAAAAGTGTCTCTGAAACCCTAAAGAATCTTGCTAATGCATGTGGCAAACCGTGCTTTCCTGCCTAGGAAACTAAACATCATTGGAGTGTTTAATAGTTTAAATATTATAATTTGAGAAAATAATAGCTATTAACGAGCAACTTTTTAATTCATAATTCCCTGAGTGATATACACTCCCCAGCTCCCTAAAGTCCCTTTAACATTTTGGCTTCCTCTATGCAGCACATTTTTAATTTCATATAGTGGGGATAATATAAGGAAAAGGAGCACAGAAAAAAGTTTTGAGCTTGTATTTCAAAATTCCCCCTCTATTGCCATTTGCAATGTTTTTTATGACATACATTTTGAGAGTAACTGAAAAAGGCTACTGAACTACAGTCTTTATAAACATTTCTCGAAAAAATGCCCTACGCTCCACTACAATGGTAAAGTTTGCATTCAATATTTACATAAAAATCGTGATCCAATATTACGATGCCAATTTGGGGACCTCTGGCTATATTTGTTACTACAAGTGGGGAAAATGTTTGAAACCCGCTGTTTTAAATGCTGCTGCTGCTGCTCCCCGCACACTCCAGTCAGAGCTGTTGCACTGGCCAGACTAGATTTCATCTTGGGCTGACAGCACTTCCGCGCTGCTCTCAGAACACTACAACTATAGATTTAGTCACGCAGAGATCCGTTTTGCTATGATTCTGTTCTGTGCCGTATTTGGTTAGATTTGGCACTTAGTGGTAACTTTTTTTTCATTACTTTAAAATTCCTGTTGAGAGAGCTTATTCAAAAGAAATTGTACCAATGGTTGCGGTTACTTTACTTTAGCTTATAACTTATATATATATAATGTTTTCGAAATTAATTTTACTCACCTAAAATAAAAACCTATATTTGGGATCAAAAGTGTATATTTTCATAAAACGTTGAACATGTATTTGTAGTGAAAGTTGTTTTCCATAAAATATTCAATTCTCATGTTTGAGTGTCACTTATTGCTTATTGGATTTCCTTTGTTCCAGAGAAGACAAGCTGCTATGGCATGAAGGACCATTTCATCACTTTTGTTGATTAGCTCTTACTTCTATCCGCAGCCGTAATGAAACTTAAGGGGCGCTCCTCAAAGGTGTGTGAGGACCCCTCTCCAGACTTAATAAGCAGCTCTCCGGGCAGAGTACTGTGCTGAGGGGGCCCTGGAACTTGGGCCGCCCACACCGCAGGAGGCCTGTGTTAGGACACTGCTTCTGTCTAAATCATGTAACATACAAGTGCACATACCAATATGTCTGCTGCATGAGCCTGTTAAGTCTCTGTAACTTGAGTGGTAAATCTAATGTCACATCACATCGGTGGAAGACAGTACCAAGAACTCACCTAACATCCTTACCGTACTCTTTACTGTACTCTGTACAGTAAGCTTGGGGTACGCGTACCTTCCTGAGTACGAGCTGCATGCTAATTGGCTGTCAACTGTCTGTCAACACTCCAAACCAGGAAGTGTTGGCAGCAATCTTGTGCCTCAGTAGAACCGAGGCACAAGAAAGCTGAAAGCAAATGCGCAAAACACACAAAGGGGGCAGGGTAGACACACCCTGACCCCCTAGGCCTGCTCAGGAGGTCCCACAAGGACCCCCCAAGGCCCCAAAAATTAAAAAAAAAAAAATTGCAGGGTATGCGTACGGTACGCTTACCCCATGAAAACAACCAAAACCCGGTGTGCTTTTTTTAATATTAGTCCCTGGGTGGACCAAATCCCGGGGGCATATTTTATAAAAAGTGTGGGGGGGCCCCAATCCCCACCCACACTGCCCCGGGGACCGCCACCCCCCCCGGGGCAAAGTTATTATGCTAGTGGGGGGCATAGAGCCCCCCCCGCAGCCCCAGGGTCCGCAACCTCCAGAGATTTTTTTCTAAGTATGCGGGGGGCTTACGGCCCCCCCAGCCCCGGGGACCGCCACCCCTGGGGCTTTCTTTTTAAGTATGCGGGGGGGCTCACGGCCCCCCGCAGCCCCGGGGACTGCCACCCCCGGGGCTTAGTTTTCTATAATAAAACATGTAGGGGGGGCTCAAGCCCCCCACATGTCCCAGGGACCGCCACCTCCCTGGGGCACTAATATGCAAATAGGGGGGTCCGTGACGAACCCCTCAGCCCTGGGGACCACCACCCCCCAGGGCCGGCTCCTGCAGTGTCCCAGGTGCCCACCCCCTGGACACTTCTGTTTGCTGTTGGAGGGCGATAGCTTCGGGGCTACCACCCTACCACAGCAAACTGCTTTGATTTTTGAAAGAGAGAGTAGGAAACCTGCTCTCTCTTTCAAAAATCAAAGCCAATTGCTTTTCTGTACGGAAGGCAGCATGTTAGCTGCTCCCCATACAGAAAAGCAATGCCGGCTCCCGCAGGATGCGGGGAGCCGGCAGAGACCGTGGGGGGCTTGGAGACCCCCCTACGACCCCAACGAGGAAGGCCAGGTCCCGGGCAATGGGGTCCCCGGGGCCAGAAGTGGCACGAAAGAGGGGCCACGTGGCCCCCTCCCAATTAAAAAAAAATTAATAAAAATGCCCGGCCCCGGATGGTGGGGTCCCAGGGGCCTTAAGGGAGTATAGGAGGGGGACTATGCAGCCCCCCTCCACAAAAAAAACAATAAAGTTGGACATGGCCTGGGGGATGGGGTCCCCGGGGCCGAAATAGGCCACGGGAGGGGGCCACGTGGCCCCCTTCCTGATTAAAAAAATAAAAAATAATAAAAATTGGGGTAGGCCCTGGGGGATGGGGTCCCCAGGTCCAAAAAAAAGAAAAAGAAGGGGGGCTACACAGCCCCACTTCTTAAAAGTTTTTTTTTTTTAAACTATGGGATCGGGAGGAGGCCACGCCCCCTCCCTGCACCTCTCGGGGCGTGTTTGCAGAGGGGGAAGTAATTCCCCTCGCATACTGGGGGTCCCTGGGGGCCAACTAGCCCACCAGGAGCCTTCAGTAGGGGCCAGGGGGCTCCTTTGCAGAGACGTGTAAAGAGGCCATGCCCCTTTTTCCACCTCTGCAATGGAGCCTCCTGGCGCATACTTGAGGTTGCTGGTGGGCTAGTTGGCCCCCAGGGACCCCCAGTATGTGAGGGGAATTAGTTCCCCCTCTGAAAAAGCGCCAGGGGGCTGCGTTGCAGAGAGGAGTAAAAAGGGGCGTGGCCTTTTTACACCTCTCTGCAACGCAGCCCTCCGGCGCACACTGGTGGTTCCTGGTGGGCTAGTTGGCCCCCAGGTACCCCCAGTATGCAAAGGTAATTAGTTCCCCCTCTGAAAAAGCACCAGGGGGCTGCGTTGCAGAGAGGTGTGAAAAGGGGCATGGCCTCTTTACACCTCTCTGCAACGCAGCTCCCGGGCGCACACTGGAGGTTCCTGGTGGGCTAGTTGGCCCCCAGGGACCCCCAGTATGCGAGGGGAATTACTTCCCCTCTGCAAATGCGCCAAGGGGCTGCGTTGCAGAGAGGTGAACAAAAGGGGCATGGCCTCATTACAAGGCTGCCCCGTGGCGCATACTGGAGGTTCCTGGTGGGCTACTTGGGCCCCAGGGACCCCCAGTATTCTAGGGGAAATACTTCCGCCTCTGCAAAAATGCCAGGGGGCGCGTTTGCAGAGTGGTGCAGGGAGGGGGCGGGGCTTGAGGTAAGGATTGCACCACTCTGCAAACGCTCCCCCTGGCGTGTTTGCACAGGGGGAACTAATTGTCCTTGAATACTGGGGGTCCCCAGGCACCAACTAGCCCACCAGGAACCTCCAGTATGCACCAGGGGGGCTGCGTTGCAGAGAGGTGTAAAAGGGGTGTGGCCTCCTTACACGTCTCTGCAAGGCAGCCCCCTGGCGCATACTGGAGGTTACTGGCCACCTAGGCCTGCTCTGGGGGTCCCACAAGGACCCCCAAGGCCCCCCAATTTTTTTTATTTTAAGAAAAATCCCAGGATACGCGTAAAAAAAAACATTAAGGCAACACTCTGCAAATGCGCCCGCTGGTGCATTTGCAGAGGGGGAAATAATTCCTCTTGAATACTAGGGGTCCCTGGGGGCCAAGCAGCCCACCAGGAACCTCCAGTATGCACCAGGGGCCTGCCTTGAAGAGACGTGTAAAGAGGCCATGCCCCTTTTTACACCTCTCTGCAACGCAGCCCCCTGGTGCATTCTGGAGGTTCCTGGTGGGCTAGTTGGCCCCCAGGGACCCCCAGTATTCAAGGGGAATTAGTTCCCCCTCTGCAAACGCGCGAGGGGGCTGCCTTGCTGAGATGTGTAAAGAGGACACGCCCCTTTTTACACCTCTCTGCAACGCAGCCCCCAGGTGCACACTGGAGGTTCGTGGTGGGCTAGTTGGCCCCCAGGGACCCCCAGTATGCAAGGGTAATTAGTTCCCCCTCTGAAAAAGCGCCAGGGGGCTGCGTTGCAGAGAGATGTAAAAAGGGGCATGGCCTTTTTACACCTCTCTGCAATGCTGCCCCCTGGCGCATACTGGAGGTTCCTGGTGGGCTAGTTGGCCCCCAGGCACCCACAGTATGCGAGGGGAATTACTTCTCCCTCTGCAAACGCGCCATGGGGCTGCGTTGCAGAGAGGTGTAAAAAGGGGCATGGCCTCATTACACCTCTCTGCAATGCTGCCCCCTGGCGCATACTGGAAGTTCCTGGTGGGCTAGTTGGCCCCCAGGGACCTCCAATATGCAAGGGGAATTAGTTCTCCCTCTGCAAACACGCCAGGGGGCTGCGTTGCAGAGAGGTGTAATGAGGCCACGCCCCTTTTTACACCTCTCTGCAACGCAGCCCCCTGGAACATACTGGAGGTTCCTGGTGTGCTAGTTGGCCCCCAGGGACCCCCAGTATGCAAGGGTACTTAGTCTCCCAATTTAGAACGCGTTACGGGGCATGTTTGCACAGTGGTGAAGGTAGGGGGCGAGGCTTGAGGTGACATGTGTGCAAACACACCCTGTGGCACGTTTTAGGTTGGGGAATACATTCCTCTTCAATCCAGAGGTCCCCTAGAGGCCAAATAATCCAACGGGTACCTCTAGTAAGTGCCACGGAGGTGCGTTGCGGAGTGTTGTAAAAAGAGGGTGTGCCCTCTGAACACCTCTCTACAACGCAGCTCTCTGGCATAAACTGGAGGTACCTGATGGGCTAGTTGGCTCACAGGTGACCTCGGGATTGAAGAGGAATATATTCCCCAATCTAAAACACGCCACAGGGCGTGTTTGCACACATGTGTCCTCAGGCCCACCCCCTTCGTTTACTATTGAGCGAAATATTCCTCTAAAATCAGCCGAAGTACGAATTCCGATTTACTCACCTGTTATCACGAGAGACGTCAGTGCAGCATCTTTGAGCCCAGGACGGACCCTGAAAAGTAAATGTAACCATACTTACAGTAACTTGAATTTCCTTCCATAGGCTAACATTGACATGTTTTACTTGGAAATTCTTTTAAGTGTGGAGTTTTGGAACTTTAAAAAATTCCTCTAAAATCAGCCGATCTACGAATTACGATTCACTCACCTGTTATCAAGAGAGACCTCAGTGCTGCATCTTTCAGCCCACTACTGATCCTGAAAAGTAATTCTAATCATAGTTACAGTAACTTGAATTTCCTTCCATAGGCAAACATTGACATGTTTTACTTGGAAATTCTTCTAAGTGTGGAGCTTTGGAACTTTAAAAAATTCTTCTAAAATTAGTTGAACTACAAATTGCGATTCACTCACCTGTTATCAGGAGAGACCTCGGTGCTGCATCTTTTAGCCCACTACTGATCTTGAAAAAGGATTCTAATCGTAGTTACAGTAACTTGAATTTCCTTCAATAGGCTAACATTGACTGATTTCACTTGGAAATTTTTCTAAGTGTGGAGTTTTGGAACTTTTAAAAATTCCTCTAAAATCAGCCGAAGTACGAATTCCGATCTACTCACCTGTTATCAGGAGAGACCTCATTGCTGCATCTTTTAGACCACTACTGATCCTGAAAAGTAATCCTAATCGTAGTTACAGTAACTTGAATTTCCTTCCATAGGGTAACATTGACATGTTTCACTTAGAAATGTTTCTAAGTGTGGAGTTTTGGAACTTCAAAAATGTCCTCATAAATCAGCCGAACTACAAATTCCGATTTACTCAGCTGTTTTGAGGAGAGACCTCAGTGCTGCATCTTTCAGCTCACTACTGTTCCTGAAAAGTAAATTTAACTGTACTTACCAGTAACTTGAATTTTCTTTCATAGGATATCATTGCCTGCTATATAAAATATATATAAATTAAAAAAATATAAAAAAATATTACAATTTCAATATGTTTAAAAACATTAATTTTTTCAATTTATATTAAAAAATATGTAACGTAATTTAAAAAATAAAATATCTAAAAATAAATTATTTAAAATAATGTAGTAAATCAGTATAAAAAAATATAACACTGAATACATTTAAAAATTATCATTTACAAAACCTTTGGAATTCACTGAAAAAACCATAGGTTTCAGCCACGTTATAGTTAAAAATGAGCATTTAAAAAACTTTAAAAATTCACTGAAAAAAACCATAGGTTTCACACACGTTATAGTTAAAAATTAGCATTTAAAAAACCTTAGAAATTCACTGACAAACCGTAGGTTTCACACATGTTATAGTTAGCTGGACATTTCACTCCTACAAAACCATTGAAATCCCCCCCGTTATAGTTAACTATAACTTGCGCGTCCGCAATGCACTGCTGATGACGTCACATATTACATCACTCATGACATGGTCAGTGACATCACTCATGACATCACTGATGACATCTCAAATGACATCACTGCTGACATCACTGATGACATCATCCTTGTAAAAGAGTGACAGACCTCCTCTCAGCGTAATAGCGTAATATAACCCTTGATACACACATTCAAAATTAGAAACTAAAATTTTCAAAAAAATGGAAATACCAATTCCAGTTAGAACAACCTATTCATATAGTCAGTAATTCTAAAATCTACATACACATCCAGTCATTCACTAACAATTCTATATAGGCACTAATACATGCACTCACTCATCATAGGTACTCATATACCTATACGTCTTATTACACACTGACATTCATCTATAGAGTTACTCACACACAAACTGACACATGCAAATAAACTTTTCAACATCCATTTACTTGCATATACAGCTATACACCCACCACTACACTTACTTCTACAGAATCGTTCACATACTTACTCTCTTAAACAATCACTTATAGAAACACATACTTTTTAATACAGGAACTCTTACAATCTCTCGCTCTCACATATACTCACTTATATACATCACTTTTATACATCAATACTCACATATACTAGTTTAAAACATATGTAGTTACTCATAAAGATACTATTGAGACAGTGATTCACTCACTAACACACCCATACACACACTCATCCACCCATACAGTCCTGCACACATGCTATCTTCAAAACACATACAAATAGTGAGTCACCCATTCATGCATCTATGCTGTAAGTAATACCCCCACCAAACCATACAAACACTCATACTGATACTCTAAAAACCAACTAATAACCCATATTGACACTCATGTAGCTAGTCACCAACCCATGCAGCCACTTATACACAAAGTGAGACACTGATAAAGATATTTACATATTTAAACATTACTCGTTAATACATGTATTCGCTAAGATACACTTAATCAATCAGTTATCCAATCAATTTTACACAAACAGAATCATCCATTTAGACACTTTTATACCCATTTATTCTTCCATTGACCTTTAGATATACATATATAAAAAAAAAAAAATTTTCAGAAAGACACAAATTCACTGGATGATGGTATCAGTGATGTCATTTGAGATGTCATCAGTGATGTCACTGACCATGTCATGAGTGATGTAATATGTGACGTCATGAGCAGTGCATTGCGGGTGCGCAAGTTATAGTTAACTATAACGGGGGAATTTCAATGGTTTTGTATGAGTGAAATGTCCAGCTAACTATAACATGTGTGAAACCTATGGTTTTTCAGTGAATTTCTAAGGTTTTTTAAATGCTAATTTTTAACTATAACGTGTTTGAAACCTATGTTTTTTAAATTGCGCTCGTCGATCCCCGGCTGATCCCCAGGAATGAAAACAGCACTCGGGAGGTTCCTCGTCACAGAGTTAGTTTATTAACTATAAGCTACACCACAGACGCGTTTCGGCGATTTGCCTTCTTCAGTGTGTGTGTCCAAACGCACAACAAGGTACATATATATCAATCGGCATCTGATTCGTGTGAGGGTGACATCACAATGGTGAGCATAGACAGAGGACTATATCCCTCCCAACAACTGCGAGCTCTATTTTGTAATGGTAAATATAAACCATGATACAAAACTCAAAACGCATACAGTGTAACATTATGCAACCTACAAATAGGTAAAAACGCTATAGTGGAAGGTAACATTCATCACTGTGCTAAGATTGCATACAACATACAGCCGTGGATCGGCAATTGTCCTCTGATAATTTGCAGCTCACCAAAGCCAAAAGAGACTACCCATTATCAAGGGAGAATAATTATTTGGTGAGTCCAACCCTTGCACGAAACGGGGTACATACCCGAAATTCAAGAAAAGGATGTCTGTGTAAGCATAGATAAACTAAAAAGAGAACCAACAAGGAATCAGTGGCTATCTAAGTATGTACTGAAATGAAGTTACTATGCTATCCTTCATAGTATTCCCCTGTTAGAAATCAAAGAGCCCTTTGAACCTAGAATTCATCATAGAGAAATACGTTGAACCATAGATAATCACTACTGTACACAGTGTCTATGAGACTTCAGAGACATAGTCAAAAATCATCAAACTGTTTGTTCCAACAGTTAGTCCTAGCACATAGAAAACATACAGTTCATACAGTTGATCCATAAAAAGTCCAATTTACAGAAAGTTGTCGCATAGAGTGGAACCTACAGAAGACATCACATCATTTACCTAATTGGAATACCATTTCTTCCCCGCTATTCATACCTCTGGGCCATTTGGTAGACAGATCTATAATATATCGTGATTCTAGCCTGCGTAGTCGTCGTAGACGATCTCCTCCCCTGGCACTGTTTTTGATGGTATCAAGGCCAAAATATTGTAGCTGACTACGGTCTTTGTTATGTTTCTCGGCAAAGTGGCGGGCGACTGGGTAAGATGGATCTGCTTTATCAATCGCTCTAAGATGTTCCAAGATCCGTAGTCTCAGCATGTTAATGGTACTCCCTATGTAGCGGAGACCACATGGGCAGGTCAGGCAATAGACCTCTAGAGGCGTGCTACATGTAATAAATTGCTTGATCTGCAATCTCTTACCTGTGTCAGGAACCACAACAGACAAGACCCTTCTGCTCCCTGCACAGGCCTTGCACTTGCCACACGGGTAGAACCCACTCATGGTTTTTAGGGTATTGCTCTTGGGTGGAGGTTTGTCTAAATGGCTGGTCACTAGATGGTCCCCAAGAGATCTGGCTTTGCTAAAGGTAATGAGTGGGTGAGTTGGTAAATCCTCCCTGAGCACATTATCAGTCTGGAGAATGTGCCAGTTTCTGCGAAGCATGGCCCTCGGATCACCTGATCCAGCGGAGAAGGGAGATATTAGTCTAAACTTCCCACTGTCAGCCAATAAGGCTTTCGGATCCTTCCTTGTGTTGGATCTCGGTGTGAGCAGGGAGTCTCTTGGAATTGCCCTTACTCTTTTCAGGGTATTGCTCAATAGAACTTCTCCATATCCACTGGCAACAAACATACTCACACATTCCGCCGCTGCCACCTCAAAATCTTCCAATCTCGAGCAATTTCTCCGGAGTCGGAGTAGCTCTCCTTAGGGGATGCTCTTGATAAGTTGCGGAGGATGGCTGCTGCTGGCAAAGAGTGTGGAATTCCCAGCAGTGTTTTTTCTGTATAGAGCTGTGTGAATTAGGTTGTTGTCAGGGAACACCTTTAGGTCAAGATAGTCCGCTGCCACCGGACTCACTGTCCCTGAAAAGTGTAGATTGTAATCGTTTTCATTGAGCAAGTTGATGTAGGCCTTTGCTGTCTCAGATGTGCCCCGCCAGACAATAAACAGGTCATCGATGTACCTGAACCAACCCTCCGTCTTGCCCTCTGACCCATCTACGCTACAGCTCCTGGGCACCTGCTCCTCCCACCAGCCAACGAACAAGTTTGCATGGCTGGGAGCGAAGCAGGTACCCATCGCCGTTCCAGACACCTGCCTGAACAATTGATCCTCAAACAAGAAAATGTTGTTGTTCAAGCAGAACTCAGTAAATTCGAGGATCATGGTATTATGCTTAGTAAATTTTAATTGTCTTAAGTTCAGGAAGTGCTGTATAGCCTCCAGGCCATGCCGATGTTCTATGATGGTGTACAAGCTTGTAATGTCCAACACAATTAACTGGCAGCCTTCGTTCCATTTGATGTTTCGAATTTTATTTAGAAAGTCCTTGGTATCCTGGACATATGATGGTAAAGTTATTACCAAAGGAAATAAGAACTTATCAATGAAACGGGACATGTTTTCAGTGAGGCTACCAATGGATGACACAATGGGACGGCCCGGGTGGCGTTTGCTGTCTTTATGCAGTTTGGGCAGATGGTAAAAGGTCGGGGTAAGGGGTTGGCTATTACGGAGAAAGAGAAATTCATCTTTGCTCAGCATGTTGGATTCATGCCATTTTCCTATTAACCTGTCATAACTCCGAATACTTTCCTGGTATACTTCATTGGTACACTTGGTATAAAAGTTGGTGTCGGAGAGCTGGCGTAGTGCTTCGTATCTGTAGTAGTCTCTTGTTAACAACACCACGTTCCCCCCTTTATCCGAGGGTTTAATTATGATGTTATTGTCCTTGGTGAGGTTATGTAGAGCCAGTTTTTGTTGCTCTGTGATGTTGTGTTTCACAGGGTGGTTAGCCTTTTTATACTGAACTAGCGGCCCGTCCCGACGTTGTCCGGGTAAAAAAAGGCTAGGCAGCAATGGTTTTAGTATTGAAAATAACATTTACTTCAAAACTTCATGGTACACCACATTACGTGTGTCATGAGAATCAGGAAGTAGAATAAATTGGTTGTCGGAATTCCCCGACCTCGATAGCGCGACATATAACTGTCCATGAGTGAAGCAGTCCTCTCGTAAGTCTATCCCAATGACTTTGTATGTCTGACCTTGTGATTTGTTAATGGTGGATGCAAAAGCAATGTTAATTGGGAATTGTAAGCGTTTGAATTGAAATGGTAGATCAGTAGGGATCATGGGTATCCATGGAATATGGGCTAACTGTCCTGCAGCAGGGCCAGTGAGAATAGTAGTCTCTATTACATAAGGTAAAAGAGATCTAACTTGTAGGCGCGTCCCATTGCAGAGATTTGGTGGATGTAGGTTTTGTAATAACATGATAGGAACACCTACTTTCATTTGGAGTGTATGAGGGGGAAGCCCTGGTTAAGTGAGTGGAGGAATTCTTGGGGATAATGCACAGTGTCTTGTGTATCTAATACTGTATCAATGGAATTATATATTGTGGTTTCACCTGGGAATAGTTGTAGTATGTGTTCATTAATATGATTCACTGCAGAGTTTCGGGCGGCAAATATAGACCTTTCGCAAATCCATGTGTAATCTTTGCTGAGAAGATGCTCGATGTCTGGGTAAACATGTTGTATGAGTTCATGTAGTGTACAGAGACGCTTACCTAAGTTTTGTATGTTGGTAAAGCCATTTGTGTCAGGTATGTCTCTATTGGCCACTTCTATTAGAAGATCTGCAAATTGTGTATCTCCACCTCCTAAATGTGTCCTCATGTTAGTGCGCAAGGTAATAGATTGTACAGAGTTCCATAGGTGTGATGCTTTTAAGCATGCTTTTAGTATATCAGCCCGTGTTCCTGTAGGCGCCACAGGAAGAGTTTGTCGGAAGTCACCAGCAAACACAAAAGTAACACCTCCAATTATGTTGTATGAATTTCTAATGTCTTTGACAGTTCTGTCAACTGCCTCAATATGTGAGCGGTGTGTCATTGTACATTCGTCCTACATGATAAGAGACACATTTTGAAGCAGTGTCCCCAAAGGTCCGTTTTTCCGAATAGAGCATCTTGAATCCTTTTCAAGGGAAACTGTTAGAGGCAGTTCAAAGGTAGAATGTGCTGTTTTCCCAGCTGTTAGCAAAGTGGCAGCTATTCCAGATGAAGCAACAGCTAGAGCCAAATTCCCAGAAGATCGAACTTTGGCAAGTATGAGGTTGATTAGGTAAGTCTTTCCTGTGCCACCGGGGGCGTCTATCAACAATAGTTTGCCTTGCTTCTTTTCAACACTATCAACTATGGTGTTGTAGGCGAGTTGTTGATCGGGAACTAAGTTAGGCAAGTGTTGAGCAAGGTAGTTATTTAGCTCTGGAATATTGTGTGCAGTAGCGATATTGTGGTATCCAGTTAGGTTAGTTCGGACCGCTGGCGGCAGGCTGAAATCTTGTAAGGACTTCTCACTTAATAGATACAGTGAGTCTTCAATTTCTATAAGTCCTTGGTTTATGATTTCATTGTTGATAGCAGCCCGTGCCGACATTGTCCGGGTATGAATTGCTTACGGCCAGTAGTGTATTGTTTTGTAGGATTTTGTTTTGATAGCATTTCCTATCTGTGACAGGCCTGTGAAACGCTCCGATTCACAGGGCACTGCTGATGCACTTAAGAGTGTGCATTCAGTAGTGTGTGAACTCGAGTTTCCCTACTTTATTTTCCCTTGCAATATTATACAGCGCAAACTCGACAACATGGCATAAGCACAATTTACATTACAGAAGAAAACATTCATTTGCGGTAGGCACGGGGAGACAAAGCGATTTGCCTGGAATCACACGATGTTGAGCTGATGCCGAGATTCGAACGTAGCTCCCCAGCTCTAAAGTTCGCAATTCTAGAACTTGTGGCGGGAGGTGTGTCTAAAAGTGTATGTTGGTGCTGACCATCAATGAGAGAGACCTGTGCATTTTTCAAATGGGTGGTGAAAAAATATGAGTATGTTGCTGGAGATGTGGGCTGCCGTGCCACCAATGTACTTACCGGGGGAGGGTAAACACCGATCATTCCGCAACTTTCTTTCCGCATACCATCACTCCGCATACTTTCATTACGAAAGTACCATGACTCCGCAATGCCATTATAACGCATGGCATTACATTTTATATGCTTTTACTACGCATACATTTACAACGAAATTCATTGTAAATGCATGAATGGTAAAAGCATGTTTTTTTTTAATGTTTGGATAAGGTAAGTATGGGTATAGGGGTATATGTTTTGGGGTACTGAGGTATATGTTTTGGGGTGTTTGGGTATTTTAAGGGTTCAGATATAGTTTTGGGTTATGGGGTACAGGGGTAGTTTTAGGGTTTAGGGATAGGTATGGGTTTTGGGGTACAGGGGTATTTTTAGGGCTCAGGGCTAGGTTTGGGTTTTCGGGTATAGGGGTATTTTTAGGGTTCAGGGGTAGGTTTGGGTTTTGGGGTACATGGGTATTTTAAGGGTTCAGGGCTAGGTTTGGGTTTTGGGGTACAGAGGTATTTTAAGGGTTCAGATATAGTTTTGGGTTTTGGGGTATAGGGGTATGTTTAGGGTTCAGGGGTAGGTTTTGGTTTTGGGGTACCGGGGTATTTTAAGGGTTCAGGGCTAGGTTTGGGTTTTGGGGTACAGGGGTATTTTTAGGGTTCAGGGCTAGGTTTGGGTTTTGGGGTACAAGGGTGTTTTTAGGGTTCAGGGCTAGGTTTGGGTTTTGGGGTACAGGGGTATTTTTAGGGTTCAGGGCTATGTGTGTGTTTTGGGGTACAGGAGGATTTTAGGGTTCAGCGGTAGCTTTGGGTTTTGGGGTATAGGGGTATTTTTAGGGTTCAGGGGTAGGTTTGGGTTTTGGGGTACAGGGGTATTTTTAGGGTTCGGGGTAGGTTTGGGTTTTGGGGTACAGGGGTATTTTTAGGGTTCAGGGCTAGGTCTGGGTTTTGGGGTACAGAGGTATTTTAGGGTTCAGGGGTAGGTTTGGGTTTTGGGGTACAGGGGTATTTTTAGGGTTCAGGGCTAGGTTTGGGTTTTGGGGTACAGGGGTATTTTTAGGGTTCAGGGGTAGGTTTGGGTTTTGGGTACAGGGGTATTTTAAGGGTTCAGGGCTAGGTTTGTGTTTTGGGGTACAGGGGTATTTTAGGGTTCAGCGGTAGGTTTGGATTTTGGGGTACAGTGGTATTTTTAGGTTTCAGGGCTAGGTTTGGGTTTTGGGGTATAGGGGTATTTTTAGGGTTCAGGGGTAGGTTTGGGTATTGAGGTACAGGGGTATTTATAGGGTTCAGGGCTAGGTTTGGGTTTTGGGGTATAGGGGTATTTTTAGGGTTTAGGGATAGGTTTGGGTTTTGGGGTACAGGGTATATTTATAGGGTTAAGATGGGTTAGTGTTTAAGGGTGTTGGGGTATTTTAAGGACTACGGGTGGGTTATGATCAAGGGGTATTTAAAGGGAGCAGGGTGGGATTAGCACACAATATGAGACATGGCATGAAGGGTGGAACGTACCACACGCCCCCAGTGTTTGTCACGCCTCCAGCACACGCCCCCAGCACACGCCCACAGCACAACACAGACACGCCCACAAGGGACTACTTTGCTGGCACGGTTCTTTTACCTTTTAAATGTATCAGGGTCTCTGATAGGCTATGTGCGGAGGTTCCTTCCCGCAATTCCTCAAGAGTTTCGAGAGCTTCCATCTCTCTGCCCGTCAGGGCATCCGTGGCTGTTAGTCTTATACCCTTGTCACCAGTTTCTTTCAGGTGAGGACGCAGCTTAAAGTGTTTATGTAATTTGAGTTGCGTGTGAATACGAAGAGATCGATCCGGGTTTGGGTGTATTCAAGGGGGGTGTTGGGGCAAAAGGTGAGTCCAAGGCTAAGTAAATTCGTTTCACATTCTGTTAAAGTTCTATCCGTTAGATTCACCACCGTTAGATTATGGCTTGTGTTGATGGTCTGGCCGGAATTTACTTTTTGTTGCTGCGAGTACGCTTGCTCCAGTTGTTGGGCTTCGCTCTGCCTCTGCCCCTTGCGCCGCCGCTTGCCGCCGCCTGATCTCCTTGTCCGCCTTGTTTTTTTGATTGGTGTTGTTGGGCCATATCCGGCGGTTTTGTTTTGCCGTCTCGCAACCAAGTTCCCTTGATTACCTCGAATTCCTGGTGAAAAGGAGTTTTCTCACTTTCATCGGAGATGTCAGCCTGTGCTCTCTGTTGAGTTTTCGCTGCTTCTCTTGCATTCTGATGTTCGTCCGCAGATTCATTTTCAGTCACATCCGACTCCGATGTGACGATTTCAGTTGCTGGGGCAGTGCTGGACTGGAGTGCTTTGCGCGAGGCATCGTATTTTTTAGCATACGTTAATATGCGGCCTTGCAGGTAGTCATCCTCGTCTCTTTCGTACTTTTCTTGCTTTCTAGTACGTATTTTCAATTCATACTTGGTAAGACGGGATTTCATCTGGGTTTTCAGTTGGACCACTAGTTCTTTGTCCAATTACTTATCCAATTCGTCCTCCAAGGTCTTTATTTCTTCCAGCGCTTTCTCTCGGTCACTCCAAGCATACTTAATTAATATCTTGAGTGTCCCCTCCGTGTAAGAGGCTGTGTGCATTTCCCAGTCAGTCAGCAGCTTCGGATCCAGGTTCTCGTACGATGGTACGGTATGGACCCTGAGACCACGTGGTACCCGTTTTACTTCCACATAGCTAGTGAGACTAGTGGCCTCCCACCACTTTCGGATCTCACGTTCATGCAGTTTTTCTAATTTGGCCATCATTTCTTTTGTTCTCATATTCTGTAGATCAACTGGTGGCACTTTTTCCGTAACTCTTTCTCATCTATCACGATGCTTAAACATGTCCTGTGCCACGTTGCGGCATTCTGTGTCTGAGAACATTGCACCGGTTGTGAGGCGCCCGTTACAAGATAGAATTTGGGCGCATCAGTTTGGTAGGTGTAGCTTAAAGGAACTCCGTGATTAGTGAACACTCCCTGGCGCCTTGCCCCAATGACCGCTACACTCGTAATGATATCAAACGAGAGATGCAGAAAAACAGTCTTGTGACGGTCCGCTTACCCGCCGTGTTGTTCCGAGGTTTCTCCGGGTGAAAACCGGTGTGAGCCGGCGTCCTCCAGGCGTCCTCCCGTACTCTCCACGGCAGTCGTGGACCGCCCACCAATCGACCTTGCTGCTAGCGCTGGGGCGGTGCTCCGGAGACTACTGCGTCCAACGCTCCTTTCCCTCGAAATCCTGTGCACTCGTAGGCGGGTGCTGTCAGCGGCTCGAAGGAAGCCGCGAAACACTGCGCTCGTCGATCCCCGGCTGATCCCCAGGAATGAAAACAGCACTCGGGAGGTTCCTCGTCACAGAGTTAGTTTATTAACTATAAGCTACACCACAGACGCGTTTTGGCGATTTGCCTTCTTCAGTGTGTGTCTCCAACAAGGCAACCTTGTAAGTAGCAAAAATGGATAGCACACACGCAAATCTTCAAGCTGGGTGCTTTTACTGTGCAGACCCTCTCTGACAGACGCATTTCGCCTCACAGTTTCATCAATGTCAGTTTGTTTGTACATACACAGAAGTATTTGAAATCACAATACGTGACATGTAGGTGTAAACATTAAAAATGGGTTTATGTAGCATTGAGTATACAATTCATGGTGGCCATCTTGTACTATGTTATATCTACAAAAGTGAATAATAAAATACAAAGCAACAAAAGTGCTTAGTGCTTTTTGCAAGGTTTTTAAAAGAACAACTTGATAGCAGTGGAACTCTGGGTGAATCGAAACTGCAGTGCGTCTTTTGATATATTCAATTTACAATTTCTTGTTTTTATTCATGCACTTATTTTGCAGCTTCTAAACAAATATAATGGTGTACTTTACCATCACCCTTATGTTCTCCATAATTGTGTCCCGAATGGGCAGTCACACTGTCAAGCCTGTTTATGAGAGAGGCTTATTTCTCAGTATTCGGCTTAGACATTATATTTACATATCTTGGTTTGTTTTAACCCCTTATCTCAGCTAGGGTATCTGGTTTAACTATATCCAATACATATTATTATTCTAGATGGGTCCACAGCTCCTCATCGCTGTTTAATCCTGTTGGTGCTTTGGTTTGGAGATCGATTATATATCTTGACTCCAAAGCTCAAAGTTTTCTCACCCTGTCCCCACCTCTTTCATGTCTCTCTACCCGATCTATACAGAAGAATTTTAAAAGATCCCTGTTGCTCTGGTGGTATATTTCGAAATGACGTGCAACAGGGTATGTAGCATCTTTGTTTATAATAGCGCTCATATGTTCCAGGATGCACTTTTTTGTCTGATTAATGGTGCTAACAATATATCTTTTCTGGCAGGGACATGTCAGGCAGTATACTGTGAAATCTGAATTGCAGTTCAAGAACTGCTTTATTTCTCTGACAGGCCTAGGATCCCCTGGTCTGCCATTAAAAATAGTCATTTTATTGCTGTTTTTGCAGGCTTTGACATTTTTGCAGGGAAAGAAGCCATTGATCCCCAGTCTGTTTTTGGTTGCTGGTGTTTGATTAAAGTGGCTGTGTATCAAGTGGTCCCCCAAAAAGGGCACCTCCTATATGTGATTAATGGATGCTCTGGAAGATGGTCTTTAAGGACACTATCTGTCTGTAAAATATGCCTGTGAAGGTGTTTGTTTCGATTTTTTGGCCACTAGTAGATCCCTTCCATTGTTTTTTGGACCTTAACTTCTGCCTGATGCAAATCTGCGTATGTATACCCTCTTTCTTTAAATCGCTGTATAGCCTCCTCTTTAGCTATTTCAAAGCTGGTTTCAGTGGTGCAATTGCACTTTAGGCGCAAAAGCTCGCCATAAGGTATACTTTTTATTAGGCTTTTTGGGTGATGATTGCCCGCGTGCAGGACAGCATTGCCCGCTGTAGGCTTTCTGTACAGACGTGTCAATAGGGTTAAGTTTTCAATATACACTTCCAGGTCTAAATAGCTAGCTGAAGAGTCACTAATGTGACACGTAAATTTCAAATTCAAGTCGTTATTGTTTAGCGAGGCAACGTACTTCTCAGCCGAGGAAAGGCTGCCACGCCAGCCAACAAAAAGGTCATCTATATACCATGACCATAATACGATCTTGTCCATCCACAGCTCATTATGTTCCCCCAAGGCGAAGTGCTGAACAAAAAAAATTATATATATATATATATATATAAAAAGCCACCATGTATATTGATTTGTTCCTCCAAGAGCATGTTTTATCACTAGAATCATACATCCAGGATTCGAGTGATCTTTTGAGGAAATTGGAGGGCTTTGAGTGGAAGAGTGACTACTGGTTGATTACACTAGATGTGTCGTCGCTATACACAAGTATAGTGCATGCAGATGGGCTCAGGGCTGTAGAGTTCTTCTTAGGCAGACGACCCATAGAGCTGTACGAGCACAACCGAATGCTGCTAACCATGATCAGTTTCTGTCTGCACCACAATTTCTTTATGTTTCTTCATCGTTATTACCAGCAAGTCAGGGGTGTTGCCATGGGGGCCTGTTTCTCTCCTAGTTACGCCTGTCTCCACATGGGTTACTGGGAGAGACAGGTCCTCAGGGGCATTCACCATGACACCTGTACCAATCATATCATCAGATGGTACAGGTATATCGATGATATACTTTTGGTGTGGCGGGGAACACGTGAAGCAGCGGTCAGCTTCATTGAAACCTTGAATACCAACTCATTTAATTTGTCTTTCACGTCACATATCAGTCAACAGGTGGCGCACTTCCTAGATATCACTCTGGAGGTCAGTGAAGGAAGGCTTGAAACTAAGCTGTATAGGAAGCCCACGTCGGGCAACACCATTTTGCATGCGGGAAGTCATCACCCCCCACATTTGATTAGAAGCATCCCCTATGGGGAGATGCTTAGAATCCGTAGGGTGTGTAGTACGGACTCCCACTGCAAAAGTGCACAGGCTGCGAGCAAAGAAAGATTTCTAGCACGCGGGTACAGCGAGCAGCTTATCAATACAGCCATAAGAAAAGCCAATGCATTATCTCGGACCCAAGCACTGACCCGCAAGAAAGATCAGAAAGACAAGGCAGTGAACCAGGAGCTTCCAATCAGACTAATTTGGACCTACAATAGTCAGCACGGGGCGCTTAGAAAGATTGTCAACCAATACTGGAATCTTATCAAACTTGATCCAGTGATTGGTGAGCAAATGCCTATTAAGCCAGTTATCGCTTATAGAAAGGCATTTTCGTTGCAGGATGCGCTAGTCAAGTCTAGCCCGGAGGTAATACCACCCAAAAACTGGCTAGCTGCCAGTCGAGGGTTCAGGAAATGCTCCAGCTGCAAAGCTTGCGCTCAGGGACTCAATAAAACGGAGTTCCTCACTGCATTCTCAATGGTACCCCGTAAGATTAACAAACAACTTACATGCAAATCGGAGTACGTGGTGTACGTGCTGGAGTGCCCATGTGGCCTGCAGTATATTGGTAGTACCAAATTGCAGGTCCACAAACGGGTACTCCAGCACATCAGAGCCATCAACACCAATGACACCACCTACCCGGTTGCGCGGCATTTTAAGGAGTTCCATGGCAACAACAGTGGTCTCCTTAAATATTATGCCATTGACTCTGTAGGCCCACTCAGGAGGGGTGGTAACCGGGAAGGGATCTTGAGGGCGCTCGAGACCAGATATATCCTGGAGATGGATAGCAAGAGCCCGAATGGGCTTAATTCTACAGAGGATTTTCACACCTGTTTGTAATACCTTGTGTATTTAAACCACTATCCATCAAACCGATATCCTGTAGCCTCTCTGCGCCTTAATCGTAGGATGATGATTGGACTCCATCGGTTTACCGTTTTTGTTGTCACCTGTACATAGTAGTGTTGGCCCAAACTGTTCAACATGACCATATATGAATTTAGACACTAGGTCATTGTAAATTGGTTTGTTGGTTGCTACTTTCCTAAAAAACAAATGAATGTCACCATAAAAGTTTTTAATGTAATTTTGAGAAAAAAAGTATGTTGCACTTAGTTTTATTTTTCACTTCCTTTTGTTTACATTCACATTAGGTATGGGTGATTGGTGTGGGAGTTTGAACGTTCTTGCAAATAGTTCAGGGGGAATGTCAGCAGGTACTTTAAATAAAGCCCTGCATAACTAGCCATACTATAACAATCCAATTATTGATTAGATGTTTCATCAGTAATTGGGGACAAGAGTGTACAATCCACAATTTCTACGAATGTGTATATATATCAAATATATTGTATATATTTTAGAACATGTGGTTTTAAAAGTATTATTGTGCATTGTATATACGTGCAGTTTCAGCACTTATGCGGTTATTCTTTTGTAATGAATTTATCATTGAGACAAATATTTTGCATTCTATGTAAATATGTGCTTTCTTGCATTGCATTTTGCACAAACTCCGTTTGCCCAATGGGGTTTACCAATGAATTTGACTGGATTGTTACAAAGATCGGCTAGTAAACAAAAACTGTATTTAAACAGTGATTAATTTTTCAGGGCTTGTATATAGATATATATTTATTTGTTGACATAAATTGCCCCGGTTTAATTACAGCAATAGCAGTTACTCTCTCCTGTTGTGATTTGTAAATACTCCCACTGTGTTCAAATTCACCAATCGAATGTTTCCCGCAATTGTGAATGTCCCTTTAAATTCCCTGCACCTCTCTTAGTGCGCCATGTGACCAAGGCCTCCGTGCAGGCCGAAACGTTATGCTGCCGTGGTGTACTTTTGAATAAACTGAACTCACCTGCACTCTGGGTCTTCCTGTTCTTTCCTGTGTGTTGTCGATGATTGCGGACTGGCGCAGTGAGAAGGATAGTGTGGATATATATATATATATATATACCTACTGGCACTCACCAGTAGGTCAGTATAGTTAGGATAAAGTTTCCATAGGAAGAAAGTTTTTTCATTTAGCAATAGCTTTGGCGTCGTATGATGAGTTCTCGCATACATTTCCAAGCTAGTTTGCCACTCACTTCGGCTGCTGTCTTGAAAATTTCGGGGGGATCCATCACGTGAGGGCTGAAAAAAGGGGGGTTCGCAAAACACATTTATTCCATGTTTATTTCCATAGGAACGTTAGACAACAGAATTACACCAAATTTGGCAGAAAGGTAACTGTTGGTTCAGACAGTGACTTTTTTGTTAATTGGTGTAAATTTGTTCAGTAGTTGAGGAGTCATTTAAAGAAATTTCCAACTGTATATATAGGGACTCGGAGGATCATCGACCCTTCCCCATCTCATGATCAGATCTGATTGGCTGCCAACACTTCAAACTAGGAAGCATTGGCAGCCATCTTGGGACTCGGCTTGAGCAGTGTCCCAGAAAATACTTTTTTAAAAAAAAGAAAAGGGGGCAAGGAAGAAATGCTTTGACCCGGTATGCCTCTTGAGGGGATCCCACAGGGACACAGCAGGGCAAAATAAACATTTTTAAAATACAGTTTTAGCTGGATCAGCGCGTGGGTTCCCACACTTCATTAGTTGTTAGCCCGTGGGTGGACCAGGTCCCGGGGGCATTTGTACAATATGGGAGGGAGGGCACATTGGCTCCCCTCTTGGAGCCTATTATTGCAATACCTCCCTGGGGCTTATTCCTCTATAAAGGGGGGCCTCTTTGATTCCCCTAGGCCCCAGGGACAATCACCTCTCTGGGGCCACATGCCCCCGATAAATCAGGGGGGCTCTTGAACCCACCCGTGCCCCGGGAACCTCCAACTCCCAGGGGCTAATTTATTAATATGGAGGGCCTCTAGCCCCAGGGACCACCACCACTCCTGGGCCAAAATGAATATATATTGGGGGCCCCAGGGACCCCCTGTCCCTGAGGACCACCCGAGGACCACATCCTCCCTGGGGCCATCTTCTATTTAATTAATTGGGAGAGGGGGCTGTATGGCCACCCTCCCCAGGGCATTCTGGGCCCTAAGGACTGCCACCTCCCTGGGGTAGGCCCAAAAGAAAGGAGGAGGCAGTGTGGCCCCCCTACTCAAGCCATAGATGGGCCTGCGGATCATTTGAGATTACATCAGCAATGTCATTAACCATGTCATGAGTGATGTAATATGTGATGTCATAAGCAGTGCATTGCGAGGGCGTAAGTTATAGTTAGCTCAGGTAACTATTACTGCTGAATTTCACTGGTTTTGTATGAGTGAAATATTAGCCTATCTATAATGTTCCTGTAACCTAACTATAATGTGCCTGTAACCTTTGTTTTAAAAAAAATGAATTTCTATGTTTTTTTAACAGGTAGTCGCATTTGAAGAGTGATAGGAAAATGGCACTGGCTCTGACCAGCTCACAGTAATCAAGATATAGATATCCTACCTCCAGTAGGTAGTCATAGTTAGGACCATGTTTCCATGAAAAAGCATTTTTTAACTTGCCTATATCTTTGGCGCCATTTGATGAAGGTTCACAAAATGTTCCCCAGAAAGTGTGCCAGTGATTTTTGTGGCGCATGGAAAGTTTCATGTTGATCTGTCAAGCGGGCCAAGAAAAAGGAGAGTCAAAAAGTGTTTTTTCCAAGCTAACTTTCCTCGAGATTTTAGACATGACTACAGCTCAAACAACTGGACAGAATTACACCAAATTTGGCAGAAAAGTAGCCATTGGTGCAGAAAGAATTATACCAAATTTGGCAGAAAGGTAGCTCTTGGTCCAGAAAGTACCCTTTCTGTTATTTGGTGTAAATACGTTCAGTAGTGTTTGACTTATTAAACACAAACAAATTGGTATATATAGGGACGTGGATCCTCCGAGGATCTGACAGTCGCCATGCTGAAATGTGATTGGCTGCCATCAATTCAACCAGGAAGAGTTGGCAGCCATCTTGAGACTCGACTTCAGCCGAGACCCATAAAAACATTAAAAACAAGATAAGGGGGCAGGGTAGGACTACCCTGACCCCCTTGCACTAGTCATGGGGTAATAGAACGACATCACAGACCAAAAGAACTATTGTTGTCATTTTTGGTGAGGAAATGTGACAGAACCGTGAGTCTGTGGCAAAAAAAGAACAGGCTCCTGTGCTTGTTCTGAATAGAGGCCCAGGTGGACCATTTCCTGGGGCATTTTTTTTAAAGAAGGAAGGGGGCACAAGGCCCCCCCCCCCTCCCAAGGCTCATTAAGCTCTGGGGACCATCACCTCCCTGGGGCTTTGTTTTAGAAAATTGAGGTGCCCTGTGCCCACCACCTCCTGGGCATCTAAGAAGCCCCTGGGACCACCACCTCTCTGGGAGAATAAAATGAGTTGGCATTGGACACATGGACCCCATGGACCCCCTGGACCCCCTGGACCCGAAGACCACGACCTCCCTGGGGCCTAAACAATAATTAATACTGGGAGAGGGTGCACAGCCCCCATCCTGGGCAGTGTCCGGGGTCGCAATCACAACCTCCCAGGGGCGGGCACACGATCGGAAAAGGAAGGGGGCTGTGTGGCCCTCCTCCTGGACCCATTAATTGACCCCCGGGGCTGGCTCCTGCTATGTCAGAGACTCATGCACTCCCTCAGAGACGCATGCAGAGACTCATGTACTCACTCATAGGCCCACTCACAGACTGACACACCCACTCACAGACTCACTTAGAGACTCCTACACCCACTCACAGACCCACTCAGATACTCATGCACTCATTCACAGACCCACTTAGAGACTCATGTACTCACTGGCAGACCCCCACACACACCCACCCACAGACTCACTTAGACTGACACACACTTATGGAGGCAGTCACAAACCCACTTAGACACTCAGACACCCACTCACAGACCCACTCAGATACTCACACACCCACTCAGACACCCCTTTATACTCTCACACACCAACTTAGACAGCCACTCAAACACTCATGCACCCACTCGCAGACTCACTGAGACTCACATACCCACTCACAGATCTACTCAATTACTCATGTACCCACTCACAGACCCACTCAAACACTTTAACACCTACTCACAGACCCAATCAAACACTCACACACCCAGTGAGACACTTATGCAGGCACTCCCAGGCCCACTCAGCATCTCACACACCCACTCTTACACCCAGAGAGACACTCATGCACTCACTCATACACCTACTGAGACACTCATGCACTCACTCAAACTCAAATGTCACAAGTTACACGTAGAAAAAAAACAACCTTAGATATTCACTTAAAAAATGAAAGGTCACAGGGACGTTACAGTTAAGAAATAGAATTAAAAAAACATTGAAATTCTTTGTGAAAAAATAAGGTTACAGGAACGTTGCAATTAGTAAATAGAATTCAAATCCCTTAGAAATTCATTGAAAACAAAGGTTACAGGGACATTATAGTTAGGTTCAGATTTTACTCATACAAAACCAGTGAAATTCAGGAGTTACAATTACCTGAACTAACTATAACTTACACCCCGCAATGCACTGCTAACGAACTTCCATATTACATCACTTATGACATGGTCAGTGACATCACTGACGATATCACTGATAACATCTCAATTAACATCACTGATGACATCATCCACAGAACCACTAACAAACCCAATCACACTCCCATAGAACCTCTCTTGCCACTCCCACCCAACACCTCCCATACCCATTCACAGACCCATATCAGTACTCACACAGCCAATCACTCATCCAAAGAGCCACTAACATATCTACTCACTCGTACTGCTACTCTCACACCCACTCAATCACCCATACAGATACTCACACAGCCACTCACTCACCCATACAGGTACTGACAGACCCACACACTCACCCATGCAACCACTCACACTGTCACTCACTCACCTTTACAGCAAATTACTCATCCAGTCATACAAACATATTGACACTTATACATGTATCCATATACCTTTACACCCACTCAAGCACCCATACAGAAATTCACATAACCATTCACTCACCCATACAGGTACTCACACACCCACACATTCACCCTTACAGCCACTCACACTGTCATTCATTCACCAATACAGCTAGTTACACACCCACTCACCCGTAAAACTACTGACACCACAGCCTCACACCCCCATACAATCACTCACATACCCACAGAAGCACTAACATAACCATTCACATATCAATACAACCGCTCACTCACACTCAACCACCCTTACAACCACTCACACAGACATTCAATCTCCAATACAGCCACACACACACACACACTCACCTATACACACATTAAAACAGCTACTCACTCACTCATACACCCACTCACACACCCACTCCCTCTCCCATACAACCACTTACACAGTCACCCAGTCACAATACAGCCACTCACACACCTATTCAGCCACATACTAAGCCTCTCACTCACCCATACAGCTAGTCACATAACTACTAACACATCCATACAGCAACTCACACACCCATACAGCCACTCAGACACTAAGACATATAGTCATACAGCCAATCTATGTTAGAAATAGCATGACTAATTACTAATATAGAAAGAATAGTAATGTAACTTATGATGTAGCTAGATCTTTAAGTCTCAAAAACATTTATGAGACACAGTCACAGGATGATGTCCTCGGTGATGTCAGCAGTGATGTCAATTGAGATGTCATCAGTGATGTCATTGACCATTTCATGAGTGATGTAATATGTGAGGTCATAAGCAGTGCATTGCGGGAGCATATGTTATAGTTATCTCAGGTAACTATAACTGCTGAATTTCACTGGTTTTGGACGAGTGAAATCTGAGCCTAACTATAATGTCCTGGTAACCTTTGTTTTTTTCAGTGAATATATATGCAAGTGTATGTTGTTTGTATAGAGAATACCAGCCAAAAGGTAGCAGGCATGGGCAAAGACAAGCTTAAAGTCAATTAGTAAAAGGAGAGGAAGCTGGGCCATGGGCACTAAATGCACTGTAATGCAGTGTTCTTTAAATAGGTGAGTCTTCAACTCTTTCCTAAATTGTAGTAGCATTGGTGTAGCCTGATGAATAAGAGGATGTTGCAGGAATGCTGAGAATCATTAGAAAAAGGTGAGCTTGTCTGCAAGAAATGCGGAGTGCATCTCGTGATGGGTTTGTAAGTGATGTAGCTGGTTTTGAAGATGGTGCGGGCTAGTAAGGCAAATCACTCTTCCTAAACTCCCTATATTCAATTTAACATTTTGGCTTTCTCTATGCAATACATTTTTGTATTTCCTATACTGGATACACTATAAGAAAAAAGAGCACAGAACACATTTTTCAGCATTTATTTTTTGCTTCCGCTCGTGGTTCCTTAAAGGGGGTTCCCATGGGCTGCAGATAGTGATGAAAGAGGGCAGTGGCTTCAAAAAGATGCATTTCAAACTAGATGCCAAACTACGTCTTTGAAGTGAAACGAGTGTCATTGATTTTCCAAGAGTAGCATAACTAAAGCTCTTAAAATGCCCTTCCCATGATGTTGGTTAGCATATTGAAAGTTATTTGAGTATCCCAATCCACGAAGATTCTACATTTTCTGCGACGCGTCTTCCTGTTTCAGGCACATATAAGGCAGCACTTTCATGAGCATGGGGTGTCACAACGCATTTAAGGCCCTGGCATTTCGCTGTGCCGAATGCCGTTTTGCCCTGCTTTTTTTCCTTAAGCAGGATGGATAATTTTCTTTGTGAATCATTTCTTGGCTCCGCTCGGCTTTTTTCTCCTTCATGACATTTAGGAGGAGTTTGGTGGTTTACTCTTGTCACCATCGTTGACTTCATCTTCAATCACTGGTTACAAGGATTGCCAAATGAGTTTTTTCCCCTTTGTGGGATTTTGTCTCCAGACAGTGGTGATCTAAAGGAGACAATTGTCACCTTTCACATATGTTAGACTGTGCTCGGCGGCACATTGGCTATTCAGAGGATTCGCCCTTTCATCAGGCAAAGTAGAAGGCATGACTCAGCCTCCTGTCCTTGACAAATGTCTGAGCTTGTGGGTTCTCTCTATCCTCAAGGCCACCTGGGCTCTCTGTTGATTCATATTTTGAGTTATGTGTCGTTTTTCATTTTCTGACCATGCCCACCAGTAGATTCTCCGTTACAAAATGAGGTGACATGGTGGAGAACGACAGGGACAGGACGGTAAACATGAGAAATTATGCCATACACTTCTTGAAAAATCATATAAGACAAGGCTCTGTCAATATGCAGACTCGGATAATGTGAACTGTCTAGAGAAAACAGTGTTTAAAAATATTGTTACCAAGTTTTCTTATCGGTGAACCTTAGTTATCAAAGATCCATGGAATGGATATTTGGCACATCTTTCAAGTACTGGACTATTTGAGAGTGTGCCTTCAATACTGCCTTTGCAACCTATTACTTTTATTCAACAGTTCATAAATATGTGACCCATTTTTTGTGCATTTTCACACTAAATATTTTCATATGGTGGATTACCAAACACCCCTGAAGAGGATCAGATTTTTTTGCACACCATGAAAGTATTGTAGTATTTTACAGGTGTCCCTTTGGAAATATCCCTAAAACATATTACCGTTAACAACAGTATTTGGAAAATTATACTGTAAAATGGATCACTGCCCCTCGTTGTTTTTCAAATGTCTTTAGGGAAGAACCTTCTCTAGTCGCAAGGGAGAGCTGAGCTGGGCCTTGTTTGCTACAATTCCAGCCGTTTAGTTTGGTACTAAAATGTTTCTCCATTTCAATCCTGGTATTAAATTCTGCTATCCTGCATTGATAGCAGGAGACTGCAACATGTAACACCCACAGAAAATATTGCAACTAACATTATTAACCATTCTCACAGAAAAAAGGCTTTACATGTCCAAATATCACACTTGTGAAGTTCATATTTTACATTAAAATATATATATATATATATATATATATATTACTACAGGCACAAAGGAAAGTATATCAATTCTTTGCAGGGGTACATGTGAAAGATAGTGGAGCTTCAATTAATGTATATTGTTGGCATCAGTCATTGCACTCCTTGATTCAAAGGGGAATACTAACAACAAAATGTCGGAGTGTAGTGTTACTCTAAAATTGATAAAACCCACTCCGACATTTTTAAAAGGCAGGGATGTGCCATATTGACATAAATACGGCGCACCCCTGTGTTTTCCATAGCACTGGTCGTAATAAAGCTGCCTAGCACCAGCGTAGGCACCCTTGCGCTATGTTGTAAGGATGCCTGCACTGCAAAGGCGAATGACTATGTGAAGGAAGGGAAAAGGTGATTTGCCTTTTCTATGTGTGCTGCAGAACACATGGAAAGAGCAAAAAACAAGGAGAAATTAATAATTTGTCCTCTTATCACCAGTCTAAGACCAGCTATTCCCTGGTCTTAGTTTTTCGTGCTGCCCCTGCATTGTAAATATGGGGCAACAGCAAAAAGCAATGGATATTGCAGGAGACACCCACTGCAATACCTATTGCAGGCTCCTTTCATGCTAAGTGAAGCGTGAAAAGGGGCCTTATTTACAAGGCTGTGTTAAACCATGTAAAGTGGCTTAAAGATGCTTTATAAATAAGGAGAAGGGGATATTCGATGACGTTTTGGTGGCAGTATATCCTTGTCAATAAGGCCAAAATTATTTCAGGGAACACAGGATATTTTTTCCACCACACCATACCAAAGAAAACAGCAAATGCTATTAAACTACTACATTAAAGAATCAAAACCATTTAGAGAAGACTCTGTCAGGTCTTCCAATCTCAAAGATGTGGCCTATATTAGAAATTACCTCCTTTAGGCTCCAGCATATTTCTGAATGCTGCCATATGGCATTCATGAAGCCAGACCCGAAAAGAGAGAGTTCCAGAATTAGCACATGCTTGTATTTCCTAAAGGTTCCTTCTTTCTTCCTGATCCAATGCCGTGTGTTTCTATAACAATAATATTCATTATATTTAGGCAACGAATGCTACCAACTGTGACAAACTCTTAGGGGTCCATTACGATGTCGGGCGGTTTGCCACCGCCAGGCTGGCGGTGGCCACCGCCGGCCTGGCGGAGGCAAACCGCCCAACATCGCAAGCCCAAATCCCCCCCCGCCATATTAGGATGGCGGTGGGGAAGGTGGCGGTGCAAAGTACCGCCCGCCTGTTTTCCGCCCCGGTTGCATTGCGGCCGGGGCGGAAAACGAGTAACATGCAGGCGGTGTCTGTCAGACACCACCCGCAATATTACAATGGGCTTTTTTCAATGCCTTTCCGTGGCGGCAATGCTGCCACGGAAAGGCATGCTGTGTTCACTCTGGGGGGCCCCCTGTGGGCCCCCAGAGTGAAGGCTAAAGGGGGGTGGCACACGGGGGGGTACCTGAGGTACCCCCTGCCTTTGCATAATTGAAGAGGCAGGCACCGCGTGGTGCCTGCCGCTTCGATTGTGCAAAGGCGTGCTTTTGTTTTTAACATTGTGGCGGGCGGAGCAGTGAGACCCGCCCGCCACAATGTTAAATTGAGGACGGGCGCATCCTAATGGCAATGTCGGGACCCCCGCCCTTTAGACGGGCGGTTCCGAGTTCCGCTAGGGTGGCGGGCGGGCAAAGCCCGCCCGCCATCCTAATGTGCCCCTTAGACTCCACATTTTTTTATATCAGCATTTTTTAAGATATAAATAAACAATTCACCAAAGAATGTGATACCCAAATAGTTCTTCAACGCAAAATCCATCTCCCAACTCTATGGACTGGTGTATACACAATCCCATCTGTATTCTTCTATTGGGGCTTTATTTCCTGGATCCAAACCAATGGGAAGGATTACTCTAGGTAAAACAATTGAATGCAAATCTCTTTGGGATATCTTTGCTATAAGGGAGCCCCTACTCTCATGTGTTTATGCTGGATATTGCAATGCAATCTGTCCAACCATTCATATTTCTTTAAAAGTGGGCATTGCCGGATACTAAATACCATTCCCAGCACTGTGCAGCTGTCCATGTCACCCAAGGGTGTCAACAGAGAGGACAACAGTTTAGTATCACCCCCATACCATTGCGAGGAATTCTGTTCCTCTGGGAGTGCCATAGGGGCACCAGGCGGAAGTGTGCTCCCTATGAAAGATGGCTTGGAGGTGGGCAGGTGTGCCCAATGGGAATGCGGCCAGCTCAAGCGCCTTGATCTCTTTTTGTGCTTGGCATTTTTGTACCCACCTACCCAACTATTGGTTAAGAGGCTTCTTTTCTTGCCTAACGATGATGTTTCAGAGTCAAAAGACGGAGTAAGATGGTGATCCTAAAGTTGTGAGAAACAACACGTATATACAGAAGGTGGCTCTATGAGGCGCAAATAGGTTGCACAAGTCACAGGGAGTCATTATGGCAGGGACTGGAAAAATGATGGCGTTCCCTCAATTCTTCAAGGGGCAGTTTATATACTGGGCAACTGTGGAGAGTGGTCTAGGTTCTCTCTGACTTATTGCAAGCTCGAGCATTGTAACAAATATTGGAGTGGCAAGAGTCCTCTACATTTAATAAACTGGCAATAAAAATTAGCAAACGTGAGAGTTCTCTACTCTTTATGAACTTGAAATTTAAATGGCAAATATTAGTAAAGAGTGAAACAGCTCAAGCTCATTCCTGATGTCTTGCTGACACCCGGACTGCTCATAAGCCAACCTGACCTGCGCAGTCAATAAACCTGTAACAAACATTTCCTACAAAAAAGTTGTTTTGTGTCAGTTGTTAAAGTCTTCGCTGCATAAAGTGATTATCTTCTTCATTCTCGGGAAAGCTGGAGTAACAATGCTATGTATTAGATTAGGAATCTCCAAACTTCCTACATTCCCCCTCATTCCTGGGTTCTATATATTGCAAGCATTTTACAATGACAGCAGGAACCATGTACAATCGATTCCTGCTGCAGTTGTCATTAAAGTACAGCAACCACTGGGGAGGGTAAATGTTGCAGAGGATATACAGTCAAAATATCGAGTTTTTCTTATCGATTTGCATTAATATCCTTTAAAAAATATAGAATGGACCGAATATCGACTGGACAGAATATAGACTACAAAAATATCGAATAGGATAGCATTAATATCGAATTAAAAAATATAGAATGGACATAATATCGAATGGACAGAATATAGACTACAAAAATATAGAATGAACAGAATATAGACTACAAAAATATCGAATTTTTATGTTAGTATATGTTTGAAAAGTGTATATTTATTTTATTATTTATATTAATTAATTATTTTTATGGTATTTAATTTTTGCGTAATATAATTCTGTAGCGGGTTGTGGGTTTATAGGGGAATAGGGTGGGAAGTAATTTAATTATAATTAATTAAATATGTTAATTTATTCATTGGTATTTATTCTGACTTAATTGTTAATTAATTATTATTGGTAATTAATTAAAATATAATTGGTAATTATTTTTAATTAATTTAATAATTGACAATTATGTTAATTTTAGTAATTTATTTTCTGTAGTGGGTTGTGGGTTTATAGGGGAATAGGGTGGGAAGTAATTTAATTATAATTAATTAAATATGTTAATGTATTTATTGGTATTTAATTTGAATTAATTGTTAATTAATAATTAATTGGTAATTATTTTTAATTAATTGATTAATTGATAATTATGTTAATTTTAGTAATTTATTTTCTGTAGTGGGTTGTGGGTTTATAGGTGAATAGGGTGGGAAGTAATTATAATTATAATTAATTAAATATGTTAATTTATTTATTGGTATTTATATTGAATTAATTATTGATTATTTATTAATTGGCAATTAATTAAAACATAATTGGTAATTAATTAAAATTAATAAAATAATTGATAAATATGTTAATTTTAGTAATTTATTTTCAGTAGCGGGTTGTGGGTTTATAGGGGAATAGGGTGGGAAGTTATTTAATTATAAATAATTAAATATGTTAATTTATTTATTTGTATTTGCTGTGAAATAATAGTTAATTAATTATTAATTGGTAATTAATTAAAATATAATGGGTAATTAATTTTAATTAATTTATTAATTGATAATTATGTTAATTTTATTAATTTAGTTTTGTAGTGGGTTCTGGGTTTATTGGGGAATAAGGTGGGGAGTAATTTAATTGTAAATAATTCTATTAAAAAAAAATTATTTGATCAAATGTTTAATTATTTTATAATTGTTAATTAATTTATTGTTAATTGGTAATTAATGTGTATTAGTACGTAATTATTTTTATGAATTAATTTTTATTTGCATTTTTAATTGATTATTTAATATATTATATAAAAGTGTTAAGTATTTTAATTAATTTGTAATTGGTATTATTATTTATTTTATTTTTATTTATATATGAAGTATTTACTTTCCCTACTGTTGCACTCACTGGAGTGGGAATAGTAATGTTTACTCTCCTGCTATCCAATGCTTTCCCTACTGTTGCACTCACTGGAGTGGGAATAGACATTTTTACCCCTATGCTATCCAACGCTTTCCCTACTGTTGCACTCTCTGGAGTGGGAATAGTAATTTTTATCCCACCGCTATCCAATGCTTTCCCTACTGTTGCACTCTCTGGAGTGGGAATAGTAATTTTTACCCCTACGCTATCCAAAGCTTTCCCTACTGTTGCACTCTCTGGAGTGGGAATAGTAATTTTTACCCCTACTCTATCCAACGCTGTCCCTACTGTTGCACTCTGTGGAGTGGGAATAGTAATTTTTACCCCTACGCTATCCAGTGCTTTCCCTACTGTTGCACTCTCTGGAGTTGGAATAGTAATTTTTACCCCTACGCTATCCAATGCTTTCCCTACTGTTGCACTCTCTGGAGTGGGAATAGTAATTTTTACCCCTACTCTATCCAACGCTTTCCCTACTGTTGCACTCTGTGGAGTGGGAATAGTAATTTTTACCCCTACGCTATCCAGCGCTTTCCCTACTGTTGCACTCTGTGGAGTGGGAATAGTAATTTTTACCCCTACGCTGTCCAGCGCTTTCCCTACTGTTGCACTCTCTGGAGTTGGAATAGTATTTTTTACCCCTACGCTATCCAGCGCTTTCCCTACTGTTGCACTCTCTGGAGTGGGAATAGTAATTTTTACCCCTACTCCATCCAACGCTTTCCCTACTGTTGCACTCTGTGGAGTGGGAATAGTAATTTTTACCCCTACGCTGTCCAGCGCTTTCCCTACTGTTGCACTCTCTGGGGTTGGAATAGTATTTTTTACCCCTACTCTATCCAGCGCTTTCCCTACTGTTGCACTCTCTGGAGTTGGAATAGTAATTTTTACACCTACGCTATCCAACGCTTTCCCTACTGTTGCACTCTCTGGAGTGGGAATAGTAATTCTTACCTCTACGCTATCCAACGCTTTCCCTACTGTTGCACTCTCTGGACTGGGAATAGTAATTTTTACCCCTACTCTATCCAGCGCTTTCCCTGCTGTTGCACTCTCTGGAGATGGAATAGTAATTTTTACCCCTACGCTATCCAATGCTTTCCCTACTGTTGCACTCTCTGGAGTTTGAATAGTAATTTTTACCCCTACGCTATCCAACGCTTTCCCTACTGTTGCACTCCCTGGAGTGGGAATAGTAATTTTTACCTCCACACTATCCAATGCTTTCTCTACTGTTGCACTCTCTGGAGTGGGAATAGTCATTTTTACCACTACGCTATCCAATGCTTTCCCTACTGTTGCACTCTCTGGAGTGGGAATAGTAATTTTTACCCCTATGCTATCCAGCGCTTTGCCTACTGTTGCATTATCTGGAGTTGGAATAGTATTTTTTACCCCTACGCTATCCAACGCTTTCCCTACTGTTGCACTCTCTGGAGTGGGAATAGTCATTTTTACCACTACGCTATCCAACGCTTTCCCTACTGTTGCACTCACTGGATTGGTAATAGTAAATGTTACCCTTTCCGCTATCTTACATTAAATATTGATTAATTTTAAGATTATTTAAGTATTGTAGGTATGTTTAAGTTCATTATATTTATTATTTCATTAATTTTAAGTAATTTAAAGCATTTTTAAAAATTCGATATTTTGGCTAAGTATAGTTTTTTACATCGATATTTTTGATTTGATATTTTTGTACTTACCTGTTTGGAGATAGGAGGTCGATATTTTGGCATTCTATATTTTTACCTCGATATTTTGGTAGGTCGATATTTTGGCATTCTATATTATGTCAGTGATCCGTGGCAGAGGGCACAAGGGTGCGTTGAATACCCTGTACCTTAAACGTGTCTCTACCCAGTGTCTCCTCACCCAGTTCCAATGGCAGCTGCACTTAATTACTGCTACAGTGAGCAGGATATAGGACAGCGTGTATTGCTGCAGTGGGAGCAGTAAACACTGATGTGCACGAGCTTGATAAAGCTCCCAGTGAAGGGTGAACCAGGTTCTCTCTTCCTCATATGGTTTCCAGTCCCACCTCTTTAACTGCAGTCTCCGAGTCTTGGTTTGAGGCTCATGTGCCATCATATTATATTTATTCATTTTTTATGAATTTTTATATAGCACAGACATTACCAAAAGGTGTTAGAGAGCTTTACAATGAAAACAGGTTTCATTACAGAGTTACAGATAATTAATTGCTAGTTACGAATATTACAAAAGGCACAAAGTGGAGGGTTGAAACATAGGGATATATGCTAATTCCGATTGATACAAAGCCATGCATTTATATACAGATTGCAGGGGAAGTGGTTGGTGAGGGCGATAGCAGCAAGGTTAGGTAAGATGAGTCAGAATTAGTGCAGGAGGACTCAGCCTTGGGAAGGGTACATTAGCCTGGAGGGGAGCATTCTATTTATGTATTTGTTTGTGTACTTACATCTGTGCGGCCGTATTCTGCGGTTTACTACCCCCCACCGTGCCCCTCCCCCCGCCGCTTGTCATCGCTTGGCAGCACTCCCACCACGGGCCGCTACTGGATCTACAATGATGCAGTGGTACATAGAATCAGGGGTAGAGAGTTTCACATTCTAGTCGCACTACCTGAGAAGGATTGTGCCATGAATTGTTCCTTTGTGAAGGTCAGGGACTCCGACAGACAAAGCTTCTGCACTCCGTGATGTTCTGATGGTGTGGTGCCTCCCGAGAGCTGCTGTTTGTTCACCAGGTAGTGAGGAGTGGAGGTGTGCAAGGCTGCTTGGAAATACAGGCAGTCATATATCACCATGGCTTCTATGGGGAGCCAGCAAAGGGCGACAAGTAATCGTGAAATATGGCTGCTTCTTTTTGCCCCAAAGATGAAGTGTTACGCAGAGAGTAAAACTGATTGCGGGGGGTGGGTCTTGAAAAGGCCTGTCAGAAGAGAGTTGCAGTAGTCGATTCTGGAGGGAACCAGTGATTGAGAAAGAGATTTGTCGGTCTTGCTCAGGAATGTAGCCCTGGATACTCCAAAGAAGGCGTAGTTGATATTGTACATTCCTGGACATAGTGCTGATTTTTGTGTGAGGGTTGAGCCTTTTGTCCAGAGTGACTGCCAGACATTTGACACTGTCAGTGATTATGGGTTTGCTGTTGAGGATGCTGAGAGTACCCATCCAGAATTGAACAGGTAGTGGTGAATTCAAAGAAGAAATTATGAGGAATTCAGTTTTGGCGGGTTCAGTTGTAAGTTGTGAGGGGTCATCCAGTCCTGAACAGAGTTTAAGGTCATCCTTTAACAGTAGGAGCAGGTGGAGGAAATGAAAAACCAGAATATGGTGGTGGTGCTTGCTTGCAGCAGATGCCAAAACCACACCCATGTTTAACTTGTAATACCAGCCCTCATTTCCAGGATACATTACTGGCCAATAAAGTGAGCATTATCATGTAGAAGGTTACAATCACTCTCATTAGGGAATCTCTCCTTCAGCTTGACTGCTTCCTCAGTTTGTGAACAGTTCAGTGTTATTTTAAGGATTTTTGGGGTCCTGGGCAAGATATTGTTTGCTAGCTCTTCACAATTTTCCTGCTGATTGAAGCCTGCATGATGCCAAACAAAGTTTCAGAAATTGTGTTTACATGAAAACTGTTGAAATATGTGGTTCCAGGGCCCCGAAAAATTCAGAAAATGTCACTGGGCAAAGCGAGAGGGAGAGAGAGACTCTGGGGTAGAGGTAGGCAGAGAAGTTAGAAGCTGAGACATCAAAATAGACCAAGGTAGGCTAGATAAATAGAAAATTTACCTTCCAGAGGGGAGCGAAAGGGGCCCTGGGGAAAGGCCCATGCATTAAATCCTCCCTCGAGTAATAATCTGATAATAAGGTGCCCTGGTGGTCACAAATGCTTTGACCGAAAAGCAATACAGATGCCCTCTAAAAAGTAACACAGGAGACCTTACTGTAGCCTGGGGAACTGTTGACCATTCACCACAATGTACATAGTTCTTCCCTGCTGTTGCAAGTGATTTCATGTTCTTTGTAACTCCGGCCACTGACTAAATGTCAGAGATCACAAACCCACCAGCAGATCATAAAAGGGAAGCATCTTCCTCATCTTATTGTCTTGAGAGGCATTTGCTTTGATCCTGGGTAATTGAACACTACTAGTGTCTCCCCACAGGTTCTGATGTTCTTTTAGCCAGCCTAAGCTTCTCTGCTAAAACATAAACTACACCAACTCTCGTCCAGCTCTCTGGCATCATTCTCTAAATCACATCCTAACCACTGTCTGATACCTCCATGCACTCCTCTTGGACATCAGAAAATCCAATCACAAGTGAACACCCACACCACACGTACCCCTGACCTAATCACTCCCCCTGTCCACAAACATCACTCACATCCAGTGAGATTTTAAATGGCCTCAGACCATTCAACCACTTAACATCTTCCTTCGTTCTCTCTTATCTCAATCAAACTGACGTCGAATCATTTTTTCGTCACCAGTAAGACACAAACAGACAAAAGTTTGACAAAAAAATTAAACTGAGAACCCTACCCTCCTGTAGTCTGAAGAGTGATTTGTATCTAACTAGAAAGCTAAGAGTTCACTTCCGTCACCTTGTAATACACAAGTGCCCTAATCTGCAAACTCAGTGCAAGGCTTTCATTTCATGCAACATAAACACACCCTTAGTTATTTTTCAAAATCTTGGCTGAGTAGCTTAAAATAGCAAGACATAAAATAACTCAATACATCAATGTGTGCTCTAGCTCAACATCTCTATTTCTCAGCAAAAATACTTCTGCATGCTCGTTAGAATGAACACATAACAGCACCGATTGTACCAGACATGAAATAGTGCCTGTCGCAAGGTGTACATTTGAGGTGCTGCAACTCAGAGTGCCAAGAAGAACTGATGTGTGAACTCTGTACTCAGAACGTGCCAGCACTGGGCACTATGCCTCCGGATAAAAGAGCTTAACCAGGGCTTTAAGTGGGAAAAAAAACCTGGGGATGCTCTAAAAGGGGCATGGCAAATTTCTTAAAGGGATGTGGCGTATCCGAGTGGGGGCGTAGTCTAAATCAGATAACTAGCATTGTGTGCTTAAGAAAATCATGAAGTCGCATCCAGCAAAGGATAATAAAATAGGCAAAAAAGTATATTTATTAAGTATAAGCCATAAAATACCAAACACTTTAAAAAAGCATGTAAAAATTATTTACATTACTTAGAAATCTATTGCAGGATTTCCCAAAACCCTTGAAGATATTCACTGTATCTATTTTGATGGGGTTTCTCACAACAATTTTCTTCAGCAGACCTTCTAACTTTTGCCAGCCAACTCTTTACATACAGCTTTGTGTCAAATATTTCAAATGGCATAGCCGCCGCATTTAGGGAGTCAGCCGCAAAAACCAACAAGGTGATGGGAATAATTCTAACATGAATTGCTGTCAAGTGTAGGACTCATAAATCCACTAAAAGCCTGTGCCGTCCCTCAATCTTTGCACTAATGCACAGGATGGAAAGTGCCAACAAGTGCACAGAATGGAAAGTGTCAACAGGCCCAGAAATCAGGTGAGAAAGAGAATCCCCCTGTGTTTAGAGAACCAGGGATTGGGAGCAGAAGAGCAATGGCGAACTGGAGCCCACCTCCTTTGCACAGCTCTGTTTCAAGAGACAGCATCCCCTGTCTTGGTATTACAAGGGGAGGAAAGCTGACTGGCTGTAGGACTGACGGCATGTGCTGTACAGATAATACTGGGCATATAACAAGGAATAGATTCCTTATGAAACAAGCCGTACTGGTTTCAGCATTGAGTGGTATAACAGTGACCCGGGGGCTTGCCTGGAATCTGACTGAAGGACCCGGCACACTGCTGCAAATCCACCTGTAAGACCCACCAAACAAGTAGGCAACAAGCAGCACTACAAAGGGGCATGGCAGGAGAAGTGCTAACGGTGACCCAAGATATAGAGAGGGCAACAATGAGCAACTGTGAGGGCTGCCAACCAGATGTGAACTAAATTATAAACTGGAAAGTGAGGGCAGCTATTGTGTTAAAGTCCAGAAGAAGTCTTGAATATGGATCTCCCCCAGTGGTGTAACAAAGGGCCCCCGCAGCCCTCACGATGCGGGCCTCACCAAGTTCTTGAGTGTGGTCAGAGGGGGCCCCCTCCAGGAACTTTGCAGGGGGGCCCCCTCAAGTTTCGTTACGCCACTGACACGTAAGTAGTAACAGGGCGACCTGTAAAGAGAAGGCAGGCCCGCCAGTAGCGCGTGTGATCATAATCTCCCCCCCTGTGCAAATTCCGGTTACCGGTTACCTTAGGATATGAAGGGGGCTCTACAGTCCGCGCTGATCTCCGGTGAAGCCGCTTTCGCCGGTAGGACGCGCCTCGGCCTCAGGTTCAGGCAGCTCCTTTCCTCGAGGACGAGCTGCAGGGAACCCCGGTTGCTAGGGGACGTCTTGCGCCTCTCCAGACGTAACATAGCTCCGCCTGATGAACCTCTACTTTCTAACAGTGCTATTTTCAAACTTAGAATTTAAAAACCATCTTCACTAAAGGATGTATTATTAAATTCTGAGTTCAGGGGTACCATATTCTATATGTCTATCTTGCCGTCATGGGAAGACATGCATGTAGACATGTCACACAGCATTCCCCATGTTATCCTATGGGCAAGATAGCCTTTCAATAGTGAAAAACAAAATTGGCAGTATTTCACTTTCAAAACATGTTACCCACACTAGTAACACCGAACAAAAAACGGGACATCTGCTCAACCTACCTTTGAACTTTGAGGCCCAATAATAAAGCCCCCTAGAGCCCCCTTTTGAGGCCCCCCCAAAAAACTGAAGGGCTCAGCCCCCCACAGCCCCCCCACTTATAGCCCTGAGCTTAACAGCCTTTCCTTTCCCTCACACCCGCAGGACGCATAGATTGCAGGAAACCCTTGTGCTCGTCTTTGTTGGTACTGCTGTGCAAATACGAACGCTGTGGACTCTAAATTCAATATATTTTTTCTTCTTACAGAAGTTAGAAATATTTAAAATGTTCAGAGTTTGTTAAAAGTTAAATGTGTTATCCATTATTGTTTTCTTGGATTTTAACTTAATTGCCGCATTGTTCAGACTCGCTCTGCTATGAGGTTATAAGGTAAGCAGTAAGGAGCTTTAGTTTTAGGAAATTAATGGAGCAATGTATGTCTTTCTAAGAAATATTTTCCTATACAAATTAGAACCTTGTATACTTCAGTAAGTGCGAATGAGTAAACTGAAGAAGGGATACATTGTCAGAGGTGTATGCCAATGATATGAAACCAAAGACTTCCTCTGAATCTAACAGCCAAGGAAAGTACACGTTGAATGAATAATTGTTTTTAAGAATGCTGTGGCTCGTGCTGCTTTACAGTGGAGCACAGAACAATACCCCATAGTGCGGCTGAAAGCAAGTTAGAGTGTGAATAACCGGAGAGAGCTTCCACAACCAATTAGAACTCGATAGACTTTCCCTATCAGTAATATGTTTCCGCATGCATGGTTTGTAGACATGCTCTCGGTGCAACACGATCTGGCCGTCTGTCCATAATTATGGGACAAAATGCTGAAAGAGTGGTGGCTCAGTATTTTTTTTTTAATTTACAGATACAGATTGCCTGACACCTTCCTTGCATAAGTGGTCCACTTCTTTAGTGCATCGATGGTGGCTGATGCAACCCTAAATAACAGGCACATTCATTATGCCCTTTTCATTTATGAGTGAACCAGCCAGTCCCATGGAGGCGCACTGTCACCCGCAAGGGTGTCCTGGTGCTGAGCAGTTGTGTGTTCCTATCCCTACCGATGGTAAGTTGGTTAAAAGAAAAAAAAAGGTTCAGCTTCATGTGGAATTTAAGCTGAGAGGAGGCGGATGATCTGGTGTGGAATGAGATGCCATTCCATGCTTTAGGAGCGATGCTAGCAAATCCATCCTCTTGATCTGATGCTGTCTGTGAACATACGCGCATAATGTGATGCATCCCTCACCAAAAGCACAGAAATGTTACTCCTTATTATGCACAAAATGATTTACAATAGTAGCAAAAAAGTACCACTATGCCAACATGTATTGTAAATTTATGAAAGTCACACTGACTGGCAAGCAGATAGCATGTGCGCTTTGATTCTCTGATGCCTTCTCAGGCTTTCCAGCAGGTGTCGCTGCTGCACTAGCGTCCCTGCTTCCTGCTTTGTATGCTCTGGGAGTTGTGGAGTCCCATGCTCAAAAATCCCAGTGTGCCTCTGCTCTGACTCGGCACGCGCACATCCAGTCAGTCACACAGCATTCACCATCAGGCAACAGGCCTGGTCTCTATTAGCCAGAAAAAAATAGCTTAGGTCCTTGAATATACGAGGTGGGATAGTGCAGTGCGATCCAATGTATGCAGAAAAGACTACATTAGGAAACTGTTAGGAAGGAAAGAGGTCGACTTTCTTGCGAGATGCCGAACAGGAAGAAGCTGGCGCTGTTTACCTTGTACTGAGAGCCCCAAGTAGGGCGGCTTGCCAAGGTCTGGGTAGAGTTGAGGCGCCCTCGTCTTGCGAGGGACAAGGTCAAAAGAGACAATTTGATACACTATAGAGTAAAATAAATGATATATGTAGCGCGCTTATAGCAATTAGAAGTGCCTCCATGTCGCAAATGATGGATAATTCAGAAGTCATTAGTAAATAGTTCAGCAAAACATTTTGACTCCGTTTTCACAGACATGTTTGTAAAACTTTGAAAATACATGTATCATAGGTTTCCCCCAGTAGCGGTCGGCAGTAGGTGTTTCTATAGGGCGGTGACGTGGGCAGGAGGAGGGGCAGGGTGGGGGGAAATAATGTATGGATTACGGAGTTTTACAGGTAAGTAAACATTTAAATACATAAAACGAATTTCGTTGCGCGCACTGCATCACATTTGGTGATGCAGTGTGCGCAACGAAATTCGTTTTATGTATTTAAATGTTTACTTACCTGTAAAACTCCGTAATCCATACATTATTTCCCCCCACCCTGCCCCTCCTCCTGCCCACGTCACCGCCCTATAGAAACACCTACTGCTGACCGCTACTGGTTTCCCCCCACGACTTGCGTAGAATTCTGATTTTAAGAGCAACTGATGTTCTGTTGAGTTGGCTTGGATGGTCCTTAACCTTTTCACTTCAGTCAAAATCCCAGTGAAGCAATTTCTATGATCCCCGAGAAGTAATTTCTCAGCCTCAAAACAATACAAAAAATACATAGTGTTCATCAGACAAATGCATAATAAAATAGAATAGTTTATTTAATTCTCAAACAAAAAAATGTGAAATTCAAAATTATAATTTTAATGGTAAGGTTTTCTCTTTTTAAAATGTATTTTTTTTCTCCAATAGACAAAGAGGTCTGCTAGACTCTAGCATATCACTTTTTGTTTTTTTGCTCCTAATGATGGCTCTCTTTGTGTAAGCGCATAACTAACTGTGCTGCTTCAATTAAGCCATCAATCATGCATACTAGATTTCATTTGCTGTACTTGAGCAGTTCCCCAAATTAAGATAAGGATAAATAGTTAATTAGTTGAATGACCCTAGAACAGGGCTAATACATGTACCCAGGTCGTGTACATTTTTAGCTTCCAATTTCCAATCTTTTCTTTTGTACAGAGTGTATTAAAACTTTACATTTTACACTTTGCTTTCTTATGTATAGATTCTTCATTATTCTGCTAATATTATTACATTTTATACAAAGTTGTGGACCCCCTGAGTAGGCATTATGGATCTGGGGTGTCACAGACTACAGGTAAAGAATCACTGACCTAATCAAATTATTCATTCAGTAACTCTTCTTGTGTTTGCCCCTCTCCTGGAGCATATCCTCTTTAGCATATTTTTGATTGGCTGGATTGTATCCCTCCACAGTTCACTTGTAGGGAACTACTTTTTTCTTTTTCATTACACACTCCATGAGAGTGCATGTGTTTTCTTGCTTGCTTTCTTGTGCTGATTCCCTCCTCAAATACCCACTTGACCTTTTGTTCCCCTTCATTCATGCCACTTACACTGCTGTTGTCCCCTTATCCCTCACAATACTTCAAGTAAAATATATCAACTTGTATTTTTTGGGAAAGCAGAGAAGGTGCCCTTTGCTCCTGGGCCATTCTCTATTCCACAAAGCATTTTTGCACTCCCCCATTGCTACCCCACAACTGTTCCTCCATTGCACGGCCACCACTCACAGCCCATTTCCTAAAGTGTTTACACTTTTTCTTTTTTGAGAGAGCCCTGCAGCTGCCATTTGCTGCTGGCCATTCCACATTCCAAATAGCTTTCACACTAATAAAATGTAATTTTTTATTTACTGATCAAAATAGTGTTCACAATCTTGGCTCCATAAATAAAAAAGAAAATGCAAACTGAGTCATTCCACAGGCACGTGCATAGCAGCCACTGCCCGTGGAGGGCGTTATGGTGGGGCGGAGAGACGGGCGGGGGAGGGGCAGGGTGGGGGGTGCTAAAAACCGGAGAATGGATAATTGAAGGTAAGTAAACAATGTAATTAATAAAACGAATTTCGTAGCGTGCCCTGTATCTTAAAATGCGATGCAGGGTGCGCTACGAAATTCATTTTATTTATTAAATTGTTTACTTACCTTCAATTATCCATACTCTGGTTTTTAGCACCCCCCACCCCGTCCCTCCCCCGCCCCGCCTCTCCACCCCACCATAACTCCCTCCATGGGCCGTGGCTGGTGAATAGATCTTCGAGTATGCATGCTGGTATGAACTGATGAGCCTGCCAATAAGGCATTCTTTATTCAAAAAAAGCAGGCAAGACCTACTGGCTTTCCCAATGGATGTATGACAGAGGCACACCTGGCTGAACCACATGTTGCTCTACAACACCGTCCTAATAACAAATGCATCTAAACCACTGTCCTGAGGCCTAAAACCCTGCCCTCATTAAATAAACTACCCCAACCTACCCCTGCCCTGAGCCCGAAAAAGGACCTCACCCATAACAACTCCCCCAAACCCAGCCTCAGCCCTTAAAACTAGTCCAACCCCCTCCCCCCGTTCTGAGCCCTAAAACGCTGAACCTTCCAAAAACTACCCCTACCCCCTGACCCCTAAAGCCGACCCCCACACTTAAAAAATCCCCCACACCCTGGCCCAGCCCTTAAAACTACCCTTCCCCCACACTGTGCCCTAAAACCCTGCCCCTTCCAAAAACTACCCCGATCACCCCCCTGCACGAGCCCTAAAACTGTCCTCATCCCTAAAAACTACTCCTCCAAACCCGGCCCCAGCCCCACTAACTGTTCGCCCCCGGAGTTTCCTGTTCCGATGCTTCCTCTACTTCCCCTTGCCCATCTGAACACTAGACCACTATCTGCATTAACGACGCATATGCATGGTTAAGGCAGATGCGTGGTTCAGGCAAGCCTGGTCACACTTGCGGGGAAACAGCAAGCGTGGCTCAGCCCACGTTGTAAAGGCTGTTTCCCTTCCCCAATGCACATTTCTTATCTTTTTTTACCTAGTAAACATTTTTCCATGTGGAGAAGTCCCCTTGTGCTTCACTGTCGAGTGTACTAAAGGGATTCTTTACATTTTCCTACATTGGAAGCACATTTACTCCTATCATTTTAAGATTATATTTACTATTTTTGCAAGTTGTGTTTGCAGGATGTGAAGACCGTGCAAAATAATAACCCCAGATCTATGGAATATACATTTCTTACTCCTACCAATCCTCTAGGAACAACAATGCTGCCGATCTTACCCGTAACAAAACTGCTGCAGAAACTCTTTCACACAATGTGGCTGATTGAAAAAAAGCATTTTTGGGAATGGGAAGTACTTTTCCTAAATAGGCTCCTATGAGATTTTTGGTCCTGTATTTATCATATTCGGCAAGGCATTTTGGAATGTGTAAAAAGTACACCTGTAGCATTCCTACATGCCTTTTAGAATCATCCTCATAATATCTAAAATGGAAATAATTGATTTACTTTTAGGTCCCCAGTACAGTTGTACTACATGTACCCGAGGCATGTAAATTAAATGCTACTAGTGGACCTGCAGCAGTGATTGTGCCACCCACTTAATTAGCCTTTAAAACATGTGTCAGGCCTGCCATTACAGTCTGTGTGCCGGTTTAAACTGCCTTTTTAATCTGGCACAATAAACCTTTTGACAGGTCTAAACCTTTCTTTTTAATACATATGAAACACTTCTGGGATAGGCCCTAAACAGCCCATAGGGCACGGTGCAGAGCATTTAAAAAGTTGGACATGGATTTTACCTTGAACATATCCTGGCAGTGAAAAACTCGTACATTTGTATTTCATAAATTCAAGGCACGCCTCTTCCATAGGTTAACATTGGGTTACCTTTTTACATTTAATAAGAGCTAAATTTCCAGTGGAAGCAAGTAGAAATGTCGAATTTGGTGTCTGATTGTAAATTAAAACTCTCTTTAATAGTAAAGTAGGATACATGCTACGTTTAGAAAGTTGGCATTTTCTTGTCCTAACCATTTGGTGCCTCCAGCCTATGTCCTGGGTCACATGAATAGGTATAGCTGGAAGTTGGTCTTTGGGTATTGATCCCAGACAGTTAGACAAAGGGGGAATAGGTTGTCAGGATGTGCCACCCTTGACTTGATAGGGGCGGAGCTTTCAGCTCCCACACTTGCACATCACAAAAACTCTGCCTTAGCACACTTAAAAGGGTTTGACACTAGTCTTTTTTGCCCCTAGCCAAGCTGGGCCAGGAAAGGGAGGCTGGAAATTTCAATCACCTCTGGTGGTGGAAACTTCTAGAACCTTCTCCTATTTCAAAGCTGGATCAAGTATAAATAATGGAACCTCAGAACCAACTCTTCAGTACACCTCTTGACTTGTGGATATTACAGAAGAAGGACTTAGGTGCTGCTCTTCTGCAAAAAAGACTGCCACTCTGCTCCCCTGCTGCCTGATGCCCTGCTTGCTGGGAAGGAAGTCTGGACCTGTACCCTTCATCCCAGGTTAAAATGACCCAAGGTCAGCTGACTGACCTCCTGCTCTGAGATACAGGGACCTAACAAGCTGCAGAGGCCTCCCCTGACCTGCTGCCTGGACCTGCAACTGGATCTACTGGCCGTTGCTGGAGTGAGGTCCTGGTCCCCAATAAGTCATGGTTCCTTGGTGTGACATCACTTGCGCTCCCTCTCCCATGGGCCTGTTCGTGCCAAGATCTTGCTGCTTGCCCCACCCGCCAACACGAAGCTCTGGTGAACCCGACTGTTCCCCTTACAGCAACAATCAGCAGCGTAAGATCAACATTTCTTGCTACATTATCAACTGCCCGAGGGGACCGCCAGCGTGAACCTCCAGCGAGAACCATCCATGAGCCCGGCCTGCTCTATGCGCTACAGAAACTACCATATGCAATGCCCTCCTGGCGGACCCTTCCACCAGGAATGGAACTTTTTGTGACCAAATTTTAAAGGTAATTCTTTCGGCAGGACTAAACTAGTCCCTGTATCTGGCACTCCATTTCAGTTTGCCTGAACTTACAACTTGCACCTGGTCTTGCACAACCAGATAACTGTGAGTGGCTGTTAGACCTGGCATCATTGGCGTGAGTCCCCCTTCCATTTTGACGGATTGCCTCCTGTGTCTTGATATGTTTTTGCTGGTTGTATGCTTTGGGCACTTGCCACTGCTACTCAATGCCACAGTGCAAGTGCGCCTTATCTTAAATTGATGTACTAATTGGTGATTCCATGATTGGGTTATTTGATTTACCTGTCAGCTCCTAGTACAGTTTACCATGTGTGCCCAGGGCTTGTAAATCAAATGCTGCTGGTGGGCTTGCAGCACTTGGTGTGCCACCCACAGAAGCAGATTGTAAAGTCTGTCTCAGGCCTGCCATTGCAAGGCCTGTTTGCTGTCTAGTACTGCCATGTAGACTTGGCAAGTGCAACCTCTTGCCAGTCCCTAAACCTTTCCTTTGCTTCATATCAGACACCCCTATGGTAGGCCCAAGGGCAGGGTGCATTGTAAGTATAAGGTGGGACATGCTCTGGTGTGTGTAGCATGTTCTAATAGTGAACTACAGTCATTTTCGTTATTCACTATTGCAAGGCTGACTGTTCTCCATAGGCTAGAATGGTCAGTTAGATTATTAAATTCTTATAATCTGACTCAAGGAACATGGTAGAAATTCGAAGTCATAATAATAAAATACATATTTTAGTAAAGTTGGTATTAATGTTCTGTGTTTGAAAATACCACTTTTAGAAAGTAGGTCTTTTCTTGCCTAACTGTCCAGGCCTGCCTCTGCTAGGTTCTTCATTCCTTGCCTGGGTTTGTAAGTGACAGGGCTGGGGGATTCCAGGAGACAGGCTGGGGCAGCCCAGTTGTGAATAGAGAGATTTGCATATAGATGGGAGGGAGTTGCACCTGGGACCTGAATAGGGCTGGGCCTTCCGTCTACAATGCTGGCTCCACCTCCCGTGGCTTGTCTGATGTCTCTGCCCCGCACCGTGAAAGGAGAGAAGGAATCTTGTCAACAAAGTGCTCCAGAGCAGTACCTTCCCTACCCTGTGCTGGTTCCACCTCCTGTGGGGCAGCTGATGTCTCTGCCCTGCACAGTGAAAGGGAGAAGAGAGTCATGTAAACAAAGTGCTCAGGAACTGGTTTGGACTAGGCGGAGGCTTCTCTGCCTTCACAGAACAAAGTATTTGGGAGTATAAATATTGGGACCCAGTCCCAAGAACTATAGATCACTTCTGGAACAAGAAACATTTTGCCTAGGAGAAGAACCAAAGGAAGCTGCAGGAGTTTGGACTACCCCTCTGCCAGTGTGCTGTTTTCTGGGTTGGCCTACAGTGGTTGCTTCATTGCCAAGGAAAGGAGAAGGAACTTTTTAAGGACTTTCACCATCTACAGAAGATTCTCCAAGGGCTTGAACTGTGCTTGCCTCCTGCTGAAGTCTCAGGGACAAAAGACTTCATCTCCAGCTCCCCTCTGAATTTCCTTGCTGGGAATTCTCACCTCCAGACATTTGCATGTCGCTGGGAGCTGGAAGCGCGATGCATCAAGAGGAAGCGTGTCTACACCGCAGCTGAAATCCTCGCATCGCCGAAGCAAGCCTTCACCTTATCTCCCTGGAAGCGTGTGTTCATCGAAGCTGCCTGCTGTCACATCACCGGAGAAGCGTGACGCCATCAAGAGAGTCGCCATCGCATCACCGGAGAAGCGTGTTGCAGGGCCTGTCACGGCTCTAATGTACAGAGTTATCGCAAGGCTGCCAGGGCACCTACGCATCATCATGGCAGCGTCATCGCATCATCACATCAAGGGCGCTATCTTGCACACCGCAACGGGCCAGCAGGCCGAGAATTACGCATCACCTCTGCATCGGTAAGGATCACGACGCATCCCCTACTCTGCGCAAGCATTGAGGTACGACGCATCATTTCCCCTGGATCACGGAACCGACGCATCTCCCCTTTTGAGAGCCTTTTGTTAACTTTGCGTTACACATTCAGGCGCTTTGTTGAGAACTTTGACGCATTTATCAGCAACTTGAACTAAGTAACTTTTACCATCTTTAAGTCAATCTTAATTGTAGTATTGAGGATTTTTGCCGTTTGTGGTCTTGTGTTAAATCTATATAAAGAATGCTTATTTTTATAAAACCTGTGTTGTGTCGCATCTGTAGTGTTTTCACTGTATTACTGTGTATATTCACAAATGCTTAACACACTGCCTCTGAGATAAGGCTGTCTGGTCTGCTCGTTCCAAGCTACCAAGGGGGTGAGCAGGGGTTATTAAGGAGTGAAATTCCCTTATCCTGACTTAGATGTAAGGGTCCCTATTTGGACAAAGTGAATACCATTGCCAACTAGAGACCCCCAGATCTAACATTGGTGGTCAGCGGTGAGGATTTCGACTTTGCATTTGTGTTTCATTATCAGTGATTGGTGTACACCACTAGTGAGTGCAGACCAAACACGAACACATACTTAAAAAAAAAATCTTTTTCCTTGGACTGTTAGTTTTTCCTGAAAACTCCCAATTCTTACTACCATGAGTAAACCAGCATCTGTTGCATCTATGGATCTTGAATTTGAGGAAGAGAGGTTGGAAACATACACTTTGAAACAGCTCAAGCATCTCTGCAAGTAATTGAAAGTTGCTACAACAGGCATTTCTAAAAAAATATGACTACCAAAAGACACTGAGGGCCTGGGTAGAAGCAAGAAATGCCCCTGATCTTGTGGTGTAGACAGTTGGGGATTCAAATGGGCCAATTGATAGGCCAGTGTTTTCAGCTAGGCGAGGGGGACTCTCGCCACCTGGCAGCAGCATCTCTTCCAAAGACCTGTCCCCCAGAGAGTTAGAAGACTGGGAGAGAAATAGGGCACTCAAGCTGGAGTTGGCTAAGCTTAAGATGGAGAGTCAGAGGGAATTAGAGAATAACAGGTTGTCTTTGGAAAGAGAGAGAAGGAGAATGGAACATGAGAGGATGTTGAGGGAGTTAGAAATCAAGGGCTTAGAAATCAATCCCTCTGGTGGCAGCGTTCCACCTGTGCCTTCAGAAGGCAGGGTACATATTCCCAAGGATGTCATCAAATATTTCCACAAAAGTGAAGATATTGGGCAGTGGTTTGCAGCCTATGAGATAGCAATGTTGGCCCACCAGGTCCCTGAGAAGGATTGGGGAGCGGGGTTGTGGGGCCACTTTTTAACTGAAGGTAGCAATACTTTGTTAGACCTGCCCAGTGATAATAGGATGACTTATGCTCACATGAAAGAAGCACTGATGACAAGGCATGGGTTAATTCCAGAACTCTATAGACAGAGGTTCAGTGTAGGAAGGTACATCCTGACTATGGTTGCCCCCAACTTTTTGCCCTGTGTTTTAGCTGGTTTTTGACATAGTCGACCTGGGATCCTGCCAATCAGGACCCCAGGCCTACTGCTCTCTCGTTAAAAAGGATTCCATGTACCTTAGGTGCATTTACCAATTGGTACTGGGCCACCTTATCAGACCCCGTAACGCAGGGCATAGGTGTACCCAGGGCCGCCAGGGGCTGAAGCATGTATTATGCCACCCCTGGCTGGCCTCCTAAATTTGACACAACTGGCTGCACGACAGCTGGGGCGAAGGCGTGTAACCACCCTTCGCTTTAGGTATAGTAGCTCTATATCTAACCCTACAATGGACACCCGAGTTCCTATCAGTCACTCCTATGGCAGGCCTTAACGATCCTGAAGGCAGAGTGCGTGGGCTCGTGTGAGCTAGGTTCAGGCCCGAGCCGAGCCCGGTTGCAGCTTGCGGAATCAAGACCCAATAGCTGTTCCATGATAACGCGTACCATATCGGTAACTCCGGTGTCGCGTTATCCAGGCATGTCGAGTAAGGTGTCATACGAATCGGGGTGCTGCCCTCTCACCAATTCTGGCGATGAGGTTAGCATCCCACCCTTCTAGAGGGACACGACATGCACGTAACCGTGAACCCCGGTTAAAGTTAACTGAAGCCTCAGCTCCACAAAATGGATGCTGCCACCACAGACACGAGTCTGACCTCCTGCTGCTGGGAGTCCTTCCAGCGAGGAGCACTTGGACAAAGGGTTTCCCGTCGAGGGCGGTGTTCGCACCGTCCCAGACAGGGTTTGTGTATTCTGGGTAGGTAGGGCTTTGGCGAGAAGGTGACTGCGGAGTGGCACCCCGGTGCTCACTACGCATCTGCCGGTTGGAACCAGTTCCAGGGGCGACGGCCCTGGCCTGGGGGAAGACCGGCAGCGGAGAGGGGTGTAACTACCCCCCTTCCTGGTCCCACCCTTAGGGCAGGACCTAGTCATGTACCCACCCCTTTCTTTAGAATAAAGACCGGAGCGGGGACCCTTCCAAATTAGATCATCTTTGATTCAAGAACTACTTTCTACGAAAGGACATTCAAGACTCTTCTCAAGATTTCTCCCTTGTGACTAAGGAGTAGTCACCCTGCATCAGCGGGCACCAACTAAGAACTCTGCGGTTTGCTGTAAGTCCTTCCTCAAGGAATCCGACGGCCCAGCTCGACGAGAACCGGCTTCCCTGGCACCTCTGACCTCTACCCACGTCATCAGCTCAGCTGTGATCTGTGGGTGCGACGAGACCTCGAGGGACCGGCCATCATCAGAACCTGCACGCTCTTAACGCCAGCACGACCATCGAGGTAACTCTCTGGTGAGTGCTCTGGGGTCCGAGAAGCCCCGACCCTGAGCCGCTCCAGCACCGAAGTGCAGTCTCCCAGCATCTCCACGATCTGCGTGGGGCCCTTCTGCTCGCTGTTCAGCACGTTGTCTGGTCACTAGCCGCTGGCTTGTGTCCTTCTGTGACGACATCCGAGAATCATCACTGCTGGTCTGGTTGCTCCAGACTGGCCCTTGCTTCCATCTTTGCGAGAAGCACCCCGGACCCTCCTGGTCCACTCAAGACGCCATCTTAGGCCCACCACGTGGCCCTGAGAACTGCCAAGGCGTGTTGCCCCATCCTGGGCCCAGCGACGCCGACAGCATCATCCTTCGTGGGACAGCTCGCACCTCCGCCGTGGTCGCCGACAACGCCTCATGGTCCGTGAGACTGCAGAGCCTAGCGTCGCCCACTCACCTGGTCCAGGTGACGGCCAACCGGTGCCTTCCTGGTACCCTCTGACTACTGGCTAGTAGTACGAACTTGGTCCCCTCTGCTTTCAGGTTTCTTCAATCTCCGATCCAGGCTTGGATCTCTACGAACTATTCAGCACTGGTCGCCGGCCAGCAACTCCTTTTCTTCCGGCTCCTGGCTCGTCAGCGAAGACCCCGACGCCTGTAAGACTTGTGCAGCCGCAGCCCTCGTGGCTAGGTAACTCGGCATTTCGGTGCCTGCATAGCCTCCTTACTCTAGGGTCCCGAGTCCCTCGCTTCCGACTTGCCTTATCGGGTCCGCCCGAGACCTTAATCTTTCCGTGTCCTCGGACACTTGTTTTAATTGTGCACTTGAAGTATTTTGCTAAAGAGATTTGGTTTGTGCTTAGTACCCTGTCCTCATAAAGAGTACAGGGCTGTTGTGATTCTTAATAAATATACTGTTTATTTTCATAACACTTGTGTGGTGTCCTTTCACTGGGTGTTCAAGGGGTACATGTGTGGTAAACAGCTGGCTTAACACGCCCTCTCGAGTCTTTAGCCTTAGACTGCTCGTATCCACGCTACTAGGATAGCTGGTCTATAGGTTGACTTACAACCAAACACCATAAGGGTCGTTGGAACGATACATAGCGGTCGCTAGAATAGCGAACGTTGCATATCGGGCCAACTTCTCACATTGGTGAGCAGCGGTTGGGATTTGAGCTTGCTGTTGTTTTACCACACGTATCCTAAGAATATCTTGTTGAAAGATCGCACAAGTACTGTTAGTACATATAACTAAAAGCTTAGAATACTCTGAGTTCTACTGAACTAGCTGTTGTAGCTCCTCAAGGCTTAGCACACCTTGGCTACAACTCTTAGCAAGGGTACAGTAGGTAAACACGTAGTGTAGGTAGGTGCATCACTTACACCACACTAGAAACAGTATGTCGGACAAAGGAGGAAACTCTGGGTCTCCCCTTGTGTCAGTTGACCCTCCACAGGTCATCCCTTCAGGATATACTGTGCTGAGCTTCAAGGAGTTAAGACGACTGTGTCACTCCAGGAAGATTCAGCAGGGGTCTAACCCCACAACGTCCTTTCTGATTGGTCTCTTGGAGACTTATGATGCCAGAAGAGCTGAGAAACTTCGTAGCTCTTCTAATCCAGAAGGAGACATGCCTCCCCTCGAGGGAACCCGAGACGATCCTGACCTCATCCACCTCGCAACTGAGAATGAAGATGTGGAGGAGGATGAGGATGAGGATCTCTCTGGGGATGAGGCAGATAAGGGACAGGTAGAAGTCGTCAGACTAAGCAGGTCCAACTTAAGCAAACATGATAGCGGTACTGGGGGACCCCTGAGGCCACTATCAGGTCAGCTTAACATTGGGAATGGACGAGCCCGATCTCTGTCAAGAGACTCTGGCAGATCCCTTCAAACCAATGGCTCTCACAACTCTTCTCAGAGAGGGATGACGTCCCCTCAGAGGAGAGTGTACGAAGCTAAGGAAAGGGCAGCCAATCTAAGGATTGAAAGGGAAGAACTTGCCCTGGCCAAAGAAAGGCTTGCCTTTGCTAGAGAGCAACAGTTAAGTGGGGCAGTCCCCACTGGTGGCAGCAATGTACCTAGTAATAGGGAAAAGAGTTTCGATACGAAACACCTTGGTAAGATAGTGCCCCCCTTTAAACAAGGGGACGACATCCACAAATGGATTACTGCTTTGGAGAGGGCCTGCACTGTGCAGGGTGTTCCCCAGAGTCAGTGGGCAGCTATCTTGTGGCTCTCCTTTGAAGGAAAAGGAAGAGACAAGCTCCTCACCACAAGGGTGGAGGATGCTAACAGTTACCAAATCTTGAAAAATACACTCGTTGAAGGGTTCGGCCTAACCACTGAGCAGTACAGGGTGCTGTTCAGGGATCCCCAGAAAACGCAGTCTCAAGATTGGTCTGATTTTGTCGATTGTGCCACTAAGGCTTTTGAGGGCTGGCTACTGGGTAGTAAGGTTACTGATTTTAAAGGATTGTATAATCTAATTATAAGGGAGCAAATCTTAACTAATTGTCAGAACCAGTTATTACACCAGCACCTGGTAGACTCTGATCTGACCTCTCCACAGGAATTGGGTAAGAGGGCAGACAAATGGGTCAGAACCAGGGTTAGGCCTAAAAACCAGGGTGGTGACCAGAAAAAGGAATCGACCAAGCCTCAAGAGAAGGGTGGGGATAAATCCACAGAGAAGACTCCCCAAGGGCCCCAAAACTCCAACAAGGGTGGTGGGTCCCAGAACACTCCTTCAGAACAGAAGAAGCCTTATTGCCATACCTGTAAACAGGTGGGCCATTACAAAAGTGATGCCAAGTGCCCTAAAAATAGCAATAAGGAAAACATACCCCCAAGTAACACTCCCAGACCTCCTGTTACCACTAGTGGTAATCCCCCAGGTGGTGGGAGTGCCCCCAAGAATGTGGTGGGCATTACTTTGGGCAATCAGGAGGACTATGGCCTAGCCAGGTTCCCTGACCACACGCTTGTCTGTGAGACTGGCATGGGGTTTGCCAACTTCACTACTGGACCCCACATTTTGGGAAAGTATAGACAAGAAGTTTTAGTGAATGGTCAGAAAGTTGAGGCATTCAGAGACACAGGGGCCAGCCTCACCATGGTGAGTGACCATCTGGTCCCCTCTGCTCAACTGACCCCTGGTTTTACTTATCAGGTGACAGACATTCATGGAGTGAAGAGAAGGCATCCCATGGCAGTGGTCAAGCTCAGTTGGGGTAATGTCACAGGGCCCATGAGAGTGGCAGTGACAGATAACCTACCTGTAGATTGCTTACTGGGGAATGACCTGGAACTCTCAGCATGGGCTGAGGTGGAGCAAGAAACTCACTCCCGAATGATAGGCCTATCCAGACAGGTTAGTGGGGCAGTAATAGCTACAGCCCCAGTCCAAGCACCATTCCTCCCTGAAAAGGTTGGAAGGGCAGTGGTAGCCACTGCCCAGGCTCAGACAGACTTTCCAGAACAGGATAGGAGGGCTGTGACAGTCACCGCCCAAACACAGACTGAGTGCCCTCCTGAAAAGGCTGGCAAGGTTGAAATGGTCTCAGCCTCTACTCAAACGGATAGTGAGATTGTGAAGCCTGAAACAATGGATCACTCCACTCAAACAGAGAGCATTGAGGAGGAAGAAGAGTCTTCCCCCTCCCAGACACTAGGTGAGAGCCAGCCTCCTCAGGGAACTGACTCTACCCCTGTTGAAGGAACTGCCCCAGAGGTAGTCAGGCCTAGCCTGGCAAAGCCCCTGATGGCAGTGGACCCTTCCCAGGTGGGACCCAGTCTGGAGCAGGTAACCTGCACCTCTCTACCCTGTCTCAGTCAGCCCAGGGCTGAAGAGATCAGGGAGGCCAGTGGTGGACCCCAAAGGGCCCCCTGTCCAAAAGAACCCCTTAATCAGAAGATTAGGATCACTGAAGCTGGTAAACCTAGCCAAGTGAAAATAGAACAGACTCCTGAGGGATCCCCCTTAAAAATAGTTAGGGAACTCCCACAGCTGGACACTGTTGGGCACAGCCAAACATGGGGCCTAAAAACCCCAGCCCTGACCTGTCCCTCCAGTAAGCCAAACAGAGGGACTCAGCCTCCAGCTTTAGGTAGCCAGAGGCTGACCCTGAGAGCTCAGTGCATCTCAGCTAAAGAAAGGAAGGCACACATGATGAATGGTGATTGGAGGAAGTTGAGCCCAAAGGTAGAGGAGCCTCACTTCAGTACTCCATCCCAGCATCAGCCTTCTTCTTTCCCAAGACACACCGGAGACAGAGATTCCCTATGGTGGAGACCCTCAGATACCCTTAGGGTGAGGGGTTGCCTAGTGGACCATGACACAGGGGGAAACCAAGCCAGAGCTGGTCCTTCCTTATATGGCCACTTAGGTAATAGAGGCTTACCTGGACAAGGATAGCCTTATCTCCTTTCGTTTGGGGGGGGGTTGTGTAGGAAGGTACATCCTGACTATGGTTGCCCCCAACTTTTTGCCCTGTGTTTTAGCTGGTTTTTGACATAGTCGACCTGGGATCCTGCCAATCAGGACCCCAGGCCTACTGCTCTCTCGTTAAAATGGATTCCATGTACCTTAGGTGCATTTACCAATTGGTACTGGGCCACCTTATCAGACCCCGTAACGCAGGGCATAGGTGTACCCAGGGCCGCCAGGGGCTGAAGCATGTATTATGCCACCCCTGGCTGGCCTCCTAAATTTGACACAACTGGCTGCACGACAGCTGGGGCGAAGGCGTGTAACCACCCTTCGCTTTAGGTATAGTAGCTCTATATCTAACCCTACAATGGACACCCGAGTTCCTATCAGTCACTCCTATGGCAGGCCTTAACGATCCTGAAGGCAGAGTGCGTGGGCTCGTGTGAGCTAGGTTCAGGCCCGAGCCGAGCCCGGTTGCAGCTTGCGGAATCAAGACCCAATAGCTGTTCCATGATAACGCGTACCATATCGGTAACTCCGGTGTCGCGTTATCCAGGCATGTCGAGTAAGGTGTCATACGAATCGGGGTGCTGCCCTCTCACCAATTCTGGCGATGAGGTTAGCATCCCACCCTTCTAGAGGGACACGACATGCACGTAACCGTGAACCCGGTTAAAGTTAACTGAAGCCTCAGCTCCACAAAATGGATGCTGCCACCACAGACACGAGTCTGACCTCCTGCTGCTGGGAGTCCTTCCAGCGAGGAGCACTTGGACAAAGGGTTTCCCGTCGAGGGCGGTGTTCGCACCGTCCCAGACAGGGTTTGTGTATTCTGGGTAGGTAGGGCTTTGGCGAGAAGGTGACTGCGGAGTGGCACCCCGGTGCTCACTACGCATCTGCCGGTTGGAACCAGTTCCAGGGGCGACGGCCCTGGCCTGGGGGAAGACCGGCAGGGGAGAGGGGTGTAACTACCCCCCTTCCTGGTCCCACCCTTAGGGCAGGACCTAGTCATGTACCCACCCCTTTCTTTAGAATAAAGACCGGAGCGGGGACCCTTCCAAATTAGATCATCTTTGATTCAAGAACTACTTTCTACGAAAGGACATTCAAGACTCTTCTCAAGATTTCTCCCTTGTGACTAAGGAGTAGTCACCCTGCATCAGCGGGCACCAACTAAGAACTCTGCGGTTTGCTGTAAGTCCTTCCTCAAGGAATCCGACGGCCCAGCTCGACGAGAACCGGCTTCCCTGGCACCTCTGACCTCTACCCACGTCATCAGCTCAGCTGTGATCTGTGGGTGCGACGAGACCTCGAGGGACCGGCCATCATCAGAACCTGCACGCTCTTAACGCCAGCACGACCATCGAGGTAACTCTCTGGTGAGTGCTCTGGGGTCCGAGAAGCCCCGACCCTGAGCCGCTCCAGCACCGAAGTGCAGTCTCCCAGCATCTCCACGATCTGCGTGGGGCCCTTCTGCTCGCTGCTCAGCACGTTGTCTGGTCACTAGCCGCTGGCTTGTGTCCTTCTGTGACGACATCCGAGAATCATCACTGCTGGTCTGGTTGCTCCAGACTGGCCCTTGCTTCCATCTTTGCGAGAAGCACCCCGGACCCTCCTGGTCCACTCAAGACGCCATCTTAGGCCCACCACGTGGCCCTGAGAACTGCCAAGGCGTGTTGCCCCATCCTGGGCCCAGCGACGCCGACAGCATCATCCTTCGTGGGACAGCTCGCACCTCCGCCGTGGTCGCCGACAACGCCTCATGGTCCGTGAGACTGCAGAGCCTAGCGTCGCCCACTCACCTGGTCGAGGTGACGGCCAACCGGTGCCTTCCTGGTACCCTCTGACTACTGGCTAGTAGTACGAACTTGGTCCCCTCTGCTTTCAGGTTTCTTCAATCTCCGATCCAGGCTTGGATCTCTACGAACTATTCATCACTGGTCGCCGGCCAGCAACTCCTTTTCTTCCGGCTCCTGGCTCGTCAGCGAAGACCCCGACGCCTGTAAGACTTGTGCAGCCGCAGCCCTCGTGGCTAGGTAACTCGGCATTTCGGTGCCTGCATAGCCTCCTTACTCTAGGGTCCCGAGTCCCTCGCTTCCGACTTGCCTTATCGGGTCCGCCCGAGACCTTAATCTTTCCGTGTCCTCAGACACTTGTTTTAATTGTGCACTTGAAGTATTTTGCTAAAGAGATTTGGTTTGTGCTTAGTACCCTGTCCTCATAAAGAGTACAGGGCTGTTGTGATTCTTAATAAATATACTGTTTATTTTCATAACACTTGTGTGGTGTCCTTTCACTGGGTGTTCAAGGGGTACATGTGTGGTAAACAGCTGGCTTAACACGCCCTCTCGAGTCTTTAGCCTTAGACTGCTCGTATCCACGCTACTAGGATAGCTGGTCTATAGGTTGACTTACAACCAAACACCATAAGGGTCGTTGGAACGATACATAGCGGTCGCTAGAATAGCGAACGTTGCATATCGGGCCAACTTCTCACATTCAGGAATTATAAGAAGTTGGAGGGAACCACGTGGGTAGAATATGTGTCTTTCTTTTGCAAAGCTATGGATGGTTGGGTGAGGGGTAGCAATGTGGATAATTTTCAAGCACTCTATGATTTGATTGCTAGGGAGCACTTGTCTGCTAATTGTTTTCCAGAGGTACGCCAGAACCTTATTGATAGCAAGTTAACTAACCATAGGAAGCTTGCTGAAGAGGCGGACCGCTGGGTCAGTACCATGGTCCACAAGGGTCTTGTGGGAGACTCCGCCAAAGGTGGGCAGGGTCCCCAGCAGAAGAGTAGGGGGGACAAGGGTAAACAGAGGGATTTCCAGAAAGGGCACCAAAGTAATTCCCAAGGGAACCAAGGTAAGGGTTCCCAGCCTCCCCCTGAGAAAAAGTCAGGACCCCCGAGAGGTAAACCTGTTCATAGGGGGCCTGTTACCTGCTTTCAATTTAAGCAGGTGGGACGCTGTCCGTTGGTATGATCCCCAGTGTCCCCAAAAGAGTGAGTTTGTGCCACCTCGTGCACCACCCCGTCAGATGGCCAGTGTAGCCCTGGGTGGGGAGGAGATGGGTGCCCAAGGAGGGTGGGGTCCCTCAGAAATGTCCCTTGTCTCATTAGGAGACTTTGAGATGATCCCTAGAACTCAGCTGCCTGATAACACTAAGAAATACAGGAAGTTGATGACCATCAATGGCCATAGAGTGGAGGCTCTGAGAGACACCGCAGCAAGTGTGACAGCTGTCAAGTTTCACTAAGTGTATGAAGAGCAGGTGGTCCCCAGTGCATTCTTCCCAGTTATTGCCGCTGACAACACAGAGAGCGGTTGCAAAGTGGCTCAAGTTCCCATTGAGTGGGGGGGGGGTGTCTGGTACTCTTCAAGTAGCTGTGAGGCCAGCCATGCCTGTTGATTGTCTGTTAGGCAATGATCTGGAAAGCTCCTCTTGGGTTAAGGTGGAGAAGAAGGGTCATTTGGAGATGTTGGGTCTGCCTGAGTGGGTGTGTGTGACCACTCGGTCTATGGCAGCTAAGGGTGTTCAAGAGACCCTGGAGCCTGAAAGTATGGCCCAGGTACTTGCTTTAAAGAGAAGAGGTAGAGGGAGCGGGAAACCAGCCCCCATTGTTCCCACGGTCCAGGAGGACGCAGACCTTGAGGGGGATGCCCTAGAACCTACAGGGGAGCAAGTTTCTGAACTGGGGAACCTACCTGAGCTGACCCATTGGCAGCAATAAGGGGGTCCCTCCAGGGAGGAATTTTGTGAAGAGCAGCAGAAGTGCCCTTCTCTTGTGGGTTTGAGGCAACAGGTCACAAACCAGGCAGCAGGTGATCAGTCTGGATCACATTGGATCTACTGGGAGAACGGAATCCTGTATAGCGAGCTTAAGGTTGCTGAGCCTGGGTCAGCCCATGTGTTGGTGGTACCCCAGCTCTTAAGAGCCTTCCTACTGGGTTTGGCTCATAATTTTCCTTTAGCTGGTCATCTGGGGCAGAACAAGACCTTTGAAAGGCTTGTCTCCCACTTTTATTGGCCCCAGATGTGGCTTGGCAGGCTAGTGGGAAAAGTGGGAGGAGGCACAAGGCCCATCTCCAACCTTTCCCTGTAGTGAGTACCCCCTTTGAACGGGTGGGCATTGACATTTTGGGGCCACTGGACCCCAAGACAGCCATGGGCAACAGGTTTATCCTGGTCTTGGTAGACCATGCTACCCAGTACCTGAAAGCCATTCCGCTCAGGACAGTGATGACCCCTGTGGTGGGACATGCACTGATGGGGATCTTCTCCTGTGTGGGGTTCCCCAGAGAGGTGGTGTCTGACCATGATACAAACTTTATTTCTAATTATATGAAGTCTCTGTGGAAGGAGTGTGGTGTTACCTACAAGTTCACCACTCCTTACCACCCACAAGGGAATGGGCTGGTTGAAAGATTCAACCGAACCCTTAAAGGCATGATCATGGGTCTTGAGGAACCAATGAGGCATAAGTGGGATGTCCTTGTGCCATGCCTTCTGTTTGCCTACCGTGAGGTGCCACAAAAGTCCCTAGGGTTCAGCCCCTTTGAGCTTTTGTATGGGCACCCAGTAAGAGGACCTTTGAGTCTGGTCAAGGAAGGCTGGGAGCAATCTCCCAGGAAACCTCCCCAGGATGTACATAGTTACATACTGGCCTTCAGGAACCAGACTCGGCAATTCAGAGATCTCGCTCAGGCGAATCTGGAAGCCAGCCAGGAGGAAATGAAGCGGTGGTACGATCAGAGTGCCACTCTGATTGAGCTTCAGCCTCGAAAGAAAGTTTGGGTCATGGCCCCTGTGGAGCCTTGTGTGCTCCAGGACAGGTGGACAGGTCCATATGAGGTGGTGGAGTGCAAGAGTGAGGTCACCTACCTGGTGAACTTGCAGTCTCCCAGGAACCCCTTGCGGGTCCTGCATGTTAACCACCTGAAGCCCCACTAAGAAAGGCCCGAAGTGGGCATGCTCCTAGCGACATATGATGGAATGGAGGAGGAGACGAGCCTCTTCCTGACCTCCTGTCTGCCACAGAGCAAGATGGGTCAGTGGATGGTGTCAGCCTCTCTGCCACACTGACCCCTGATCAGCAGCAAGATTGTCGCCAACTGTTGGGGAAATTCTCTGGTCTATTTTCCTTGGTTCCTGGTGTCATAGAGTGGTGTGTCCATGATGTGGCAACTGGAGACAGTCCTCCTGTGAAGCACAAGGCTTACAGAGTGACAGACAAGGTTAGGGCTCACATTAAGGAGGAAATCTCCAAGACGTTTGCTTTAGGTGTAATTCAATCAATCAAAGCGTGCTACTTACCCGTGAGGGTCTCAAGGCGCTGAGGGAAGGGGGAGCCGCTACTGCTCGAAGAGCCAGGTCTTGAGGAGTCTTCTAAAGGCGAGTATATCTGGGGTTTGCGGTAGGTGGGTAGGGAGGGTGTTACAAGTCTTGGTGGCGAGGTAGGAGAAGGATCTGTCGCCGAAGGTTGTTCATTGGATGCGCGGGACATCGGTGACGGCGAGGCTAGCGGAGCTGGCGGTACTGGGTGTAGAAGTTGAGTCTGCTGTTCAGGTAGGCTGGTCCAACGTTGTGGAGTGCTTTGTGTGCGTGGGTGAGGAGCTTGAAGGTGATCTTCTTGTCGACGGGGAGCCAGTGTAGGTCTCTCAGGTGGGGGGTGATGTGACTGTGGCGGGGGATGTTGACGATCAGTCGGGCGGAGGCATTTTGCATGCGTTGTAGTCATCGTAGATGTTTGGCTGGGATTCCTGCATGGAGTGCGTTGCCATAGTCCAGTCTGCTGCTGACGAGGGCCTGTGTCACAGTTCTTCTTGTTTCGATCAGGATCCACTTGTAGAGCCTGTGGAACATGCGGAGGGTGTTGTAGCAGGAGGAGGAGACAGCATTGACCTGTTTAGACATGGGGAGGGAGGAGTCAAGGATGAGTCCTAGGTTGCGTGCATGGTCGGTGGGTGTCAGTGCTGTTCCCAGTGTGGTCGGCCACCAGGAGTCGACCCAGGCTGAGGGGGTGGGTCCGCGGATAAGTACCTCCATCTTGTCCGAGTTCAGCTTCAGACTGCTCTTCTGCATCCAGTCGGCGACGGCCTTCATTCCCTCGTGGAGGTTGGTTTTGGCGGTGTGTGGTTCCTTGGTGAGGGAGAGGATGAGCTGGGTGTCGTCGGCGTACGAGATGATGTTGAGGTCATGTTGGCTGGCCACTTGTGTGAGGGAGGCCATGTAGATATTGAACAGCGTCGGGCTGAGGGATGACCCCTAGGGAACGCCGCAGATGATGTCGGTGGCCTTGGAATGGAAGGGCGGGAGGCGGACGCTCTGGGTTCAGCCAGAGAGGATGGACGTGGTCCAGTCAAGGGCCTTCTATTGGATTCCGGCTTCTAGGAGGCCTGTCTTTAGAGTGCGAAGGCAGACCGCGTCGAAGGTGGCTGACAGGTCCAGGAGGATGAGGGCTGATGTTTCGCCATTGTCTAGTTGGTGCCTGATGTCGTCTGTGGCGGCAATGAGGGCTGTTTCAGTGCTGCGGTTTCATCTGAACACAGACTGGGACGGGTTCAAGATGTTGTTGTCTTCCAGCTGGAGGGCCAGTTGCATGTTGACGATTTTCTTGATGACCTTCACCGGGAACGGGAGCAAGGAGATGGGCATCAAACAGTCCTTGGGCCAGCCCAGTGGTCATGGTCCCAAAGGCTGCCACGCCGGGTGCCACACCTGAACTCCGGCTCTGTGTGGACTACAGAGGGCTCAATTCAATCACCAGGATTGACGCACACCCCATCCCCAGAGCTTATGAGCTCATTGATCAGTTAGGGGCTGCACTGTACCTCAGCACGTTTGATTTGACATCTGGGTACTGGCAGATCACCTTGACTGATGGGGCTAAGCAGAGGTCAGCATTCTGCACACCAGATGCGCACTACCAATTCCGGGTTATGCCCTTTGGGATGAAGAATGCCCTGCCACCTTTCAGAGGTTGGTCAACCAGGTGTTGGCTAGACTGGAGGATTTCAGTGCCGCCTACCTGGATAACATTGCACTATCTCTGGGAAGTGTTGATGGCACTGCGCAAGGCAGGTCTCACGATCAAGGCGAGTAAGTGCCAGATCGGGCAGGGTTCCGTGGTGTACTTCGGTCACCAGGTAGGAAGCAACCAGGTGGCGCCCCTACAACCCAAGATTGATACCATCCTGGCATGGGAACCCCCAAAGACTCAGACACAGGTGAGAGCCTTTTTAGGACTCACGGGGTACTACAAGAGGTTTGTCAAGGGATATGGCAACATTGTTGCACCCTTGACTGAGCTTACTTCCAGGAAGCAGCCCAAGAAAGTGAACTGGACTGACACCTGTAAGATGGCTTTTGACGGCCTGAAGACTGCCATGTGCACAGCACCCATGCTTCAGGCACCCAACTTCTCAAAATAATTCATTGTACAGACAGACCCTTCAGAGCATGGTGTGGGGGCTGTTCTATCACAGATTAATGAAAAGGGCCTAGACCAATCTGTAGCCTTTATCAGTAGGAGGTTACTTCCACGGGAACAGAGGTAGAGTGCAATTGAGTGTGAGGCATTTGCTGTGGTCTGGGCACTGAAAAAGTTGAGACCATACTTGTTTGGGACTCACTTCCTGGTTCAGACCGACCACAGGCCCTCTCAGATGGCTGATGCAGATGAGGGTGAGAACCCAAAGTTGTTGAGGTGGCCCATTTCCCTCCAGGGTATGGACTTTGCGGTGGAACACCACCCTGGTACAGAACACGCCAACGCTGATAGTCTGTCCAGATTTTTCTACCTTAGTGAAGAGAACTCCCAAGGGGAAGGGTAGTTTTCCCCACATTCCAGCTGGAGGGGACACGTGTTAGACCTGGCATCATTGGTGTGAGTCTCCCTTCCATTTTGACGGATTGCCTCCTCTGTCTTGATATGTTTTTGCTGTTTGTATGCTTTGGGCACTGTGCCACAGTGCAAGTGCTCCCAATGTTAAATTGATGTACTAATTGGTGATTCCATGATTGGGTTATTTGATTTACCTGTCGGCCCCTAGTACTGTGCACCTATGAAATCTCTGGAGGTCCAAAATGAGACAAGGCTACTGGGCCATGCCCACAATTCGGAAAATTGCTAAGGTGCGTGTCATAAGAAACTAAAAATAAGTATAATTCGATGTCAAAATGATCTGAAGTTTCTAAAGTAAATCCTGGGGGGGCCAGATTTAACGTTTCTCAGGGAACTATGAAATCACAATTGTTGAGCTTCAAACACTAGCATGATGTTGTGACAATCACCCCAATGTATTTCGAGCCAGTGGCTCTTCGTCAGGGGGAATAGGTCATGCCAGAAGAGGTAAGAAAAACGCCAAGTAAAGCGGCATGTAGGTTTTAGAATGGCGTATGGAGAAAAGTGGGGGTGATTGCCACAACATCATGCTAGTGTTTGAAGCTCAACAATTGTGATTTCATAGTTCCCTGAGGAACGTTTAAGTTCAACTTATTGAAGCTAATCAGGATCATATGAAGAAATATGACCTATAACACAGATTAAATAAAACTTTCAATACTTCAAGTCACCAACGGATATTCATTGTTTAAGTTTTGCAATTAATTTTGCACATAGGCGTGCTCAAGCTTCTATCCTTGCCATCGTGGGAGTTGCCATTGCATCACCGGAGAAGAGTGTCGCAGGGCCTGTCGCGGCTCCTAAGTACAGAGTCGTCGCAAGGCTGCTAGGGCGCTTACGCATCATTGCAGCGTCATCGCATTGTCGCATCAAGGGCGCCATCTTCTCGCATTGCAACCGGATCATTGCATCGCATCAAGGCACCGCAACAGGCCGCAGGCCGAGAATCTACGCATCACCTCCGCACCGGTAAGGATCACGACGCATCTCCTACTCTGCCCAAGCATTGAGGCACAATGCATAATTTCCCCCAGATCACGGAACCGACACATCTCCCGTTTTACAAGCCTTTTGTTCACTTTGCATTACGCATCCAGGTACTTTGTTGAGAACTTTGTCGCATATACCAGCAACTTGAACTAAGTAACTTTTACCATCTTTAAATCAATCTTAAGTGTAGTATTGTGGATTTTTGTCGTTTGTGGTCTTGTGTTAAATCTATATAAAGAATACTTATTTTGATAAAACCTGTGTTGTGTCCATCTGTAGTGTTTTCACTGTATTACTGTGCATATTCACAAATGCTTAACACACTGCCTCTGAGATAAGCCTGTCTGCCCGTGCCAAGCTACCAAGGGGGTAAGCAGGGGTTATCAATGAGTGTAATCCCCTTATCCTGACTTAGAAGTAAGGGTCCCTATTTGGACAAAGGTGAATACCATTGCCAACTAGAGACCCCCAGATCTAATAGTGGCACTTTGTACTTTTAGTTGCTATAGTTACCTTAAATCATACCTCCACTTCTATTGATTATATTTTTGTCATGCTGGTCTCAAATAATATATTACATTTTACTCTATTTTTCTAAATTGGTGTAGGATTTTATTTTGCTTGTGTTGTGTTTTCACAGTATTACTGTTTGAAGTGCTGCATAAATACTTTAGCCATTGTCTCCAAGTTAAGCCTGACTATTTTGGACCATTCTACCACAGAGCAGAGCACAGGTCGATTTGGGGTTTGCTTGTGTTTCACCCTGACAAGAATTTTGGTTGCTGCTTGAGTAGGGTTTCAACCCCTCAACTAGTAACCCAGTTTCCAACACCAATGTTTTATGAATGGAACCATTGTAACATTTTGTAAAAGTCCTTATTTTTGATGGCAAGTTAGGCATTGTTAGTGCAGCATACATGTAGCAGAAGGAAAAAACTGTGTCTTATGAAAATAGATGTATTTTGCTATTAGAAACCTTCACTTCACTGAGTTTTCCTTCACTTTCACAGTTTACACTCAGCTTACTTTCTGATGCTTGCATCCCTTAATATGCTTCAACCACTAGAAAACTGTACCTCACTGTCTCTGTGCCAGGTGACAGACATCCAGATCCGAAATCAGTCAATATGCTTTTGCACACCAAATTGTTTGTGATCAACCTTAATCTTGGACAGCAACTTATGCAATTATCAGTTACATTGTGAAATGTCCATTTGCAAGGAGTTGCAAATTCACTTAGTTTTATTATATTTATGAGGCCGAATTAGTTTTTGTGACTCACTGTTAATGTCTCCGTATATGAGGCCAAAACCCACAGGGGGCAGCAGACCACCCTCCCTGTATTCACATTTCCTAAATATAATTTTTAGTTTGAAAGCAATGCCTGTCCCTTAAAAAGTACAGGGTCTGCTTTCTGAAGAGGAAGAGACCGTCTATAAAAAAAACAAAAATGGTTTTCAGGGTGCGGCTTTGGGCAGGAGCATGCACCAATTTCCTAGACCACTGTGTCCTAGTTTGGATGCCAAGCGAACAGATTCACTAGGCGAAGCTGTTCCTTGGTGCAGCTTCCACATTGTAAATCAGATTCCATTACCCTTAGAGAGTCCTGACTTTCTGACTCATAATATGTTCATTTTAAATCGCAGTTTGCCTATTTGAGGTCACAAAGCTTCTGAGTTTGTAAACACAGGCTTAGCAATTCAGCAATAAATTAATGAAAATAGTATTTGTTGAGGGCAAAGTTCACCCTAACAGCATCTTGGCGCTTCTGATGCCCGAGAAGAATTAAAAGAAAACTGAAAGAGAACCATAGGGAAGCCAGACATCTATCTAATTAAATGAATACAAAATATTACTTTTTTTCAGAAAAGAAAATGATCCGGCATTGCATGAAGATGATTTCACAGCCTAGTAGCTATAAAGAGGAATGCCTTGAAACCCTTATGGGTGTATTTGTGCTTTTAAATTAGTAGCAATGACTGACTGGGCAGGCAGCAGATTGCATCTAGGAAGGTACGTCTTGGTTTGTACTTAGATTGCAGAATGCTGAGCTCCTGTCTGATAAAACGCTTGGTACACCAGCCAGAGTGCCTTAAATTGAACTCTGTTGACAGAGAGCCAGTGCAGTTTCCTCCTAGCTTACATTGTTTGAACAGATTTGGGCAGACCAAAGACCAGATACACCGTCATATTCCTCATCATCTAAAGCCTGGATAATAGTTTGTCAGAGATGTCCAAGTAGCAGGCATTGGCATAATCAAGCCTGGAAGTGACACATGCTATCACCACAGGCCAGTATTTTTAATGAATCACTTTCAGGATTTTTCTGCACAAGTGTGAACAGGTAGATATTACTGCATTAGGTTGGGGTTCTAGGTACAAACCCTTGTCAAATTCAAAACCCAAATGTCTTACTTTGCTGACAAGGGTTAGCAGGTCTCCCAAGGCAGTAGGGCAGAATCCAGCATTCCAAGCGGAGTCAGACCAAAAAATATCACTGTTGTCTTACCTGAATTTAGTTTTAGCAGACACCTGTTTATTCAGTTCTGAATGGCTACCAAACATGCTGGCAGTGGAACAGATGTGGCATTCTCTGGCAGATCTAACGTGAAGAGTAGCTATGTATCATCAGCACAGGAGACACAGGCTAACCTAAAGTAACAAATAATGTTCAGAAGGGGACACTATATAAATATTTAACAGGATCAGAGACAGGGAAGTCCCCATGTCACCAACCTTGTTATGGATCTTATGGGGGAAACATGAGAGACTCACTACCATCGATCAAGAAAGAAGAAGACCAACGTAGTGTTGAACCTCTAACTCTGACCTTGGATAAGCAGTTAAACAGAAGAATACCAAGATAGACCATGTCAAGGGCAAGCATGAATTCAAGTAAAATGAATCCTTGCTGTTTCCTTTGATCCAGGTTACCTCTGATGAAAATCCCGGGGCAGATTTACAAACCCTGTGTGCCTCATTTGCGGAGCCGTTGCATCACTTCTGTGACGCAGCAGTGGTGTAAACCATGCACCACGTTGCCCCCCTATTTACAACGTGACGCATCTAGGGAGATGCATCACGTTGTAAAGACCTGCACCACAGGAAACCTGCATCAGGTTTCATGTGGGCGTTCTGACGCAGGGGGATGTTCCGTCACAAGAACACCTCAGAAAAGTGCCTGAGTGAAATCTACAAGATTTCACTCAGTCACTTTTGCGACGCCGCTGCGTCAACACTGTCGCCTGCTTGAAGCAGGCGTACGGCGTGACGCATCATTTTGAGGATAGGCCAGGTTGGAACAGTGCTGGAGTTGCGTCGCGCCCGTGACACAACTCCAGCACTGCGCTAACCTTACGCCGGCAGATGTTTGAAAGTTTTATATATAGCGCGAACCAGACTCTTGCGAGTAACAGAGCGCTTTACAGGGCAAGTGTAATAAATATACAATATATTACGATAAAGGATCATACAAAGTAGGTAAGTTATACATATGTCTTGATCAAGAGAGGATGGTGCTAAGCTAGAGCAAAAAAACAAAGATAAAGAGAAGGACGAATATGGACTAAGAGCAGCAGGTAATACAGTGCAGTGAGTAGACTTAGAGCTCACATGAATTGAGTCATGAGGATAGCTTTTACTTCTCTCTTGAAGGCGGTACAGGAAGGGTTCATTCTAGTTTCATTGGGCAAAGCGTTCCATATTCTCGGTGCCATACCAGAGAAGGATCGGTTATACGTTTTTTTCTTGGCAAATCATTGAGGTTGTAGGAGCAGAATCTTGGCACTCCTGGAAGCTCTGCTGCCAGCCGAGAGCACCAATTTCTGGGCTAGGTATTGTGGGGTGTTGTGGTAGTGGGCCTTGTGAGTCATTATCGCAACTTTTAAATGAATTCTGGCTTCAAACGGTAGCCAGTTGAGGGCTCTCAGGTCTGGGGATATGTGGGCGTTTCTCTTACAGCCTGTGATGAGTCTCGCTGTTGAGTTTATCGTGGCTCTTAGCGGGGCTGTTGATGACCTAGGGAGTCCGCAAAAGGTTACTGCTCCGTATTCCAGGTGTGGGATTACTAGGGCTTGAATCGCTTGTTTGAGATTGAAGGCGGGCAGATAGGGTTTCAGTTTTTGCAGGGTCTTAAGGTGGAAGTTGGCTCCCTTTGTTGAGGAGCTGATGTGTTTCTGCATCTTAAGATTACTGTCCAGCATTACCCCTAGAGATTTTGCTGAGTCGACTATGAGCGGTTGTCCATTGAGAGCTGTTAGGTGCTTCATCTAGTCTATGATAGTGTGAGCTTTGTTAGGGGGAGTGATTACAAGGAATTCAGTTTTGAGGGAGTTGAGTTTCAAGTGGTTTTCGGCCAGCCAAATTTGGTTTTTTTGTAGTGTGGTGTTGAGTAATTTGATGTCTTCCAGAGAGTGGATTTTGATGTATATTTGGGTGTCATCCGCATACATCTGGAAGTGTATCTTGGAGAGGCTTAGAAGATCAGTGAGCGGTTCCATGAAAAGGCTGAATAGGGTGGGAGAGAGGGAAGAACCTTGTGGGACTCCCTGTGTGACAGACGAGGGGGTGGACAGGGATTGGTTGACTTTGAATCTTTGGGATCTATTTTGGAGGAAAGAGGTGAACCAGTTAAATACATTTCCAGCCAAACCCATTTTGTGTTTCAGGTGGTTCAGCAGGTTGTCGTGTTTGACGGTGTCAAAAGCTGATGACAGGTCGAGTAGGATTAGAAGACAGGCTTCATTTTGGTCAAGGATTTTTAGAGCATCGTCTAATATATGTGTCATGGCGGCTGATTCTGTGATATGACCTGCTCTGAAACCAGATTGGAATTGGTTCAGCAGGTTGCAATGAGCAATGTGACTGTTCAGTTCTATGTTAACGCATTTTTCCAGGAGTTTGGCTAACATAGGGATGTTAGAGATCGGACTATAGTTATTAGGGTCCGAGGGGTTGGCTGTGGGTTTCTTTAGGATAGGCGAGACCTGCCCAATTTTCAGGGTGTCAGGAATGGATCCTTGAAGAAGGGAAGTGTTAATGATCTTGGTCCAGACAGGTAGAAGGAGAGGAATGAAGTCCTTTATGTAGTTTGCTGGTAGCGGGTCTGTGAAGTGATTGGAGGGTTTCAGCGCGTTTAACGTTTTTAGTTTGGTGTCTTCACTGTAAGTGTTGAAGTGGGACCACGATTCATTGTTTTTTAGTTTGAATAACGGGAGGTCGTTAGCTAGGGCCCCGTCTAGGGACTGAGATGGGCTCTCTTTCAAGTCTGAGATGGACATTAGGTCCTTGAGTACATCAGATTTAATGGATTCTGTCTTAGAGGCGAAGAAGGAGGAAAATTCATCACAGGTGGGATTAGAGAGAGCGTTGGTGTTGTGGACATTAGGTGGGCTCTTGCTTTGGGCTTTGATGACTCGCATCTGTTTATCCTTGCACCATGATGTGCCGCATTTACAATGTGACGCATCTGTAGTGGCGCAAGGGTAAACTTGCGTCACGCATCTTTTCTTGCGCATCCCTGCTGATTTGCTGGGATGCGCAAGGAAACGTAAAATCTGCCCCTTAGACTGAGATCAAGGTCGTATCAGTACACAGTCTTGATCTAAAATTAGTTTGAGAGTGGTCCAAAAGTTTGTAACCCGCAAGATGTTTGCCGAGACACTGTGTGAGGCATTTCTCAGCTATTTTGGTCATATTCAGGAGAATGGATATGGTGTGGTAACTGGCTTCTAGCATTGGATACAGGTGTCGGTATTTTACCAAAGGTTTAATCACGCATATTTTCCAGTCAAATGGAAAGGTGCCCATATCAACAGACAAATTAAAACAAGCATTGGCATAGCCAATAGGTCTTGCCTTTTGGACCTTAAAAGTGTTTAGCCAGAGCAATTCCCTTTGCCAATGTCTTAAAGCAAATAGTGTAGTGCATTGCGGCTGCTGTGCAGCATGTTGAAAAGTTTTAATAAAAAGTGTTATAAACATTTGTTACATTATAAATAAGGCTCCCTGTTTTCCATTTTTACGGATTGCTACAGATAAATACAGACAGAAAACAATGTGTTTTCTGTCTGCATTTATTTTTAAAAATGGATAAATACAGAAAATCTGCTTCTTTTCAGTGACTCTTCGTGCTGTCTTTTCTGAATTTAGCTCAACAGCTGAGCAGATGGACAGCGTGGGAAATTGAAAAACAGGATGACATTTCTTTAAATAGCTACATTTGTCAACTAACATTTATGGTATAATGCTAATATTTGCAGGTGAATGGACTGTTTTGTAATATTTGGCAACTTAAATAACTAAAACACGAAAGACATCAAAGTCTGACTGCGCGTCTATCATCTAAGTAAATATGGAAATGTACAGTTTTACAACCACATTTATACACAAACACAAAATAAATATGGATAAATACAGATAACATGGCCCAAAAATAAATATGGATAAATACAGACGGAAAAGGTAAAAAAAGAAATACCATGAACTTAACAAAAGACTTCTACTCTTTTTTTCTCCTGGTCATGCTGGCAACTTCTTCCTGCCTGTTATAATGCTTGTTTGTTATTGTTTATTTTTGTTATGGAGGTGGGTGGGTTGGGGGGGGACATAAACAACGGGATGGTGGAAGTTGGCAAACAGTACCTGAATTACCACACATGCAGCGGACAGGTTTTAGGGGAGAATCAACAGATTCCAGATACCAAGGGCAGACTGCGGTGGTGCTGAGTGGTGGTGTGCTGATGTGGAGGTGATGCTGAGGTGGTGGTGTGCTGATGTAGAGGTGATGCTGAGGTGGTGGTGTGCTGATGCAGAGGTGATGCTGACTGATACTTAGGTGGCGACGAGTCATGCTGAGGTGGTGGTGCTGCTGCACTGGTGCTCAAGTGGTACTGAATAATGCTGAGTTGGTGTATGAAGTGCTGCTGCATTAGTGCTGAATTGCTGCTGAGATGGGGCTGCGCTTAAGGTGGGATTGTGCTTGTGGTGGTGGTGCGCCGGTGCTAATGTGGTGCTGCGTTGGTGCTAAGATGGTTTGTGCCAGTGCTGAGGTGGCATGGAGCTTTACAGCAAAATAGGAAGCTCAGAGAGAAATAGAAGCTGAGGTCCAGCGAGAAAGAAAAGCTGGAGTTGTGAGGGGAAGAATAACTAGGCTAAAAAAGAATGAGGGCAGATAGGGAGAGAGTTGAGTGTACCTGGAGTTAAACCAGGGGAAGAAGAGCTATTGTGGAGAACAGAGGATACCGGTAACTGAATTGGATAATGAAAGAAACATGGGTCTAAAGAAGGGAGCTGAGCCGAAGAAAACTGAGCCCTATTCAGATGGGGAAGGAGAGCTAGGTGGTGAAATAGAGCAGTGTTCCCACTGCCTGACTCATCTGCAATTCATTGGTGATATGCATAGCACCATCTGATATCCCTGAATCACCTTCATTTTAGCCTTTAAAGTTTTGCGGCCATGGAAGTGCTTGGGGCACGGTGTGCACCTGTGCCCTTACTCACAGTATAACATGGGCACTGTGCTCAGACAATGGTCCTGCCCATTAAGACCAACATTACAAAATATTTATGTTTCGCTTCTTACGCACATCAAACCTGTAGTGCCTAAACAGTTATTCCCCGCAACGCTGTAGTGATGTATGTCCTCTCCCTCATGCAATGTCATGGTCTACCCGGATCATAATCCTCAAGAAGAGTCGGCTGTGCACCCCATGCAGGGTGGGCAGAGGCTGGCGCGTTGATGTACTTGGCACCGACCGTCCTGCATGAATGACCCTCTGCAGCGTCCATTGTTACCGATGTTCCCTGGAAGTCGCACAGAGGATGATTAGGTCAGGGATTTCCTGGTATTGTTTACTCATCTGGAGATTACATTTACTTCTGAACAGAACTGCAGAGACAGCTTTTGTATCAGAGAAATCGCGAAAGGAAATTGTGCTCTCCTCAGAACATTGCCCGACCTTCCCTTATTCCAAGCCTCCAACCAGAACCCTGTCTCGCGTCCATGGACTGTGCTGAACGTAAGCAGCTTAGCCAGCCTTGGAAAAGACTGAGAGAAACCCTTAGAGGCAGCGTGCGACAGAAAAATGTCTCAGGAACGAGGGCTACTGCGTGCCGTTTGTGACCTGTTTGGCATTGAGAGATCAGCAGAAACAAACGCATCTTTTATGGTTCAGCCGTGCGCACTGATGGCCATCCGGCATGAATATTACCTCATATATTCCATTCCAAACTGGACCTTGCTGTCTCTGTGAGGAATGAGAAGACCACCATGCTTAGTCCGAAAATTGGGTGGTTATCGAAAATAACTGGGCGAATTGTGAAATAAGCAAACAGTAAGAAGACTAGATGAAAAAGAAAAGTCAGTTTTGTGATAATTCGGGTACCATTAAAGGAAAGGCTAGTAAAATACATTAAGGCAAGTGAAATACATTGAAACATGTGAAATAAATGTGCGGTAACCTTTTTCATCTTCCTTATTATCCAATAAGGAAGATAAAAGGGAAGATAAACAAGCCCGGAAGTGGTGCACGTGTGCGCGCTATAAGGAATGCAGCTGCCATCGAAACTTGTTGCAGAACAGATGGCACCCTGCGCACTCCTGAGACCCTTAGGCCATGGGAGTGCAAGTTTTGAGGAGATGCGGGACAAGCATCCGTCTTTGGCCATTTGCATGCTTTCTTTTGTGGAAGCCTTATGCAATGGCCAAACAAATGCGTGGAAGTAAAAAAAAAAAAGAGGAAAAGCTTTGGGAGTTGGAAGTCCTTAAAGGTCCTTACGGGTCCGGCACATCCCCAAAACAAGTGGCAAAGAACCTAGGGGTCCAAATTGACCAGAAGTTAAACTTGGAGGAGCATGCCACTTCTACCGCAAGGGCCTGTTTCCACATACTAAGCCTACTTCGCAGAGTCTTCCCCCTACTCCAGTTGTCCACACGGAAAACTCTGATACAAGCATTAGTCACTAGTTGTCTGGACTACTGCAATGGGCTGTTGATTTCAGCCAAGGAATCTTCCTTAAACAGACTGCAAGTAGTCCAGAACACGGCAGCTCAATTAGAGAGCAACATTCCCCCCCACCCAGGACAGATTCACTTCCCCTACTCCGCAAGCTGCACTGGCTCCCCATTCAAAAAAGGATTAGATTCAAAATGTGCTGTATGGTCTACAAAGCCCTTAACAACTTGGGACCAAGGAACATTACAGACAAACTGGTCCGATATACCCCGCTCAGGGTCCAAAGATCTTCTTCTTATGCCTCGCATAAAACAGGCTTGGTTGGGGGGAAAATCCTTCTCCTATTTAGCCCATTGTATTGGAACCAGCTGTCCATCCACCTTCGTCGTTGCACGAACTACACATCCTTCAGAAAGCTGTTAAAAACACACTATTCTGATCCTCCTGCATTGGTTGTCAAGGGCCGTTACAGCTCGGAGATACCCCGGTTGGGGTGATTCATGTACTTTATAAATGACACAAATAAAATAAAAAATAAATAAATGAATAAGCCTCCCAGAGCAGCGTATGTGCGCTGGCTCAGGCGAGACCTAAAAAGAGCCATAAGACTGATCGGGTTCCCAGTTACTAAAACCATAGAAAATAGATATTTTCCCGGGTTTTACAGAGGAAATACCATCATTTAAACTTATTGGTAAGAGGCGTTGTGAGGACACACCTTCCCTGAATGGCCCGAACGACTCGAAGGAACACTTTCCCCCTTATATTTCTCCCTCTGCCCTTCTATATTCACAGACCTATCCGGAGGATGTTCCTTTAAGCCTATCGCTTTTCCAAGTCATGGGACCGAATCACATGACCTCAGCGGCTTCAAGACAGAAGACACCAAGGGTGGAGGTTGTTTGTTCGAACCGGCCGAGACAGCGAGGCAGGAGGGGACACTGGTGGAAACCTTCATCGTGAGTCCCTGGAAGGAATCTGGAAATCTTCAGGAGGAAGAGGAAGACCCACCACTCGGAGAAGAACGTCCCAACCCAGATGCGACTGAAGGAGGAATAGAAGGGCAGCCAGACCCTACCTGGCAACGCGGAGACTCCCGCCACGGCCCAGGAGGGTCGTGGCTATACAAGGTACGGGGGCGCCTTGGTTTTACCTGGGGGCGCGTAATTGAGGACCCCAAGGGAGGGGGTGTAGAGAAAGAGAAACCCTGATGCCGTAACTGGGCTCCCTTTCAAATGACCTCACGTGCATGAGAGACACTGGTGACGTTAGTAGTGATAAGCCTCCCTGCACCCCTTGCTTCCCGCGGCGTTCAGTAGAAGGTAAACCACCTTCCTTACCGTTTCCTTTCTTTTCTTTTCTCCCCACGCTCCAGTCCATTGGCGAGTTGCTGAGAATCAAGCCACCCATTACTCTGGATTGCAACTGACATCCTGAATCCACCCATAAAGAAAAACCAAGGATAGGACTACAACTCCCAGAATTCCTAGTGTTGCATGAACTGTTAAATAAACCCGAATCACTTACACTATCCACTTATCCTGGTCTGCTTCTCCACCGTGCCACAGGCGTCCTATCAAAATTATGTGGCCCTGATTGCATTGAGGTGGAACAGAGTGAAGTATTTTCCACACGTGGTAAATACTGTTCCCCAGCTGGGGTATTTATCACGTGTGGTAAATACCTCCTATTCCGAGTTTTTAACTTGTGAAGGAGGCATAACATGCAGAATCAGAAATGTACCACACCAAATTTCGTATGTTTTGCCTTTTTACAGGTCTTTTCCCTGACAACTTTTACCAGTTTTCACCTGCCAAAATCTGCCAGGGGAAAACTCAGAGGGTGTGATAATTATCACACAACTTCTAATTCCGATCCCCATGCAAACACAAGGATCGGGATTTAGCCCTGCACTTGTAATCAAAATGTTATATGCTGTTACATGTTTGCAGTGAATGTTTCATGGGAAGAAACCTCTAAAACATTTAGCCTCTCAGCACCAAAGGCACAGGCAGCTTCACTACAAGAATTTTCTCTGTACTAGGCAAAGTGAAATTATGCTGCCTGCCATCGTATATGACACCATATGTTAGGCTTTTGCGAGCAATTTAATGTTTCCACGAGCTGCCTTTGTTTTGGCCTTGGGCTAAGAATAATTTGTGGACCACTTGAAGGGTTTCTGTGCAAATAGGTGCACTTCTACACATAGTCAAAGGACAACTGCTCTTCTAGTTTCTCTGGGCAGAGCAGCAACCTTCCTGGAATACCCTGAGTAGTGATTAGGGTAAAATCAGTCTTGACAAGAAGACAACACAGACTACAAAGACCAGCAGAGATATGCTGACAATCATCCCAACATTAACCTGGATACTTCCAATGAAGGACCATTGTTGGGATTACATAGGTTGTACCAATGCAATTTGCATGGACATACATTGAGTGAATGGTGCGAAATGTTGTGCTTTTACTGGGCAGTGCAGATTTTGTTTTTCCACTACTCTGATAATGCAAATGCCTTTCGAAAATTGTCCTCAGTGCAATATATGTACTCCAGTTCTCATAGCAATGCCCGATCTCTCCTTCAACAATACAGTGCATGCGTTTTTATGTAGCCCTGACCTTCCACATCCTATCATGTTACAATCCATGCTGTGAGTGTGCTTCAGATTCACTCTTAAAAGGGTCTTCCACACCTTACAAACTTGAAAAAGTTTTGCTGTTTGAGAGAGACGTAGAGACTTTGAAAGAGCCTAGTGTGGGAGAGTGGTGCAGCTGTGTGACAGCCACTGCATGGTCAGCCATGGTGGGCGCTGGATGCAGCCAGCGGAGGCTCCTCCATTAAAGCAGAGGAGCATCGCCCCACTCCTCTCTCAGCAGGACAAAAAGGAAAAATAAAATGATAATAACACAATGTTATTACCATTTTATTCTGGAGTACTGAGCAGGGTAGGGCAGTCTGTGCTATCCTGACGGATAAAAGCAAACAGCAGGGAGGAGTGGTGTGCACAAAGGTTTTCCTGGCCATCTTAGGATGGCCAAACCCTCATGCGCACTTAGCATTTCTCCACCTGGCTGTGTTGTACGACCTGATGGAGAACAGTCTCAGGCTCAGAGGCACTGACTGAGTAGCAAACCAGGCCACTGAGACCAATCACAATGCTGCTGTCATGCTGGTAAGATCAGCAGCATTGTGATTGGCTTAGGGGAGTCTGGGAGCATGTGTGCTGCCGGGAGTCAGGAACAGAAGAGGACAGAGGAGAGGCACAGCCGCGGCCCGTGGAGGTAGTTCGGTGGGGCAGAGAGGCAGGGCAGGGCAGGGTGGGGGGTACTGAATACCAGAATATGGATGATTGCAGGCAAGTAAACAATTTAATAAATAAAACGAATTTCGTAGAGGCCCTGCAATGCAAAATGTGATGCAGGGCCTCTACGAAATTCGCTTTATTTATTAAATTGTTTACTTACCTGCAATCATCTGTATTTAGTACCCCCCACCCTGCCCCTCCCCCGCCCGCCTCTCTGCCCCACGGAACTCCCTCCACGGGCGGCGGCTGGAGAGGCAACCGGCGTATACAAGTAGGTCATCTTTTCTTTAATCTTTTCATCCCCGCCTACTTCTGTTCCATAGCAGCCGCCACTAGAAGCAGATGGGCAATGGAGAGTCTGGGTGGGGGGACTTTGTTCCAGGCACTGCACAAGCACCCTCTCCTACCCTTCCCTTCCAAAATAAACCTTTATAGGTTTTTGGTAATGGCCTGGGGAGGTTGCAAACTCCTCTTACATGTCAATAATACAGAGTCTCCACACATAAAGTGAAAAGCCACACTTTGAAGGGGTTTCAAACTCACCTTCTCTTTCACTGTGTGGTATGATGTGGGTCACACAGGGGTAGGTTTAATTTAAAATAAAAACAAAAAAGTTAGCTTACCTTTGCCGGCCTGGTCCGGTCCCGCGTTGTCTCTGCTTCCCTGCTCCTCACAGGAAGCAGGCAGCCTCCCTCTCCTAAGTCACTCACAATGCTGCATTGGCAGCATATGATTGGCTGGGACACTGACCACACAGGCTTCTATGGGAAGGCCCTTTTCTCCATGTAGGCTGCATGCAGCCTACATGGAGAAAAGGCAGAGTGTGTATGACTGGTTTGGTCGGCCCTGGGGCTGACTAAACAGTCAGAGCTCTCAGAGTGGGCAAGCCACTTCTCCCCTGCCCTAGAGCAGTCGCGCCCACCCTCCCGCCCCAACTAAGCCCTTCTGCTTTCTCGCAGTGCGAGAAGCAGAAACATAACATGGTATTTGTAATACTATTTTATGTTTCTGCTTCTCGCACTGGGAGAAAGCAGTGGGGCGACGCTTCTCCACCCACATGTAGGAGCCGCCCTGATGAGGTGTTCATAGAGTTACCACATGAGGAGAGCTGATATCATATTAAACATGGTGGCACGGTCTGAGTTGGCCAGTATGCTGCATACTTTTCTACTTCACTTACACAGCTAAGATTTTGTGTGAGGCATTCATCATACATGTCCACATTTAAGTTACCCAGAACTCTGCAATATGTTGAGTGGACTTCACAAAATGTCCCTTAATATTGCAACTCTGATACCACTTTAAAAACTGGAAATACTTTAGCCAGTCGTTGTTAGCATTGTGGGTTCTTGAAGAACCGTTTTTCAAAAAGCATTTATAAGGTATAAGACATTAATTTTACAGCAGTTGAGGTAAGTTAATCACCTTTGAAATATCAAAGGCCAGCTTGAACTTCGTTTTTATGTAAAGGCAATTAGATCAATATTCTACAGTCTTGTGTAATATTACACTAGCTTGCTTACATCACTCTATCCTTTTAGCATTGGACATTTATTTTTCACTGTATGGCACTCAAAAAGGAATATGACAAATCAGTGGATTACTGCACCTATGTGTAGCCTAAAGTTAAAAGAATATTCAATCTGATTTCCCAAACGATTAAGTAGTTACAAAGCCCCCAATTCAAAAGATTGCAGTGTTTGTGACTGCAAAATACCTTATTTTTTTAAGTTTAAAGAGCTTTATTGAAGTAATTAGAAACATAGGCGCCATATTCAACAATGCTTATAAAACTAGTAGCATTAGATAAGCAAACTGAATAAATAATTTGATGGAATAAATGACACAAGAAATCTGTCATAAACCTAAGGATATTCCAAAGAAGAAAAGCAATAATTAAAAATTGTACGTGGAAACTAAATAGCATTTTAAATTTTTTAGTTTTTTCAGAAGAAAGGAAAATCTAGAGAAGGAGGAAGGAAGAAAAAGAAAATAAAAAGAAGGAAAAGGAGAGAAAGAACAGAAAAGGGGAAAAAAAGAAAAGAAAAGGAGGAGGGAAAAGAAAATGAAGATATAGTAGTATCTTCATCTAGTATTATATTGAAACATTAATCTTATAATAATCATACTGGTTTCTAAAAACAGAATAATAATTGTACATGTGACATATAAAAAAATTAAAATGGAAGGAGAAAATAATAAAGTACTCATGGTGGTTGATAGACGAAGGAGCTGTCTTGGTTACGTAATGCAGATGCAGATAAATAATTGGTAAGTGGAGACCAGAGGGTTTCTTTACGAATAATTTGTTGTGAAGTTTTGGAAGAAGCTCAGTCCAGTCTGTGGTGATAACAAAGAAGGCTCCACCAGGTGGATAAAGAAACCTTAGAAGCATCCTTCCAGTTAGAGGTAATTACCTGGAATGCAATAGCACTTAACAAGTCCACAAATATGCCCAACTAGAGAGACCCGAACCAGTCTTCAGAATTACTGCCAAAAAATATAGAGAATATGTCAAAGGGAAATTTAATAGTACAAATAGAGGAGATTGACTCACATACCTTAGTCCAAAAATGGGCAATATTAGGGCAAAGAAAAAAGGAATGCCTAAAAGAGCCAGGAATATTAGGACATACCCAACAATTCGGAGATAAATCTTAACTATACTTGGAGAGTGGTACTGGAGTTAAAAATAGTCTATGATAAAAATAATAAAGGGTCTGAGTGGTGTTAGAATTACAATAGGTGTGATGTATGCGTGTCCAAATGGAGTTCCATGTATGAACAGAAAGGGTACGTTGTAAATCAGATTCCCATAAGGGCTCAACTTTACTTTTAGGGCAACTGGGAGAAGAAAAATGCAAGTATTTGTAAACTTGAGAGGCTCTAATGAAAGAGGAAGTGGATAAAGGTTCCATCAGAGGGAAGAGGAGATCCAGAAAGTAGAGAAAGCTGATCCGTCAAGAGCAATCGTAGAGACTCGTATCTAAATGACGAGGAAGAATGTAGGTCAAATATAGACTGAACCTCTTGTAGGGAAAGACAACAAGAATCCTGTATTAATTGTTTAACCTGGAAGATCCTTTTGGTAGCCCATGTTTTCCAAAACATATTGTGATTGGACAATTTGATATTTTTGTTATGCCAAAGAGATGAGTCCAAAAATAACTGTAAAGGTCTATGAGATTTCCATTTAATGGGATGAAAAGTTTAAATGAATTTTGAAATCGTTGGGTAGGTAAAAGAACGAGGAGGATGGGTAATGCTGGCTAAGAGAGAAAAAGGGAAAGGAGAGATCAGAGATTTCTCCAACCTGTGCCAATCAGAGGTGAAAGTTCCTCTCGAAGAGCAAAATACCTTTTGAGATTTACAAAACCACGTTTACAAGTTGAAAAAGCAGTTCAGTTACTCATTTCGAACTGCACTTTTGGACACAGCTAGAAAGGGGCTTCCTCTTCAAACTGTGATGTGCAATGACAAGTGTCAATGGTTTGTGACTGTAATTGCAGAGTCACACCATTGGTTAGACAACTATAATCAATGTGGAGGTTGTATCTTATTCGCAAAATGTAAGCTATCCTTGTTGTTGGGGTACCCCTTTGGGGATCGTGTCAGGTAGCCTTAGAGTAAGGGGCGTGGCGTTGATTCAGGGGCCGACTACAAGGTCTCCCGATGTCTTCTCAAATGGGAAACAATTTGTATTTTAAAACAAGAACCTTTCCCTTTAAGGACCAGGCTTCTTTTAAAAAATGTCGCCCATTTGGCAATGTGAATGCAGGGATGGAGGTCTATTGTAGGGGTGGATAGAACTCACTGAGGTTCTTTTCACAGATTTCCGAGGAGTTACATGAAAACTCTGCGAGATTCCGCAGAGTTCCTCAAATGGGCAGAAGTAGGCATGCTCACACTTATTTAAGAGCTGGAAGCTAGTTCCGTGCTAAAAAATCAGTGCGAATTGCGCCACGTGGCGTGCCAGAGGGCACTGCTACTGAAGTTGATTTTGCTGCCGCCCACATTGGGGAAATCTTGTTGGGTGCCCTCCTAGTGACTGAAAATCACTCTAGGGGATGCCAAATCTTGCTTATGTGTGCCAACTTAACGTTGGCGAGCTACAAACCAGTAAAAACTCCGTCACAAGGAGGTCGGCAGAATTTGACCAGAACTCAGCGTTACATGCATAATGTGGAGTGGCCAAAACTGTGCCACCTCCACCGGCGGAACAACATTTATCCCCCATCCCTGGTCTATTCTCACTTGTAAGCCACATCCCTGTATTTATAGCCAATTGCAGGTGAGCAAATAGTAACCTGTCTCAATATTCATGAGGTAGATCATTTGGGAAACTTCGATGAATGGACAATTTGTTATGCAAGCTATTAGTACAGAGGTCTCATCTCGAAATGACTGGCAGGTTGCAAAACATCAGTGCTTAGTGGGCAACAGCTATTTGTGACCTGCTTTTACAAACATCTGGCCTATATACTCTTGCAGGGTGGACTCCACATTTCACTCCTCACATTGATAAAATGATTACTACTGAGTTGAGTGCTAGTGACTTGTTACATTTATAATGGTTTGATGAACTGATACATGAATGCAAACTTTGGTTTGTTATCATCCACAATCATCCTCTTCATCAATTCTTATTCTAATGGTTACTATAGACAAGCAATATATACAGGGTTTGAAAGTGTCAGGTTTTAGGGTATTATTTAGGAATGCGACATTGCTTTCTAAACACAAAATTCTTAAGTCAAGTTTATGAGACACTCTGCTTAACTCCTACTAGCTGTGGTAGAGACAGTAGACATCACCCCAGTGATGTGCCTTTTAAGTTCAAGTGGTAGCAAACAAGTTCAAAGCTAAAATCACAATACACTAAAATTCCCAAACCAATGTAGAATAAAAATGTAAAAGACAAAATGGCACAAAAGTTTTAAAAATGGATTAGAGGAGGGGGGCGTGGCTGCGGCCACTAAAATGGTGGTCCCTCTCTACCGGAGCTCCTGCTCATCTGTCCCATCCTGTGGTATCTTAGAGCCCCGGAAGACTTTCTTTGGCGCTAATTCTGCTGAGGGAGCGGCTGATCCCAGGTCTGTCTCCCTGGTCCACCAGGGGCACCTGGGTCCACCATACACCGAGGATGGAGGAGTCAGTCTCGGGGCCTTGTGAACACTGGGATCAGTCACTGGGACCAAGTTGGGGAGAAAATGTTGCTATTGTAGATAACCTACGCACCAATTAACCCCATGGGACACTGCAGCTGCACGTGCAAGGTCACAATGCTGTGACGCAACCCAGCAGAGACTTTGCTGACTTACCAGCCTGTGGGGCTTAGGGAAAACAGCCTGTCACCTGCAGCGACCACTGCCTGTCTCCTGCAGCAGCCGTGATCTTGAGCAAGAGCGCCAGGAAAAACACTGGGCAGATGGTTTCCCAGTTGAGTGCTGCAGCGGGTTTCATGACATGCTATCACCCCACCAGCTCAACCTATTTGTAGAGGCAGTGTACAAGGGCATCTCCCCGGAGTTAGATCTGTCAACTATAACATTGAGCCACAAACCTAAATGGCCTTAGAACAGTGCTTCTCCTATTGGCCAATCTTGTAGAATAATACAGAGCTTAAGCTCTATGCAGAGGTTCTTGCTCAGCGACATCTCCCAATGCTCTCATTGCCCTGACCAATGTGGTTTTATGCCTTCCCACAACTCCCTGCACTGCATCCCATGCCTTCATCTGGTCCTGGCCCATGAACTCCAGACGTCAAGCAAACTTCTCCTAGGTGACGTTCAGATGGTGTTTGATATGGTTGACTGGTCCTATGTAGACGCAGTGCTGGGTCGGATGGGCTTCTGCCCCGCTTCCAGCGACTGCTGAACCTTCTGTACACTGTTGTTTTGGTTGAGGTACATGGTATGGGCTGGTTATTGGACATTTCCTGCTGTAAAACGCAATAAAATTGGTTTAAAATGGATTAGAGGAATTGTAGCCATGGATTTTAAAGTCTTAATCCAAAAGTGCGACAAAAGAGCAAGAAAACTGCAAAGTCTCAGTAATAGAATGGGACTAAGGTGCAATTGTATGCCAAATGAGATGTAGTAGGTGGCAGGAATGCCTAGAAACCTAAGAGGAGACACCCATCAAAGATTCAACCTTGGGACTTTGCTTTTTTTTACAGCAGATGCTGAAACCAGAAAGTATCATTTGACATTAGATATTCCATGTTGAAGCTCTCCCTGAAGCTTTAGGTTGTGGAGCTAAAATCTCTAAGCAGGACAAAGTCCGATTTTGAATATACAGAGTTTGCTTTGCCACTGTGATGGATACTTTGCATGGCCCAGTCCCATGCCCTAAGTTCAGAACTAATCTTTTTTTTGTTTCTGGTTTTTCTTCAGCAGGGCAGGAGGCAGAACCCATTAAGGTTGTAGATTAGGCTTCAGCAGAGGTACTGCTGTACCTTTGAATGCCATATGGAAAATCTTCATGTGATGGAAATAGGCAATTAGTATTTATTTATTTATAAGATGTATATAGCGCTAGCTAGATCTAGGGGCATCAGAGCGCTTTACAGCATCAAGAGCCAGGTTATAATCCAGTCACTTCGTAAATGACACACAACAAACTAGGATCAAGTACAAACAAGCAGTAAATACACAAGGAAATATTTGGCAAAGCGGGTGGAATACAATATGTATACAGACAGCAGCTAGGTCCTGAGGTCGGTAACTGTTTAACCGCAAGTCCCCCGTTTGGGTCCAGTGAGAGGAATACCTTCAAGGTAGATGGAGGCAGCAACAGAAATAACACAGCCAGCTGGTTAACAGGTTAAAGGGAGACTAATGTAACTGAGGTCCAGAAATGACTCAAGTGTTCCAGTATTTGTTGAGGAGATGGCGTTTAAGTTCTCTTTTGAAGCAAGTGAAGGTTGAGTTGCATCGTAAGTCCCTCAGGAAAGAGTTCCATATGTTGGTGGCATCACCCGAGAATGAACAAAACTGTGTAGATTTTTTTCAGATTGGAAGGGATGAGAAGAAGTATGTTGGAGCTTCTCAGTGATCTGGTTCTTCCTGCTTTGCTGAGTTAGTTATCTAAATATTCCGGGGTGTGCGAGTGAATGGCTTTGTGGGTGATACAGGCAATCTTGAAATTGCATCTTCCTTCTATAGGAAGCCATTGAAGGACCTTGAGAAGGCAGGCGTGATGTGATCATACAGTTTGATATCTGTAATGAGCCTGGCTACCATGTTTAGAACTGATCTGAGGGGAGCAAGGTGTGATTTCAGGGTCCCTGTGAGGATAGCATTCCTGTAGTCAAGTTTGGAGAGGACCGGAGATCAAACAACCCTTTTGAAACCATCCGAGGGAATTAATGGTTTCATTTTTTGAGGTGTTTTAGTGTGTAAATTACTCTTTTGGCTGAATTTTTGATGTGCTCGTTCATTGACAGGTCTTTACCCAGAGTGGATTCTAGGGATTAAGCCAAATTTGAATGAGTGAGAGTACAGTTCAGAGCCTTTAGGCCAGTGATCCAGTCTTTGATAGAGAGGTGGTTACTGTTGGGGGAGACTAAGATCATTTCTGTTTTGGTGGAGTTTTATTTTAGATGGTTAGCATTAGATCACAATTGAATATTACACAGTGTGACATTGCGATGTTGAATGTCACAAGATTTAATTTTGCATTAGAGATGTGTGTCATCAAGATGATAGAAAGGGGATCCATGAAGAGATTGAACAGTGACGGGGGGAGGATTGAGCCCTGTGGTATGCCAAGAGGGACCGGTGTGGGTTTTGAGAGGCAATACTTTATTTTGACTTGTGATCAGTGTTGAAGGTAAGAAGTGAACCATTCTAAAACAGTGCCATTTATACCGGAACAGAACATCAAGGATTCCAGCAAGGCTATGTGGTTTACAATGTTGAAGTCCGCTGATAAGTCAAGTAGGATAAGTATGCAAGCATCACCATCATCTAAGGATCTAAGGATGTCATCTGTGATATTAAGCATGACAGTTTCTATGGCACAGCCTTTTCTGAACCCTGATTGGAGTTGATGATTTTTGTCCAATACAGGGCAATAATGTGGCTAAGGCTGTGTACCATTTTGTCAGGGAGGGGGTCTTTGGTATGGGAGGTGGGATTTAGTTTTGCAATAATATTGAAAACCTCAAAATCACTCATTGGTTTGAAAATCGACCAGTTGGCCTTGTTTTTTCGATTGGATGCAGAAAAAGTTGCAGTTAGTTCCACTAGGATCCATTTTGTCTTGGCGAGGTCCAAAGGAGTGATTGAAGTAGTGTTGGGAGTGTTTGATAGGTGGTAATGGCGGTGGGGTTGTAATTTGCAGGAAAGATTGATCAATTTTCATTATTTTGTTGGGGCGTGGCCAACACCATGGCGTGCTAAGACGTGCGGCTCCGGAGCTCCCCGAGACCTGCCTAGAAATCCGACATTAAAACTACCCAAATTGCCATCAACATACTCAAGACCAATCGGGGACATCTCGTGCCCTTCGGAGGTGAAGAATCGAGAGGCATACCTGTCCGCAGCGCTTCCTATGCGGATTTTCTGACAGCGTTCTGAGCGGATGGTGGACGCGACGCGCAGATATCAGCGCAGAAGCTGAAGCTCGACCTCCTAACCCGGCGGCAGAGCCCCACAACCGGGAGGGAGGGCACCATTACCAGGACACCGATCACTGGGCCCGGACGCCTCTGATCTGGGCGTTAGGGGCTCCAAAGAAGATCCCTCCCCTCCCCCCCACTAAGACGGTGGTGGCGAAGCCCGTGATGTGACACGAGTTACAGAGAGACTATCGGCGCCTTGCTGGAGGGGCCATTGTGGTGAGGGGCGGCGACACAAGAGGTGCCGGAAAGACTAGAGACTGAGTATATGTGGGGGGCCCCCTCGTGTGCTGCTGCGGAGCCACGTGAAACCCAAGTCTGCACCAAGATGGCGGCCGGGGCCGCATACCGGGACTAGAGGGGACCCTGACTAGGCCTTCCACCCCGCTACAGCCTCAAAGATCCGAGGCAGGACTGCCCCGCATAAACAGCCACCTGGCGGGGCGCCTCTACGGCGTGGGCTCCCGGACACAGTCACAAGAACTACCGCTCGATACCCGGGGACCGGAGGCCCATCACCTGGATGAGACCGGCGGAGAAGGAGGGTTAGGCAGACCTCCCTGACATCACCCGCCAGTGATCCGATTGATACCAACGGCGGAGCGGAGACGACAGAGACCCCGAGACCCACGAGGCAAGGCTCTCCGACCCTGACACCCCTGCAGAGGCACGGACCATCCTTTGGACCGCGACCAACACCCGAGAGGTAGGGTGCTATCTGTTTACACAGCGGGCCCAACGCAAAACCCCTGCGGAACATGGGAAAGAAGGACATACCGCCTAAAGTGCCCAAGTAGGGACCGATGGACAATTTTGCTTTGCCACAACAGGTGGCGGAGGGCCTTCCTGCCGCTCCAGGCTCGTGCTCGGACACCGACTTGCTGATGGGGGCCATTCAGGCCTCGCGAACTGATATCCAGGAGTCCCGAGCGGCCCTGGAGGTAAAGATAGGCGAGGTGTGCTCGGAAGTGACACTCCTGAGGCAGGACTTCCGAAATTTGTCAGACAGGGTTACCTCCGCAGAGGCACGGATGGGCGAGGCCGAAGATTCAATCACGACCCTTCGAAAAGACATGGCGGAACTCAAGGCATCCCATCGCCAACTGCTATGGAAGGTGGATGACGCTGAAAATAGAGCACGGCGCAATAACCTCCGCTTTGTCGGATTTAGGGAGGGGATCGAGAAAGCTGATATGGTGTCCTTCCTCCACACATGGCTAATGGAAACCTTCCCAGCGGAACAATTCTCACCTTGTTTCATTATTGAAAGGGCGCACAGGGCCCTCCTCACAAAACCTCCGGAGGGGGCAAGACCGCGACCGGTCATTGCACGTTTTCTAAACTTCGCTGATAGAGACTTGATTCTGAGAGAGGCGAGGAAGATGGGAGAGATCCGACAATTAAACTCACACATCATGATATTCCCAGACTACAGCCAGAAGGTCCAGAAACAGAGACGATCTTTTGATGCGGTAAAGGCTAGACTCAGAGACTTAAAGATAGCGTACATGCCCCTTTTTCCGGCGAAACTTAAGCTACTATACAAGGAACAGTCACTCTTCTTCACACACCCGGAGGATGCCTGGCGATGGCTAGAGGAGCGCCCGATCCTCAACAGCAGAGAGACCGCCGGACGGGACCTGCTAGACAGATCCCTGCGAAATGCAACCCACTGGGAAATACCGAAGGCGCAGAGATTGAAATCCAGGAGGTCTAAGAGGCAAGCCCCAGCGATGCCCTACAGAGGTCGAGGCACGGGAAATACACGGAAAGGTCGTTCGGCCTCCCCAAAAGGCGCGGCCGGGACGGGGTCGAGATTTGCCGCCTTACGATCCACTGCACGCTCAGAGGGCGAGGACGAGGAAGGACTCGATAGCCGCACATCTGGAGGCGAAGAAGAGGAGGAAGGGGGACAATCTGTTCATCCGTTGGTGAATGAGATCCGTGTGTTGGAACAATACTTGTCTGGACAACATAGTGCGCCAGACTCATAGACTCAAGACTCCAAATCTTAATCGATAGTGGTTCGGGCCACTGAGCATGCAACACAAAGTTGGGATACAAGCAAGTTGACACCTCCTCTGAACAATGGTGAATTTGGAGAATGGAAGCGGCAGCCCGACATAGGGAAGCACGCAAGTTGACACGCCTCTCTGTTTTACACACTTTACTGTTTTTTGGTGTTTTGAAGGGAGGGTTCGGTGGGTGGGCGACAGGCCTACTCTTACGGAAAGTTATGTTCTGTCTCATGATAAGACTGGAAGGGGAGGGAGGTGGGGAGTGGGGTGGGAGAGGGGGTTTTCAAGTTTGTTCGGATAGGGGACCGGGTGGGAACAGTTGGGGGGGAAGAAAACAGATGTGAAAATGCAGCAACACGCACTGAGCCTCCACATCACCGACACATGCCAGAGTCTAACCACATACAGCCATCACAACTTCCAATGGCAAGTGCCGTAGTCACCCCACAGGAGGGAGGTAGGAGACTGAGCGTCCTGACATGGAATGTCAATGGACTAGGCTCTAAGATCAAGAGGGGCCTAGTGAGCGCCTACATTAAAAAGGTGGACCCGGACATCACCTTCTTGCAGGAAACACACCTCAAGGGTACTCAGTGTGCCTTCATCGCTAGAGGCCGATACAGGGTACTGGCTCATGCGGGATATACATCTGACTCCAGAGGGGTAGCAGTCATTGTTAAAAAGTCCTCACCATTTTGCACCACCCGCACCTGGGTTGACCCACAGGGAACATACGCTGGAGTACAGGGCACCTGGAACAGACGCACCTATACGCTAATCTCGGTTTATGCACCACCCAAATTACAGACCCGTATGCTCACAGCGCTTGCGAACATACTCCTAGATACAGCAGACACTATACAAGTGGTGGGAGGCGATTTTAACGATGTTATGAACATAAGACTCGATAGATCTGGAAACACAGCGAGAGTAGAGCACCAGACCGCACTGTTCAATCAGATGTCCACCATAGCCTTACAGATATATGGAGGTGGCTCCACCCGACTCAGCAAACCTACTCATACTACTCTGGGGCACACAGGGTGTTCTCGCGACTCAATTATATTTTCATGTCCCGCCAGTATCTGAGGGTAGAAGATATTGCAGAACATAGGGCCAGGGGCATTTCGGACCACTCGCCATTATATGTGAGGGTGGGACAAGACCAGGGCAAGGACACGGGTTCCTGGCGCTTGGCGGCCTGAGATCTCCAAAACGCAGCCATACTGAGAGGCATTCGGACTGACATTAAGGTGTATATTGCAGAAAATGAGGGCACGGTAGACTCGAGTGTCACCCTCTGGGAAGCCCTAAAGCCAGTACTGCGAGACAGGATAAAGTCCAGACTGGGAGAGGAAAGACGGAGACTTCAGGCTGTGGTAGCTGTCCTAGAACAGGCTATACTGGGATGGGAGAGAGACTATCTGACACATAAACACAGCAAGACTCTCAGACGGCTACTTGATGCCCAGAAACAATATAGGGAACTGGCAACTAATGAGGTGAAGACCCAATCCCTCGCCACCCTCCACCTGTTTTATGATGTAGGAGACAAGTCAGGGAAACTCTTGGCGTGGCTCATCAAAAAGGAGCGAGCGTCGAGGTGGATAGATAGTATAGATACCACAGACGGGACCACTGTTAACACCGACACTGAGATAGCAGACGCATTTGCTACTCATTATGAAACGTTCTATGCAGCTCGCAACCTTGCAACTCATGAGGAGGCTTTACAATATCTAGACACTACGGTCCTACCGGTCCTACCCCCTGAGACCCTGGAGGCCCTGAAGGCGGACATAACGTCTGATGACATCGCAGACGCCATCGCCAAGCTGAGACCGGGCAAAACCCCAGGCCCGAATGGTTTCCCAGCAGAGCTTTTTAAGCGTGCGGCCGACCTTGTAACCCGCCATCTTAAAGGCCTCTTTATTGGTGCCTTCAAGGAGGGAGAGCTCCCTCCAGATCTCGCTATGGCCACAATTATCCCAATATATAAGGAGGGCAAACCACAAGAAACTTGCGCCTCCTACCGGCCTATCTCCCTACTAAATACGGAAGTCAAACTGTTAGCAACCATCTTGCCGGTCCGCTTGAGGGCGGTTATTACAGGCCTCGTTCATTTGGATCAATCGGGCTTCCTACCAGATAGAGCAACTAAACTGAATCTTAGCAGAACCCATAACTGGCTACAGGAAGTGGGGGGGCGAAGCGATCCACATTGGTTCCTTTCCCTGGATGCCGAGAAGGCGTTCAACGCGGTACACTGGCCCTTCCTATTCGCAGTACTCCATAATTTGGTTTCGGACCAAATTTTATCAAATGGGTCCGGCTTCTCTGAACTGCCCCGAGGGCCAAGGTGAGGGTGAACGGGATACTATCACCCGAGTGCCAGATTCAGAGAGGCACTCAACAGGGCTGCCCCCTGTCCCCCCTCCTCTTTACGCTCACCATTGAGGTGCTCACAGCCAGGATCCGGCAAAACAAGGACATTCATGGCTTTACGAGCAATGACACAGACCTGATACCAGAAAAGATCTCGCTATACGCGGACGATGTTTTGCTCTACATAACTAAGCCAGAGACCACCGTCCCGGAGCTCTTCCGAGAACTAGAACAATACGGCGGGAAGGCGGGGCACAAAATAAACTGGCACAAATCTATACTTTATGACCCTGGGGGATGCAACCAGTGGGGGAGGCTGCCGGGCAAACTGTTGACAACCACAGAAGGCTTCCAATACCTCGGGATTTATATAACCAGGAGTGCGGCCCTCTTGTTCCACAGAAATTTGGAACGGATCATAATTAATGCGGTGGCAGATATGGACCGTTGGAGACAGCTCCCATTGACACTCCTGGGCAGAGCGGCCATGTACAAAATGATCACTCTGCCGAAATTCCTTTACGCCTTACAAAATGAATACTATCCAGTACCTGTGGCGGTCTTCCACAGGATCCATGCGGATCTGCGATCCTTCCTTTGGCTAGGCAAACATGCCAGGGTGGCTTTGTCCACGCTCCAGAGACACCAGTACAGTGGAGGGATCTCGCTTCCCAACCTAGAGGCCTACTATTGGGCAGAACATCTAACACCAATTAATGATTTGTTCCACGCCCCGGCGGACCACCCGACTTACGCCCTGGAGAGAACAAAATTGTCGCCAAAAAAACGATTGTGCTATCTTTATGGGAGCTTTCGCAGGGCACCCCTCCTCCCGGCCACGTTTATAACACTTATTGCATGGACCAAGGCCACAAGACGCATGGGTTGGGATAAGAGGCCCACACGGCAGACACCACTGTGGCACTGCCAATGGTTGGCGGAACTTCACAAACTGCGAGGTTTCCAAAGGTGGGACGATATTGGCATCTCCACTATAGGAGATGTGATAGCCAAAGGGGAGCTAAAATCTTTTCAAGTCCTTAAATCAGAGTACGGGTTACATAATACGCAACAGTTCAAATATATCCAACTACGGCACGCTTGGAGAGCCCAAAACATCACACTCACAGATATCCCAGAGTATGCACCACTAGAGGGGAGGCTCCTTCAAGAACAGATACCGGGAAAGGAGGTCTCCCTGACGTATAAAACATTGACTAATCATATGCTGGGAGATCTGACAAGACTCAGAGCCACGTGGGAGGCTGAGGTGGGAGAGATGGAAGACCTGGACTGGGAAATAATGTTGATGCATCCCCGGGAGGTGGCAATCAAGTCAAGAGTACGACTTATTCAATTTAATGTACTCCATAGAACCTATTACGACAGACTACGTCTAAGCAAAATGGGGAAGGTAGAGGACCCACGATGCCTTAGATGCCACCAGGGAGAGGGAGATTTTTATCATACAATATGGACATGTGGTATAATACAAACATACTGGACACAGGTATTCAAGGAATTGGAGGAGGTCCTAGAGGCTTCGATCCCGCAGGATCCCAAGCTGGCACTGTTGGGCATGACTAACGAGGTAGACCTGACTCGCCCACTTCTTACATTTCTGGTCCTTGCACTGGTTGTTGCTAAAAGGGACATTGCAAAGCATTGGGGAGCGCCGGAACCTCCGGATTTGGAGGAGTGGAGGATATGGCAGCATAGAGGGTAACCTATAGGGCCAGGGGATGTCCAAAACAATTCCGCAGAGTTTGGTCAAAGTGGCGACACTACCATGGGCTGGATGGGGGGCTGTGAGGGGGGCTTCCTAGGGTGGGCAAAGGCCGGGACACGGGGACAAACGGGACATCTGTACAAAGGGTACGACGAAACATACTGAACTTGCAGAGTGCCATGAGACACCTGCAACTTATGGCTCAGAACTGTGAAATACTATATTGGTAGTAGAGGGACGATGGGGGGAATAGAAGTATAACTGCTGCTATTTTTCGTGTATGTATTTTTGAAGGTATGAAACTTGTGTTTACTGTTCATTAGGGGGGGTGGGGAGGGTTCAGCAAAAAGAAAAAAGCAGATACACATTTGTGTATGACTTTGTACCTACAGCGCTCTAATGATACTTGCCGCCCAACCTCCGGGGTGTGGGCTAAATGGCCGTGTATCCTTCTACCAATGGTGAGATGCGCCATTTGTGATGAGTCACTGGAACACCTGATTGATTGTTAGTGGCTTCCTGTGAATCTGCAATAAAAATAAGTAAAAAAAAAATCATTATTTTGTCTGAAGAAACTGGCAATTTTTTCACATTGTTCGTAAGAGGCTATAATTTCATGTGTGGAGGGGGAAGTGGTTTGTTGTTTGACTATGTTAAAGAGTTCTCTGGGCCTGTCCTTTGCATGGTCAAGTTGATTGCGGAAGAAGGTGGCTTTTTCTCTGAAGATATGCTTCTTGTATGTCAACCTTGCCGTTCTGAGTAGAGTAAAATATACTGATGACGGGTTTTGTCTCCAGGCCCTTTCAGCTTGTCTTAGAAGTATTCTGTTGTTGTTGAGATCCAAGGTAAACCATGATTTTAATTGAGTTGATCTTAGTTGTTTTAGTTTGGGTGGTGCAATTAGGTTGAGAGCTTCCGTAATCGCAGTGTTGAAGTGGGTGGTCAGGTCATTTACGTTATGCAAGGAAGCGGGACATTGTAGTTGTTCACAGATCTTGACTTCAAGGTCTGTGAAGTGGACTTGTTTGAGGTTTCTGGTCCAATGTTTGGGTTTAATTGATGAGTCTAAGTGTGGTTTGATGGAGGTCTTGATGTTGAACAGTATGAGATGGTGGTCTGACCAGTCTATAAGTAGGATGGCGTTAAGGGAGACCAATTCATTGTTGGTGAAAATCGTGTCAAGTGTAGCGTCTTTGCTATCTGTTAGTTTATTGCAGAGTTGCTTTAGGTCATTCATTTCTAGAAGCCTCATGAGGCGCTTGATTGTGAGGGCGTCAAGGTTGTTCCAGTGTTAGTTAAAGTCTCCCAGAAACACGTCCTTGGTGTCAGTTAAGGAGAACCGAGTTAATAGGTCTGATAACTCTTCAGCGGAAAGGGCACGCTTACCAGGAGGGTGATAGATGGTATCTAGTTTGATAGGTGCAGAGCCATTGCCTTTAACTTTGACGCTGAGGTACTCGAATGTTGAGTATTCTGTCTTATTTAGACCTAGTAGTAGCCAACTAGGTCATACTTTCTTCTGGATCTTTGTTGCCTTGTACTATTTTCTGCATAAGTCCGAACATTACTAGGTTTCAATGTCTCTTGATGTCAGGTTAGTCACTTGTGGACTCTCCTAAAGCCCCCAGGTCATTAAGTCAAGCTCATAGGCATTAGGTCTCTTTTCAGCAGGGCTCTTATATGGTCCGTTGCAGTCCACTCAGAACTGACCAGCGGTATTTTCCACACAGCATGGAGCCATTCTCCACATTTTTTGCCCCTGTAGTAGTGATCAGAACGACTATCAGATGAGCCTTGTAAAGCAGTTCCCACCCTGAGTGCCAATTGATATCAGAGGTCAATCAAGCTGTTACCCCAGCGCTAGCCATTGCTCGGATAAAAATGTAAAATCAGGGAGCGAAATAGGAAATGACAGGGGAAAAGCTGGAAGCATTCGAGAAAAAAAATTGGAAGTATATATTTGAAGTAACAAACAAGTAAAAGAATTGCATTTTATCATGTACATTTGATTTCATAAGAAGTAACAACTGTTACAGGGGAATGTAAGGAGAAAATGAAGGGCATATCGCTTGAGTGTTTTAGAACTTGAATCGTTCTTGCAATGGTACCCCGGCTATCCAGACCTATTGATCTTTCTCAATTCAAAAGACACATACTTCAGAATTTATTGATTGATACAATCGGAAATCTCAATTAAGGTGGCATTTTTCAATTTGTCTGAAGACTTTATAAAAGCAGCATTGGTTTCTTCAAATACAGCACACCCTGAGTATTTAACTTTAAGTGGTGGTGCTACACCGCCAGTGCTCAGTTGGACCACCTCTGATCTATAGAGCAATACATTTGAGATAATAGGAATGCACTCTTTTTTTGAAAAGCACATTTTATTGATTTAAAAAAAAATAGAAGAACAAATCAGCTAGAGCATGGGAATCAGAGATATAGGTTCATTCACTTCATTGTTATACCCTTCAATCAAGATCCCTTTACATTTTTGTTTTGTACTGATTTGACTCTCTAGCTCACAGTATTTGGTTTGTGAAGCAAATCTATTGTGGGTGTGAGGAACCTAGAGTGTGTTTGCCTTATATCATATATCTTGTTCCCATGGGGATTTTTTTGACTTTGGACGCCCGTTATCCCAAGTTCGCTCAGTTCAAGCCTATAGGCAAGGTCCGGCCAGCCCCCATTAAACTAATTGTGTATCACTAATAGGCGTACCGCCAGAAAGTACAGATATAGGTGTGTCATTTCCATGCCCCCATCATAAGAGGGAATCTGAGAGACAGACAAAGTCACCCAGACCGCTCCACCACTCCAGAGGAACTTTGTGATTAGACTGTCCAGTTCCTTGAACCAGACCTTGGAATACCAGAAGAGGGTGTTCTGGAGTACGTAGAGGAACCTGGGGGGATCATCACTTTAAACAAAGCCACCCTCCCCAGGGGGTTCAGAGACAGCGCCCTCCATTTAAGGAGGTCCTCTTTAGCCTTCTTAACCAAGTGGGCCACGATGAGGGACCAGCCCAGTTCAGAAAGAAGGATTATCCAGTTCCCCAGATACTTAAAGGGCAGCCTGCGGAGCGGTATGGCGGGCTGCCACTCGAAACACTCTCTAGAGAGATGCAGGGGGACTAGCACAGACTTTCCGGGGTTAAGATGCAGCCCTGGGCCCACTAAAAATCGTGCAAGATTCGGAGGCACTGTGGCCCTGAGGAGGCGGGGTCGGACAGGAAGACAAGCACATCTCCGCGTACAGCGCGATCTTGTCAATGTCCGTATGCGGCCATTCCCATCCACGGAGGCTATCCTCAGCCCGCACCAGGGACTGCCTAGTGCCCCTGGCGATGGGAAAGGATTCCAACAGCACCCCGTTGACCAGGACTCGCGCTCGCGGATGGGCATAGAGGACTCGGAACAGAGAACAAAAGTGGGGCCCAAACCCCATCTCGGCCAATACACCCAGTAGATACTCCCAATCCACGGAATCAACGGCTTTTTCAGAGTCCACGGACAGGAGTGCCAAGTAAGGGGTTATCAGGTGCCAGTGTGCCAGGGCCGACGGCAATCTTCACAGACAATGGCGGGTCCCCCGCTGCGGCAGGAATCTGCATTGATCCGGGTGCACCAATGAGGCCAAATAGGGTTTCAGCCGCTGGGCCAGAATGGTGGCATAGAGTTTGATTTCGGTGTTAATTAGGGATATGGAGCAGTACTCAGCACACGAGCGGGAGGGAGGCTGGGATTTCGGGATAACCACAATGGTGGCAATGTCTGTCTCCAGCAGAAACGAACCATGGTCTACAGCTTCTTCATACAAGTTAGCTAGGTGGGTAACAAAGTGCCTCGATAGGCCGCATAGTATTCCTGCAGCAGGCTGTCCGTGCCCGGGGTCTTACCTGGGGGGAGCAGGTTGATCCCTTCCTCAATCTCTTTCAAGGAGATGGGGCGCTGTAGGCTCTTCTGGGCCGCCTGTTCAAACGTAGGAAGGCATACTCCGCCCCGGCCAAGGAGAGCAGCGACGAGGAATGCACTCTTTAATAGTCTTATTCTGGAAAGTGCCCACCTCCAATTAGACAACTGTAGGCAATGTTGATGAAGTCATGTTCAGTAATAACATCAAAAGAAGAAGACCAATGCATTTTTTCACTTTCAGTGACTTTCTTCATTCGCAAGTTTTGTAACTTTATAGACGTTCATATCTCATATATCAATTTCAATGTCAAAAAGTTACTCGCATTCAGAAAACATGGAGTCACCTATCCTAATAAACTCTAATTTTATAGCCTCGGGTGTATCCGAACCTTATTCTTAGCATCCATGCATAGTATTTGACGCTCCATGGAATACCACATCCATACTGCATGTAGCTGCATATATTTATGGGTAACCTTTAGGGATGTGTGAAATTGCTTTCACCTAAATACACAAAGTTTCACCAAATCTACGCATAACTAATCAAATTAGAAATCTGACATTTTGAGCCACATTTTAGCAAGAAATGTTTCCTTGCATCAATTTTTGATGAAAGGATGAATTTTGTGTTAGAAAATAGTGCAAAATAAGGAAGCACCAGGAACAACATTAGCTCGATTTCTGTTGTCCCTGTGCTTTGCTGATAATTTTTTTTACCATAAATGGTGCACTCATGTTAATTTTTTACCTCAAATGCTACATAATTACCAAAGTGCCTATTGGAGTAATTTTAGGAATTTAGCATAACAAGAGTAATGTGAAATTCCTGAAGAATGCAAATTATGCCAGCGTTCTTTACATTTCTCCAAGGGCTAATGTACATACAGATTTCTAATTGATGAGTAGCTGACTTTTCCTAGATAATTAGCATAAATAGAATAATGAAAACTGGTCTGTAGTACTTGTGGGCTTTAGGACGTAACCACACCTTCTTTAGTAGAGAAGTTATCCATGCTTATTTCAATGTCTCCAGAATGAAGCACCGCCCAAAGGATGTATTTATAAACCCAGTAAAATCAGGCAATTGGGTATTAAATCAAACTTTAAAAAAGGATGAAGCTCAATCATCTCCTGAGGAATTAGTAATGTACAGGGATTTTAAATGTTTTTTTTTAATTTTGCCCTGCAATAAACTCTGGAAGTCAAATATTGGAGAGATCTTCTTGTGACACGTGACAAATTCCAGAAAAGTGACTAGTACTGATCTCTGCACTTCAATTTCTCTTTCACTGGAAATACTTTGACTTATTAGCTGATTTGTTCATGGGATAGGAATGACGTTTTCGACATAGTGCACCAGAACACCTGTTTCCATCCTCATCATTGTGATCATTGGGGTAAGTTGCAATGCTATCACCTTATCAGGAACCTCCAGTTTTTCCATTTTCTGCCGACTAATGCCGTACACAGTCTCCTGCTTTCCTCCTTATTCTAATGCAATGAATCCTCTGTCTGCTCCACCCTTCTTGAGTTCGTCTCCACCACTCCTTTTTACAGGGTGCTCCAAGCATACACTACACCTTCCATTAGCAGATTGGTCTGATAATACTGCTAAGCTTCTCTTCTTTTCTCGTTCAGTCTCACATTCTGAACTTTGCGCATGGGGGCACTTATCCAATAATGTTTCCTACACAGTGTTTATTCTCTAAAAATGCCATTGTTCATCATATGCTCATCCATCCTTTCCTTCAGTGCTACTTGTTAAGATTTTTCAGACGTGGTTTGAATCAAGCTTAATTTGGTCTTCATTTCTGGACTATCTCCAACCGGACTATAACCACATAGAGGACAAATTGCAGAAATGCTCACCATAGTCTTCAGCTGAATCCTTGCTCTTGATAGAACAACCAGAGGTAATAAAATATTCCTCTGCAATTAACAAATCCTCCATATGCTTGCCTTTAAATGATGTTTCTTCCCTTAGTGCAATATATGAGGATCTTAATATTGCGAAACTGGTCTTTATCTAAATCAATTGACCATATAATTAAGCCATCTATGGTGAATACAATAGTCCCAGGTCCCTGAAGTCTTAAACTTGTGGGGTTTTGTTACCTGCTGAAGCAGGGGTAAGATTAGATGGGGAAGGGGCAGTAACATAGTGCAACGATGAAACATAAAAGAATGGGTGGCTCTGCCAATAAGTGGGTAATTATGAAGAAATGGCAGTCTATTTCATAATATTCGATATAGGGAAAGGACAAATGATGTGCAGTGTAAATTTAGCAGGCGAACAAGGTATTTTGAGATGCTACATTTAAGCCATACTGAATCCCAAACTTAGAACCAGGTTTGGAAGACTGTAATCTGCAGTGATTTTTTATGCACCAATCTTTCTACTGATGTTCACTAGCAGCTGTTGAATATTAGAATATTAACTACACATTTTAAAAACTTCTGGACCAATTACATCTATTAGGAGGATGACACCTAAGGCATCATATTGGGACTGTAGGCATAACCATAGTCAAGAAGCAAACCATGCCAAAAAAAATTCTAGTAAGGGGAGATAAATGAGCTGTTGCATTGATATTGGGAGGGGAGCACGTGAAAATACCTAAGAATAATTATGCTGTTTGGTTCTTCGAGGGGTTGCAACCTTAAGACTTACATCTTTTATTGCCACGGTTTCAAAAAGGTTTTCGTCAGTAGAAACTGAGATCAACAATGGGAGGCCACTAATTCCAAGAGTACTTGCAGCTGACCAGTCTTTTTCATGGGTGCAGAGAAGAGTTATTAAACTTTGAGGAATTTTGGTAAACAAAATAAATGTTCGCATTTTGTCAAGGAGTCAGTAGGTACCTGAATGGCTATTTTTCTGCATAAAGTGCATGGGTTGTGCAGTCAATGGTATATCTTATAAAGTGAGTATTTAGATTTGTTATTGATTCCCACTTCATCCTAAATGGCAAGGGTACATATACAGCCCTGGATACCTTTGAATTTTTGTTATGGATCATTTTGAGACCACTTATGAAGTGTGTCTGCAATTTTTCAAAGTTTTTCAGGCAATCTATTGTTACCTGCAGACTATTTATGTGGCACGCACACATAGTAGCCATGACTGAAGCAGCTCTTACTTCTCCTGAACTAATTCCTTATAACTTAATGGTAATCTTCTTTACTACTGGTCCCTTTGTCCTCGTCCAATTCAGTACAAGTGAAGATAACCACCTCCCAGGCAGAAAAAAAGAACAGAGAGATGCTGGGATCCCTACCCCACCCCCTCCCACTGGTAGTACTTAACGAATACTTACCCAGCATTCCCCCTGAACTACCAAGCCACCAACAGGAAGGTCGGCCGTTCGGGAGGGAAAGGGCGTAATGAATCGAGCGAGGACAACCAGTCTGCCCACAACAGAAGGACAGGGAGGAGGCCCCAAAAAGAAGAAGGCCCAAGGCAACCAGACACACCAGGAAGCCAGGGCCACACCAACAGGAACACAACCAAGGACTGCAAGAACCAGCACCCTGGAACCAGAAGCCATGAGTGGCATCAGGGAGGAAGCCCCCCACAGACAAAATGGGCCAGCAGGGCACCCAGGGCCCACCGACCCCAACCCCAAAAAACCCCAACCGAAAGGGAGTCAGCCAAGAAGGCATCAAAGCAAAGACTAACCAACCCAAAGTTAGAGATGAGGCAAACCACAGAGACCCCAAGCCCACGAGAAAGGGAAAGGAGAACCAGAACCCCCGCAGCACCCCATTGGGCACAAAAATCCCGGCAGACATCCCCCAGACCAGAAGGCAGCCATGCCCAGCACCCCCAGGAAGCCCCCCAAACCCAGCAGCAGCACTGACCCAAAGTGCGCCCAATGAGGGGAAGCAAGGAAAGGCCCGACATGCAAGCCACAACCAGGAAACAAAGGGCGTCAGGACCAACAACAGGGCCAACTCGAACAACACCGGGGAACCCTAAAGCAGACCCGTCCAGAAAAAAAGAGGACAGGGCCAGCCAACAGGACCAGGCCCAGACCCAGAGGAGCCAATGAAGTCAGGGCCACACCGACCAAACCAGGAAGGGAGGAACCACCAACCAGGAGCCAGGACCCAACCAAAAGGATCCGACCATCAGAGAGCCCAGGGGGTCGATATGAGGACCAGTTCCCTGGGCAGGAACAGACAGCGGCAACACAGAACAACCACCAAAACCCCCAAACCAGTAGAAGGAGCCATGGTACAGGGACAGACCAACAGGCCAGGACCGAGGCACCTACCAGAACACAGGGGACAACGGGCACAACCCAGAACCCTACCCCACAGAGACCCAGGTAGAAGGAAGCAGGAACAAGAGCACCTGAATCCCTGCTGCCCAAAGACAAACCAGAAGGACCAGACAACTAGAAACACAGACCCCACCTGGACATGAAATGGCAGAAGAGAACCATTGGCCAGAACCCCGCGAAGTACAACCCCCAACCAAGAACGAGGCAAACAATAGGACCCCACTCAAGGAAAACCAAGGGCTGGATCACCGAGACCAGAGGAACCAAAAGACCAAACAAGGCTAACCGGGAAGAACCCAGCCCAAACAACACACACGCCCCGGTGTTGACCAAAGGTGCAACAGACAGGACCGGACAAAGGACCCCCACCCGAAGTGAGTCCAAAACCAGCTGCAGGAGGGCCAGAAGAGCAGGAGCCACCAAAAGGGAAGCCCACAACCCAACCCTGCAGACATCACAACAGGATCCCAAGAAGCCAGCCAACCAAACAATAGACACGCCAGCAACAACAGGAGGCCACCATAACAGTGTCCCCCCCTGACTAGGAAGGTCCTGCACAGGAACAACAGCACAAAAAAACTACCACAGAGAGCAGGGAGAAATGAGACGGAACCAGCCACAGCCAGGCCACAAAGGAAACAAACAGCAGCAGGAAGCCAGGGTAGAAGCCACAACGGCACATTCATGCCACAGCCCTAGCCAGCACAAGGGGAAGGGAGGTACCTAGAATAGGTCACAGAAAGGGGCAAGGAGGCTGACTGGAACCCCACCAAGCTCAGCAAAAGAGACGCCAACCACCAAGTCCCCAAGAGGTCCACCCACAAACAAGGCGCAAAGCAACCAGAGAAAGGGAATCCAGAAAAGGGCCACAGGCCAACACACAAAGGCGACTCACCAGCCCCCACAACCAGGCAACCACCAACAAGGAGACCAGGGCAAAGAAGGGTCTACCAGCCCAACCGCACAGGCCCAAGTGATGTGAACAAGTCACAGTGAGGCCGTGACAAACAGAGGCAAAGGCCAAGGCCCAACCACCAGGTGTGGAGACAAGTTGGAGGACACACTGTCACCCAAACCGCCAAGGGATAAAAACCGGAAGGTGGAGCAAGCTGAAACTGGACCCAAGCAGACACCCGAACCCCAAAGGCCCAAACCCAAATGGTCATATCACGCCCCAAGCAGAAAAAGACAGGGCCCAGTCAACACCTCAAGGACCCGAATTCAGCCACCAAACAGGAGGTACGGCAGACAGAGATTGCACAACGGAGGCCAGGGATTTCATGACACACCAAACACAAAAGCCCCAGGGCCAAGCAGCGCACAGCAGAAGAAGGGGGGAGAAAAACTGCCACCCGACACCTCCGGGCCCGGCCGACCCCAGACAGCACTGCTGCCAATAGAAGAGCACTAACAGCCAGTCTACGCGAGCCCTAACCCAGAGCACCAGACCAAACCCCAAAAACCAGGCCAACAGCAATTAGGGATAGAAGGGACACCCAACACAGCCCCCAAATCACTCCCCTCAATGGCAGGGGCAAACCAAGGCCAGAGAAAAAGCATAGTCCATCAAAGGGAAACAACAGGGCTCCCAGATGGAAGCGAAATCCTGAAAAGCAGTGAAAAAAAGGGGAAAGCCGCAATGTGGCCCACCCACTCAGGGTTGGCAGATGCCAGACCATGCTGGTTGCCACCGCAACACCCCAACAGCCAGCTACAAACAAAAGGGGAACAAAGGAGCTAAAGAGGCAGAGGCAAACGATCTCGGAGCAGGGAAGCTGTGGACCCCAAAATAAAATACTGAGGCACCCAGAAAGGACCAAAAGAGGTGAGACAAACACTGCAACACAGCAACACCCCAGGAAGGCCGATGCAGCCCCACACCGCCTGCCCCCACCAACCAGCTCAGGCATGCAAAAAAGCCCAGCACAGAGGCAGCCACCAAACCACCATCCACCCAAGGCCTGCTGCGTATAGAGAGAGGGTCCATAGGCACAGGGTGAATCAGGGAGCCAACAGCTGCCGTATTATGCCAAGCCGGAAGGAAAGAAAAACCCAAGCCAAACACAGGAGGGAAAGCCACTCTAGTAGCAGAGAGGCCGGGAACACCACGGCCTGACCCAGCCGGAAAAAAGTGCCAGACCCACAAAAAGGCCAAGAAAAAAAGAAGGAAAAACTGTCACACTGCACTCGCCCGTGGCAGGCAGATCTCACACAACACTGCCTACCCCCAATAGCCAGTCCAGGCACCCACCAGAACCGAAGCGCAGGGCAACAGGCACACAAGGCCACCACACGAGAATGGAACACCAGGAGCAGGGAGGCTGGAGACACCACACAGCCAATCTGAGCCACCAGTATAATGACCCAAAAAATCATCAACAACATCTGTGAAACTCAAAGTGAAGATGAACCTTTGACACTCCACCCCCGGTGGGACCCAAACCCTCGACCTAGCATGGAACTGATAGAAACAAATTTGCCAGAAACCAAGAAGGTAAAAAAGAGGAGATGTAAGAAATCGATATGCAGTACTCACTTCCGGGGCAGACGGACACCACATTCCACTGTCTGCCCACAGCATCCCGCCCAAAATTGTTAACCATTTACATAAAAAAAATCATCACACCATAAACAATATTTTTTATATGTTTGTGAATTTAAACAAACGATTGCGAATATTTGAGATCATATGGCGTATAAACTAGCGTCTACGCGTTTCGAACTCCAAATGGGTTAGGAGTTCCCATCAGGACCTCATGACTGTGGAAAAAACAGAAAAATCTGTTTATAACTATCTCTTAATGGTTAACAATTTTTCTACGAGTATGAAAGTGACATGGTGAATGTGGAATGCTTGGATTGGTTGGGAAATAATGTATGCTTTGTATTGCTTTTTAATTGTATTTATTATTGATTGTATATAATGTTTCTGATTGCAGGGATGTAAAGATTTGTAAAAAGTGTATAAAATAATTTACATATGCATTTAAAGTGAATAAAACTAAATGATGATTCAATCCGACTGAACAATTAGTCTTGGAACCCACTTTGGTTTGATTCCATTGTGCTGTGAAAATAACAGGTAATATGGAGAACAGTATTGGCAGTTGTTTTGTTTATTAGTAGGTCAGTGGCTTGGCTTCACTGTTGGGAACCCATACCCAGTAGTGTTTTTGCACTCGCTTTTCTATGAGCATGATCTTTTAGATTTCAGATCCAAGTTTTTTGTTATTTTTTTAGCTCAGGTTGCTCACCATTTATATCCTTATGGTAAAGGTTGTCTGGCACTAGTCAGAACGAGCAGCAAGAGCCAGGCTTGGCATTGAAAGAAACATATTGTGAGGTTTTTGAGATTGAGGAGCAACTGGTGTGACTGCAATGCACACTCTTCTAGAAATGGACACTTTCATAACTAGAAGTAGTAAAATCTGACAGGCATGACCATGCTGATTAAAGGTTAAAGAGATTCTGGACTGTCCATACTTTTAAAAATCACTTTGGGGTTTCTGACAAACACATTTGAAGCATTCAGTTCTCCACTAATAACATTTTAACATTTCATGTGCCACTGTTGCACCTTTCGTGAGTAAAGTGTGATCAAAGGACCTTTGATAACATCCCTTAGGCACTCAGAGTAGGTGTAATCCTCCAAAAAATTCACTGAAAATCAGTTTTCAACTGAATTTATTTCTCATTTTTCAAGTTGTTGATGATTTTAAATTCAAAATTCAAATGATATATCCACTTCCAAAATGCATATTAATATTCACATTTCCATATTAATATTCTTGCTCCAATGCATTTCGGGCTACCAGCCCTTCATCGGGGAGCCTACACAAGAAAAGACGAAATAATTCTATCAGATATTGACGACTGTTTATCAAATAGTAAGAGAAAGTAGTATTAGAGATAGTCCCTAAACTCGAAGTATTCACCAAGTGACGAACGAAGATTCCGTATGAGCTAAGGCAAAGTGTTTTATGGCAAGGTATGCAGTGCTTAACCAGAAAATTATCAATGGATAGTGCGTAAAGGTTTAGCAGAGCGTTAAAACAATGAGGATCACCGTGTCTACATACGCGTAATAGTGAACCCAGTACCCGAGATAAAAAGCGTGCTGAGCCAGCACTGCGTGCAGTTTAAAGACTTACTCGTGGTGAAGTTTGCAGCGTTTCGAAAAGAACGCCGACCGCAGACCGGCCTGGTAATCCGGAAATGCGGTGTTGATGTTAATAAGCGGGCGTGAATGGTTAGTTTAAGATCACGTGATCGCGAGTAAAGAAAATGAAAAGAGGACTGTTTAGTAAACATGTATTGAAGTATGGAACAATAAAGTACGTAGTGGGGCTGTGCTTAAGGATGTATAACAAAAATAACGTGATGACGTTATAAAATAACACAGGTAGAAAGATAAACATCCATATTAGAAAAACATACATATTAGAAAAACCACATAATGGAGCTGGGATCAGAACAGTGCACCCTCATGGTGCAGTTATACAGATTGTAATGTTATAAATAGCATGCAAATTCGATCCGTTCATTTAAGCCAAAAGGCTTGATCGAATTTAATTTGTAAATCCAGAAATTTTCTCTCTGTAATAGTACCCGGTTGTTGTCTCTTCCTTCCAGTTTTTGAACTATTTCCAGTGCCATGAATTTCAATTGGGCAATGGTATGGTTGGAATCCAAAAAATGTGACGCTAAGGATGATTTTAGGTTTTTTGTTCGAATGTTCGATTTATGTTCATTGACGCGGGTTTTCAACTTGCGTTCTGTTTTGCCCACGTATACCTTCCCGCATGGGCATTTGAGTAGGTAAATTAAGTTAGTAGAGTCACATGTGGCCGTGACTTTTAAATTGATATTGTAGCCTTTCATGGGGTGTGATAATTTGTTGCCTGTGATTACGTTATGACAGTTGTTACAATTGTTGCATGCTCTAGTGCCTTTGTGGATCATAGGTTGTCCTGTAGGGTATTTGAGAATTTCACCCAGGTTTTTGCCCCTTGTGTGTGCAAATATAGGTGTAGCTTCAAACATGTTTTTAAAATCTGTCTCTAACTGTAACATTGGCCAATGTCTTAAGACAATCCTTTTGTACATTGAGCTAACGTTCGAGTATTTGGAGACAATGACCATTCGGTCATCTTCTTTTTTCTTGTTTGAGGGTTGTAGAAGTTTTTCTCTGGACAGATCTTTTACTTCATGTTTGGTTTTGGCCAGTAGATCATCTGGGTATTCTCTCGCTTTGAAGCGGTTGATCATTTCATCCATTCTGTTTTCCAGAATTGTGGGATCCGAGATGATTCTTTTGACTCTCAACAGTTGAGATTTAGGCAGATGATTTTTTAGAGATGGTTGATGAAAACTAGAATAATGTAACATGTTGTTACGGTCAGTTGGTTTTCTGAAGATGTCTGTCTCAATTTGGTTATCCTTTATGGTAATGCGAACATCCAAAAAGGTTATGGTATTCGGATCAATGGTCCAGGTAAATTGAATACGTTGATGGGCTGCGTTTAAGTTGGTTAATGCAAGTTCCAAGTTGGTGCGTGAACCTTTCCATAGGATAAACAGATCATCTATGTAGCGTACATACTCAGGGAAGTCCCATGTAGTCCCACTGTTTATCAAAACTGTTTTTGTGGGCCAAACACCAACCCACTCAAATAGTACAGATAGCAACAGAGGTCGTCCCCGTTCCCTGTCGGAAATGAGCAGTACAATTTCATTTCTGCTGGGCAAGTTTTTTTTTTTAAATTATGCATTTTAGGTCGAGCCTAGCGCAAGGCGCATGCGCTGCACTAGAAAATGACCTCTTGGAATCACTCCAGCCCAGCTTTCCAGCAAACTCGAGCATGTGGCTTTTTTTTGCACACATTGTATTGGCCATTGTATGTGGCTTTCAAAGATGAAAGCACGCAATTGGCCAAATCTGGGTGCATGTACCACCTTTCCCAGTAAATGTTTCCTCCCACATCCTCCACCTTGCAGGAGCAAGCAGTGGCGCTTAGGGTGCCATCTGTTGTAGGTAATATTACAAAGGTCACTTTTACTTTCACGGCTGTGCTTTTCTTCCTTACAGTGCACGCGCACCACTCACGGGATGCTGCAGCTGCATTCTTCGCATCCCATGGCGTTTTGCCTGTAGGAGCGAGCAGCTGCAGTGCCTCCTTGTTTCGATTAGTGTTAGAATGTGTTTGCGCTTGATTTATTGTTTGAGGGTATGAGAGAATGTTGCCGAGTTTTGCTTGGCTCCCAGGGTGGTTGCTACTAATGTCTGTCTTGTGCACGTGTGCTACTGCTAGACGCAGCTCCCTCTCCACACTCAAGCCTCGTGCCAGGCCTAACTCTACCACTCATCTTCCCCAGCTCTTCCTTTGACTATGCTTCCCCCTACCATTCCACTAAGGCTCCATTGCACCTGGGAGTCCCCTCCTCCTACCAGTTCCAAGGTCTGGCCAGTGGCCACCCTCTCAACTCCAGGTCTTCCCCTCTGCCTCACCACATTGCATCCGGTGCTCCAACCTGCTCCAGCTCTGCCCTCTTCGGCAGTACTCTTAGCTAGTCCTGCTCATTCCCCTCTTCTTCTAGTGTCCCTGTGTCCCAGCCATGCCAGCCCCTCCGCACCCTGTGTCTGAAGGCAGATAGTGTCGGAGTGGGCGAGCTGCTGCCGATATCTTGTCTGTGATTAACTGCAGTATCGCCGGTGGTGACAGGGCCATTTAAGCTTCTGCAGGAGGCTGCAGCGGGTGGTAAAGGCATCCTTGAAGATGGAAAAACCCAGACAAAGGCCCTGTTTTGCATTTCTAACCTGTGTGAATGAAGGGGGCAAGTGTGCGCTGTTTCCTGTTATACAAGCAAGCCCCCCGCGCTGCCGCTCGGGCTGTGCAGGTCTCACCCCCACACTTCGATGGAGCTGCCCTTTCACACTGCCACAATCAAGAGGTCATCGATTGGCGGCGCCTGGTGAGCTTGGGCACATTGGCGTGCCCACTGCAGCCCTTCAAATGCAGGGCCAGTTCATCTCTCTGCTGCATCCACCCTTTGAACCATCTCGCCCCAACCATCTGTGCCTTAATAGCGTGCCAGTTTGCGTAGAAGAGAAGTACTGTTGTCAGCCGAGTGTGTTAATGCTGCTGCTGCTGCTTAGAATCTTCTGTAACCTGCAGGCTGCAGGTCACACGTAACTTGTAGCCTGCTTTCTGTAACAATGCAGATGACCAGTCTTGCATTGGTCCTTGTGGCATGCAGAAGGCGGCGTGCTTTCCCACGCTGCGATCTGCTGGGAGACCATTTGAGTCTTGGCAGGCTCCTGCCAAGGCTTATTGTTTCTAGTGTGGAAAATATTTCACATGGTGTTGATGTCATAGACTTTCGCCTTTGGGTGTAGGTTTGGTCTTTGTTTTATATTTGAGAGGTAGGTTGGTTGATGTCCATACTGTTTTTTTCTAAGTTTTTTCTTCTTCATAATTCATCTTTAGCCGCATCGCTGCGGCGGCTTTTCCCGCTGTGTGCGGCAATTTTAAAAAAGCCGCGTTACATGACGAGCTCAGCTCGTCATCAGCACACGACCGCCGTAGCTGATGACGAGCTGAGCTCGTCATCAGCAGCGAAGAGGTTAAGGACTTCTAGGTGCTGCTCCTCTCCTTCTACATGTTTCTGATCCTCTTTGCCTCCGTGGATCCAATTTTTCTTGACTTCTGCCAAGAGGCCATCTCAGGTGGTGAACAATGGATCTCCATTGCAGCCAGTCCCGGTGCCCATTCCAGTCTCCTCATTTCCCAAGTGTTGCACTATCTTCAGGATACCTGTTTTCTTTCTGCTGCAACGCTCTGAGATATTGACCTAGGTGCTACCTCTGCCTTATTCTTTCTCTTCTAGGAAATGTTATTCACTTCTTTAGTCTTCAGCAGGGCTATGCAAAATTAAAACGTACCCCAAAGTTGGAAATCGTTCTTCTTTGAAACCTTGGCAAAGTAACGTTGACAACGTTTCCCACCCTGGCCTGATGGAGTTTAGTATATCCGGTCACCTGTTTTCTGCAGCCAAGTGTCCCGCCGAAGACGGGCAAAGTGACGGACTGGGTGCTGCGCAGGCATGTTCCTGGCTTTAACTTTGGCTGGAACATTCTACAGTTTGGAGTTTGAAAAGCATTGTTTAACGCCCGAATAAATGTTTGTTTTACTAATCTTTTCGAATGCATGTGCAGGTGTGTTGTAGCCTTTTTAGACTTGTTTAAAACTTCTAATTAATCCAGTTTAGAAATAATATTTTAAGAAACTGGAAAATTATTTAATTCTTAAAATATTATCTTGCTCGCAAATACTAATTAACGATAAGCAACACGTTGATTTTATTAATATTTATTTATTTCATAATTCGCTGGAGCATAACAACCCTAAATAAATCAGAATCTCAGTTCCTTATTCCAGTCGAGGAATAATCTGCACTGACAGAATTGACACAGGTGCTTCTTTCTAATAAATTAATAGAGTTGAGTTATCACTTCACAGTGCCTACCCCCGGTAGAATCCACGGTGAAAGGCAGGTCAGTGAGCAGCAGTTTGAAAACAAATACCATTAGGTTCTATCATGACATCAAAGAAATGAACTGGCCTTTACAGAAGTGGACCCGAGTTATGGAAATGAAGAAGTGCTTCACACAGGTGGTCCATGTCAATTTCTTTGGCCTTGAAAAAAAGGTGCTTGTTTTGTTAAAAGGAGCGCTTCAATAGAAAATATTTCATTTTGCTGTTGCACCGCCAATTTTTATACTAATGTTCACCAGTGTACTGTAACATAAGCAGAAGCCAGAGGGACAATGTCAGGGTCCTCATTTTCGTAGTGGATCAGAGGAACCAAACACGTTTTTATTTATTGCAATTTTTCAATATGCTAGACAGCAGCCACACTTTTTTACAACATAACTTTAACACATCGGCATAACCAATAACTCTAGCTAAACAGTTAAAAGGTCCTAAAGGCGAGACCTATTGGCTATGCCAATGCTTGTTTTAAAATACTTTTGTCCTGGCACAGTTTTGGAGTTAAACCTTTTCCAACTTCATGGGCAAAAGTATCATAGTTATCTATCTATCTATCCGTCTGTCTGTCAATTGCGATCTATCCATACTAATATAATAAAGAGAGAGCCCAAACCTTTGAGGCGGATAATCTCAGGAACCACAGCACCAATCACAACACCCAATACTGCGTTGGAAAGGGCAGTTGCAGCAGAAGGACATAGGCTATGCAGACACCCACCATATACATTTAAAAGGTAAAAGAACCGTGCCAGCAAAGTAGTCCCTTGTGGGCGTGTCTGCGTTGTGCTGTGGGTATGTGCTGAGGGCGTGAAAAATGCTGGGGGCGTGTGGAACGTTCAGCCCTTCATGCCATGTCTCATATTGTGTGCTAATCCCACCCCGCTCCCTTTAAATACCCCTGCACCCCATAATCATAACCCACCGTTACTCCTTAAAATACCCCAACACTAACTCATCTTAACCCTATAAATATTATTATTATTATTATTATTATTAAAAAAATTTATAGAGCGCGTAGTCACCCGTAGGTATCCCAGCGCTAAAAAAACCCTAACCAGTGAGAGGGGGGGGGGGAGAGGGGGGTACAGCAATTTTGGACAGAAGTACTTTTAACAGAGCAGAAAAAAGAAGTGGTTAAAAGCTGTTTTAAGGAAACAAGTGGGTTTTGAGTCGTTTCCTGAATCGTAAATAGTTTGATTCTTTCCTCAGGTCTCGAGGAAGGGCGTTCCATAGGCGCGCTGTGTGGATCGAGAAACGTCTTCCACCCGTGCGGGCTTTTTTGAACCTGGGCACGGTGATGAGGGACTCCCTGTCCGATCGGAGAGATCTAGGGGCTTTATAGGGTTGTATGAATTTCCTCAGAATGGGGGGGCCCTGATTCTGCACTAGCCTATGAGCCAAGCTTAAGGCTTTGAATGTTATTCGTTCTCTCACTGGAAGCCAGTGAAGGAGCTTCAGAGCGGGTTTGGCTGAGGCTCTGGCAGGAGTATGTGTGAGGATCCGGGCGGCAGCATTTTGAATTTTCTGCAGTTTATTTAAGGTTGCTTCGGGTGCGCCCAGGTATATAGCATTGCTATAGTCAAGCCTGGACAGAATAAGGCCTTGGATGAGAAGTCTTTGCGATGTGGGTGGAAGGAGGGGCAGAATCTTTCTCATCGCTTTGAGTAGGCCGAAGCAGGTGCCTGCTACTCGTTTGGCCTGCGTAGTAAAAGAGAGATCTGTTTCAATCCATACTCCCAGGCTTTTTACTTCCTGTTTGGGAGCAGGGGGGGCCCAGACAGGGTGGCCAGGTGTTCAGAGGGAAGGTACCTCCTTTCTGACCCAGAAGGAGAATGTCAGTTTTCGAACCATTCAGCTTTAAGGCTGAGTTATTCATCTACCCTTGGATCTGTGTTAAGCAGTTGAATAGATCAGCTGGCTGTTGACTAGGGTGGGAGAGGGAGACAACTAGCTGTGTGTCATCCGCATAGCTGACAATGCTCACTCCGAACGGGATGACGACCTCCTCCAATGTGGACATATAGATGTTAAACAGTGTGGGGCTCAGGGAGGAGCCCTGAGGCACCCCACATTGGAGGGGAGTATCGGAGGAGCGGGTGTTATACCCTGTACCCCAAAACCCAAACCTATCCCTAAACCCGAAAAATACCCCTGTACCCCAAAACCCAAACCTAGCCCTGAACCCTATAAATACCCCTGTACCTCAAAACCCAAACCTACCCCTGAACCCTAAAAATACCACTGTACCCCAAAACCCAAACCTAGCCCTGAACCCTGAAAATACCACTGTACCCCAAAACCCAACCTACCGCTGAACCCTAAAATACCCCTGTACCCCAAACCCCAAACCTAGCCCTGAACCCTTAAAATGCCCCTGAACCCCAAATCCCACACCTACCCCATAACTCTAAAAATACCCCTGTACCTCAAAACCCAATCCTAGCCCTGAACCCTAAAAATAACCCTGTACCCCAAAACCCAAACCTACCCCTGAACACTAAAATACCCCTGTACCCCAAAACCCAAACCTAGCCCTGAACCCTAAAAATACCCCTGTACCCCAAAACCCAAACCTAGCCCTGAACCCTTAAAATACCCCTATACCCCAAAACCCAAACCTACCCCTGAACCCTAAAATACTCCTATACCCCAAAACCCAAACCTAGCCCTGAACCCCAAAAATAACCCCTGTACCCCAAAACCCAAAACTATATCTGAACCCTTAAAATACCCAAACACCCCAAAACATATACCTCAGTACCCCAAAACATATACCCCTATACCCATAATTACCTTATCCAAACATTTTAAAAAAACATGCTTTTACAATTCATGCATTTACAACGAATTTCGTTGTAAATGTATGCGTGGTAAAAGCATATAAAATGTAATGCCAGGTGTTATAATGGCATTGCGGAGTCATGGTACTTTCGTAATGAAAGTATTCTGAGTGATGGTATGCAGAAAGAAAGTTGCGGAATAAAGGTGTTTACCTTCCCCTGGTAAGTACATTGCTGGCACGGCGGCCCACATCTCCAGCAACATACTCATATTTTTTCACCACCCATTTGAAAAATGCACAGGTCTCTCTCATTGATGGCCAGCACCGACATACACTTTTAGACACACCTCCCGCCACAAGTTCTAGAATTGCGAACTTTAGAGCTGGGGAGCTACGTTCGAATCTCGGCATCAGCTCAACATCCTGTGATTCCAGGCAAATCGCTTTGTCTCCCCGTCCCTGTAGGAGAGTAAGGTCTGCAATCCTATGATCACCCAGATTTTTTTGCTTTTGTTTCACTGGTTTACGACTTTCTCGGGCTGTGGGCCTGCCAATCAGACCCACAGCCTAGCTGTTCTCTCGCTAAATTGATGTGTGTACCTTCGATGCATTACCCAATTGGAACTGGGCCACCTTGTCAGACCCTGTAACTCAGGGCATCGGTGTACCCAGGGCCTACCAGGGGCTGAAGCATGTATTATGCCACCCCTGGATGGCCATCTAAATCTGACACAACTGGCTGCGCGACAGCTGGGGCAACGTGGCGTACTCGCCCGTTGCTTTAGGTATAGTATCCCTATATCTAACACTAAAATGGACACCCGAGTTCCTATCAGTCACTCCTATGGCAGGCCTTGACAATCCTGAAGGCAGAGTGCGTGGAATCGTGTGAATTGGACTCTGGACGAGCCGAGCCCGGTTGCAGCTTGTGGAACCAAGACCCAATGGCTGTTCCATGATAACGCGTACCATATTAGTAACTTCGGTACCGTGTTATCAAGACATGTCGAGTAAGGTGTCATATGAATCGGGATGCTGACCCCTCACCAATGCTGGCAACAAGGTTAGCATTCCGCCCTTCTAGAGGGACATGACATGTACGTAACTGTGAACCCCGGTTAAAGTTAACTGAAGCCTCAGCTCCACAAAATGGATGCTGCCACCACAGACACGAGTCTGACCTCCTGCTGCTGGGAGTCCTTCCAGCGAAGAGAGCTTGGACAAAGGGTTTCCTGTCCGGGGCGGTGTTCGCACCATCCCAGACAGGGTTTTGTGTATCCTGGGTAGGCAGGGCTTTACAAGAAGGTGACTGCGGAGTGGCACCCCGGTGCTCACTACGCATCTGCCGGCTAGAACCAGTTCCAGGGGCGCCCAGCCCCTGACCTGGGGAAAGTCCGGCAGGGGAGAGGGGTGTAACTACCCCCCTTCCTGGTCCCATCCCTAGGGCAGGACCTAGTCACGTACCCACCCCTTTCTTTAGGATAAAGGCAGGAGCGGGGACCCTTCCAAATTAGATCATCTTTGAATCAAGAATACTTTCTACGAAAGGAACTCTCGACTCTTCTCAAGATTTCTCCCTTGTGGCTAAGGAGTAGTCACCCTGCATCCGCAGGCACCATCTAAGAACTCTGCGGTTTGCTGCAAGTCCTTCCTCAGGAATCCGACTGCCCAGCTCGACGAGAACCGGCTTCCCTGGCACCTCTGACCTCTACCCACGTCGTCAGCTCAGCTGAGATCTGTGGGTGCGACGAGACCTCGAGGGACCGGCCATCATCAAGACCTGCACGATTTCTTAACCGGCACGACCACCGAGGGATCCTCTGGTGAGTGCTCTGGGGTCCGAGAAGCCCCGACCTTGAGCAGCTCCAGCACCAAAGTGCAGCCTCCCAGCATCTCCACGATCTGCGTGGGGCCCTTCTGCTCTCTGCTGTTCAGTACGTTGTCTGATCACTAGCCGCTGGCTTCTGATCTTCTTGACGACACCCGACAACCAACGCTGCTGGTCTGGTTGCTCCAGACTGGCCTTTGCTCCCTTCTGCGAGAGGAGCACCCCGGACCCTCCTGGTCCACTCAAGACGCCATTTTAGGCCCACCACGTGGCCCTGAAATTTGCCAAGGCTTGTTGCCCCAATCCTGGGCCCAGCGACGCCGACAGCATCAACCTTCGTGGGACAGCTCGCACCTCCATCCTGGTCGCCGACAACGCCTCCTGGTCCGTGAGACTGCAGAGCCTAGCGTCGCCCACTCACCTAGTCGAGGTGACGATCATCCGGTGCCCTCCTGGTACCCTCTGACTACTGGCTAGTAGTACGAACTTGGTCCCCTCTGCTTTCAGGTGTCATCCATCTCTGATCCAGGCTTGGATCTCTACGAACTATCTACACTGGTCGCCGGCCAGCAACTCCTTCCTTCCGGCTCCTGGCTCGTCAGCGAAGACTCCCGACGTCTGTAAAGACTTGTGCAGCCGCAGCCCTTGGGGCTAGGTAACTTCGGCATTTCGGTGCCCGCATAGCCTCCTTATTTAAGGGTCCCGAGTCCCTGTCGCTTCCGACTTGCCTTATCGGGTCCGCCCGAGACCACTAAACTTTCTGTGCCCTCGGGCACTTGTATTGATTGCGCACTTGAAGTATTTTCCTAAGAGTTTCGTTGTGTGCTTAGTACCCTGTCCTCATAAAGAGTACAGGGCTGTTGTGATTCTAATAAATACACTGTTTATTTTCATAACACTTGTGTGGTGTCCTTTCACTTGGTGTTCAAGGGGTATGTGATGGTATAACAGCTGGCTTAACACGCCCTCTAGAGTTTAGCCCGAAGACTGCTCGTATCCACGCTACTAGGATAGCTGGTCTAAGGTTGACTTACAACCAATCACCATAAGGGTCGTTTGGACCGATGCATAGTGATCACTAGAATAGTGAGCACTGCATATCGGGCCAACTTCTCACATTGGTGAGCAGCGGGTGGGATTTGAGCTTGCTGTTGTTTTACCACGCGTATCCTAAGAATATCTTGTGAAAGATCGCATAAGTACTCCAGGTACATATAACTTAGCTTAGAATACTCTGAGTTCTACTGAACCAGCTGTTGTAGCTCCTCAAGGCTTAGCACACCTTGGCTACAACTCTTAGCAAGGGATCAGTAGGCAAAAATATAGTGTAGGTAGGTGCATCACTTACACCACACTAGAAGCAGCATGTCAGACAAAGGAGGAAACTCTGAGTCTCCCCTTGTGTCAGTCGACCTTCCACAGGTCACTTCCAGATATGCTGCACTTAGCTTCCAAGAGATGCGACAAATCTGTACATCTCGGAAGCTAAAACAGGGTGCAAACCCTACCATTTCGTTTCTGATTGGTCTCTTGGAGACTTGTGATGCTAGGAGGGCGGGTAACACCGACCCTTCTCATCCAGAAGGGAATATGCCCCCCCTCGAGGGAACCGCAGGTGACCCTGACCTTATCCATCTCTCCGCAGAAGGTGAAGAGGAGGATGAGGATCTAGAGACATCTGGGGACGAGGCAGACAAAGGTCCAGTAGTGGTTTGCCAGCTAACTAGGGACAACTTAAGCCGGCACGAGAATGGTAACAGGAGACCCCTGGAGCCCCTCTCAGGCCAGCTTAACATTGGGAACGGACGAGTTAGGTCTCTGTCGAGAGGCTCTAACAGATCCGCTCGAACCAATGGCTCTCGAGGCTCTTCTCGAAGAGGGATGACATCCCCTCAGAGGAGAGTGTACGAAGCGAAGGAGCGGGAAGTCAATCTGCGGATCGAAAGGGAAGAACTTGCCCTGGCCAAAGAAAGACTCGCCTTTGCTAGAGAGCAAAATTTGAGTGGGACAAATCCCACTGATGGCAGCATTCCCCCACGGGAAAACAGGAGTTTAGACACTAGGCACCTTGAGGAAAATTAAATTTTGGTCATGATGTGTTCCCTAGCGCGTACCCCACCGACTCCATGTACCAGCTTAAAGTGCATGTAACTTCCCTCCTGTGCCAGCTATGAAGACGCAAATACATTTGCGTCCACCGTTAACTTGTCCTCTTTCAGATCCACCATGAACGGATTATATAGTCCGTTCCTAAGTATGCTATGCCACCGTCTTTTTGTAGTACACTTTCCGTATTTTTCTTGCTCTAGCAAGAGTAGGCCCTGAATTCCTGCCATCTGAACCTCTTTTGTGGCTCCTGACTCTGCCCAGGCTACCTCTGTACCCGTGAACTCTGTCCTACTTTCAGCGCGGCCCCTCGCGCTCAGCTCAAGCCTGCTTTCTGCCAAAACTGACTATAACCTTCGAGTTATCTGTTCCGCTCCCCGAGAATACATTCATGCCTACTAGATCCTGTAAACATCCTCTCCAGCTGCAGAGCCAAAGGGCCGACCCGTCTTAATGCAAGTAATTCATAGCCTCCGTTGCCATGCTTCCAAGGAAGGCCCCGTGCCCCCACGCTCTACATGTAGACACTCAGGCGCTTATACACGCATCCACAGTTAGCATAGAATAGCTTCTGCCCTAGAGACCTTTCCGCCCAGATAGTATAGTTCCTAAACATCAGATATCAGATATGATAGAAGTACAAGTTGATCTGACATGCCAGACTTCTGTCTCTTTCCGTCAGTGTAAATGTCAAATCCCCTGCACCCCGTCAATCACACGTCATGCAGCTGCGCGCGCATCCAAGCTTCCGACTTTCTGCTGACATTGCAACATTCTGTTAGCACCACCCCTTGGTGCCACCCACTTGCGTCACCTATCAGTGACGTTTCTAGCACACACCTCTAGTTCACGCCTAGTTTACGCCTCTTGATGATGTACTAGTACCACGTGTATACTGTTATCTTGTCTTCTCTCAGCTGTTACGCCTCTTACATTGATTCCTATGTATAAATCAAGTATATAAGCTATGTATTGATAATAAACGAGAGCGCGCTCATCTATCCCTTCTGACACCCCTGTGGTGGTCAGAACATGATATCCTGATTCCTTTATGAGGAATAAAACCCTTAGAAACTCTAACACCACGGACTCTGTTTTCTTTCCTTCTGATTGAGTTATTATTGATTAAGTACTTACCTGCATAGAAATTAAGAGAGTAAATTAATTATTTACGTCATTTTGGCGCCCGAATAGGGACCCCTCCCCCACCTCACGCGCCGGAAGGTGCGTTGCAATCCGTGTCCCCTGCCATCAGTTAGACGGACTACACGTGTACTGGCAGGATTTCCTGCATCCCCCTCTGACCCACGGAGGTGACGAAGACTGCGATCAGTGCCCAGACGAGGCGGTGAGGAGTGCGGAGGATCCCGACCAGAGCCCAGCCGAAAGAAGCAAGGTCCGAGGTGTGAAGAGGCCCACCAGTTTTCCGAAGTTTTCCGAAGTTTTCCGAAGTTTTCCGAAGTTTCCGAGTCGAGTCCAGTCGAGTTTTCCGAGGCCTTCTGTTTCCGTGCTTCCCGGTGAGTACCATTGCTGGGTCGTATCTAGACGGGTTTGGGTACGCAAGTCCGGTCTGCACTGTTCTTAGGCAGTGTATCTGTACTGTTTAGCAGTATATCAAGTATTCCGAATTTCTGCACTGTTACACCAGTGTATCCGTACTGTTGAGCAGTACATCTAGTATAGGGGGTTAGTTATCTATGTCTTCAATGTTTCTTTATGTGATTAATGTTGTGGTATGAATGTGACTGTTCAAACGTGTATTATTGTGTTTCTTGTATCAACTAGCTGTAAACTCGTATTAGGGAATAAAGATCTAGTGTTCAGTAATAAGTAAACAAGATGCCGTTCTTTAACAAGTTAAAACAGATAGGAACTAGGAAAGGGTTACTGGAGGAAGAAATTCCTATTCCCCCTAGAGACACTCCAGGCAATTTTATGTATCAAAAACACGGCATAGATGCCATATTATATCTAGATTTATGGGCCGATTACACCAAACACCTAGACGAAAGACACAGATGGCCTGTTACCGGAACGTGGGATGCCGAGTGCATCATGAGGGTAGAAGAAGCATTATGGAAAAAGAAAGCTAGACAATCTCAGAAGGACGCCATAGAGTTTTGGCGTAAGGAATCACGTAAGCGTGCTGACAAAGCACTCCGTAGAGAAGACAGACTTAAAGAATCAGATAAAGAGCAAGAAAACGAATTAGTTACTGAAGGGATCCGAGTAAAAACAGAACAAATAGACCGTGCCCGAAATAATCTTGTAAACGGTATGTATCTTGCAGCAGATGGCACATCTGAAACTGAATCAGAAATACCGAAAAACTTACCGACACCATTAGTTCCAACTAAAGTAATGCATAAAACTACTAAAGACATATTCCTGAATTCATATCTAGAGGATGTAGTACCAGCTTATACGAATCTGCCTGTTCGTGCCCTGCCTACTGACAGGGACGGGGGTGGCACTCCGCCCCCAGATCCGGTTCTGCCAGCACCGCGACAGACCCCCACTGTTCCGCCAGCTCCGCCACTTCCCCCACTCAAAACAGACCTACCGAAACCAGTCCTACCTGATCTTACTAAACGACAAATTCAAGTCCAAATCCAGACTCCGCGAAGAGATAATGCCCAAGCATCCGCCTCAGGAGGTGCGACAGCGGGTCTACAGACCCCGCCACCTACACACAGATTGCATTTAAGGGACACGCAGAATCCTTTCCAGTCTCCCTACTCATCCCGGCTTGACGTATTCAAAGATAGGATGTCAGTTTGTAGATATGATCCGGTACCCGGAAAAGATGATTTAATGGTATTAGCATCACTCCGATTAAGATCTGCCACCGATAACTTGCTATGCTATGTAGGAATGCAGGACATTCTCGACAGACTATATAAGTTCGTACTGACAGGGAAAGACCCCGAAAGCGTTAAAGCTGCCATGCATAAACAGAAAGTTGACATTCAAGCACAGATATTACGATTTTTCATAAATTGTGTGATAAGAGAACGAGACAGGCCTGGGACAGATCAAAGTGAATTAGACGCATTAACCAAGTGGGGTCAAAATATAGCAGACGGAAGGCACGATAAAGGGGCTTGCATAGCCAGTATGTACCAGAAAATTAGAAAGGCAGTATTGACTGCACACCAGGAAGAGAGTGACAAAGCTTCCTCCGAGGAGGAAGATGAACACGAGGCACCAGGAAGATCTACAGATACCATAGCATATGTAGGTAGGGGAGCCTACCTTAGGAAAGGTGTCCGTCCAGAAAGCAAGAGAGTTTTTTTCTCTGCTTTAACAAATCCGAACTCTTCTGAACATCAGTTCCAGGAAACTGATAAAAGGCTTCGAGACCGAGTGGGGTACCATGTACTGAACTCTATGGACGAACAGGAACTGGCCCGGTCAGCCGTGTTATGGGCCGAAAACCCAGACGTATATAATGATGACACGTTAGTGCAGACATTCTTGAACCTTTCCCCAGAAGAGCAGAAAATAGCAGGTGTATATATGATTCAGCACCTCCTTATCAAGTTCAGAAATCATCATTCTGATCCAGGTCCCTTACACGAGACATTAGAAGCACTACTCATGGATAGATGGAGAGGTTTTAGTACCAAATTAATACAAATAATTCTAGAGCAACGACGTAAGTATTACAACTTCCTAAGCTCCGAATATGTTCCCGCCCCGCCTCCAGAAAGAAAAACGTACCACATGCAATGCGGTGGTGGCATTGAAAGTCAGAATCCCTTACGAGAAGTGCACCCAGTTATGGGTACGGACCAACGCTTGAAGCGTGTGTATGTTCACACACCCCTGACTAAGTTAGAACTGTTAGAAATGAAGAAATTAGTTCCGTGCCATGATAAAGACCCAGCAGGTTTTCACAGAGAGCTTAAAGACATGTTACTGATGGGAGATTACACGTATGATGATATTACGAAAATGTTGAAAGTACTGTTGCCCACGGGCATTTACGAGAAATTAAAGGAGAAGGATTGGGAGGTGGGAGAGTCAAAGATAGCATGGGCGGAAATAGAAGACGAAGAAAGCAAACGAGTACCAGGGTTAGGCCTTGGGGATCTGACTAAAGCATTACCAGGTTTAATAGTACAGGTTTTGCCAAGATTATTGACAACAAGAAAGGAAGATTGGGACGCAATCTCGTCCTGCAAACAGAAACAAGATGAAGATACTAGTGACTTTTATTCAAGATTCGAGAAATGTTTCATCATAAATAGTGGCCTAAAAGTTAGTAGCGAGTCATATCCTCACCTTTTTGTAACAAAATTAGTAGAGAACGCCCTACCACTAGTTAAAAATAGAGTGTACAAGGTTGAAAGTACTTGGCAGGCAAATACGCCATCACAGATGTTACAAATGTTACAATATCACCAGAACAGAATAAGGGAAGAACAAGATCAGGAACAGAAACGTATGAAAGACACGAAAATGAAAATGTTAGTAGCACAGACGATTCCAGCCGAGGGTCACAGAAAAGGTGGGGCCCAGACCAATCATTCTGCCGCTCCCGTTAAAGGGACATGTAATTATTGCAAACAGCCAGGTCACTACGTACATGAATGTCCAGTCCTGAAACATAACATCGAGACAGGTAAAACTAAAGAAAGACCGCGTCCGCCTAGACATGAACAGGGTCATCAACAGACCTCACAGAACGAACAGCCAATGCAGAATACACAGCCTATGCATGATCAGTCCCATACAGTACAGACAGTAGCAGTACCACAGCCACAGCATGCTCAGACACAGCCCGCCGCCGCAACTCGGCAAGTCTCACAACAGATGTACCAGTATGCCCAATCGGCATATCCAGATTATCAGCGATTTACATGAAACAGCCTAGAGAGGGAAGGTGATTTGCCTCTTATCGAAATTCCTGTAGATCAAGAAGGTCCTTATGTACATAGTCACGTATTAGGAAAAGACAGAAAGTTTTTAATTGACACAGGGGCAAGTCGCACTACTATAAGTCATAATGAAGTTCCAGGGGCACCCCTCTCAGGCTCACAGAATGTTTCCCTTGGTTTTTCAGGACAGCCTATTGTAAATGAAGTGTCAGAACCAGTACCACTAGCTGTGGGTCCATTATCTCGAGTTACCGATTTGTTACTTACGAAATCATGTCCAGAAAATCTGTTAGGAATTAAAACACTGAAAGCTCTAGGAGCTATCATATGCTGTTCCCCGGAGGGAGTCAGACTCTTTCTACGGGATTTCAAGGGTCATTATGTTCTACGTGACTTTGATGTAAGATTGAAAAATGTACCAGATCACTTATGGGCAAAAGGCCCAGCAGATGTAGGTTGTATGCATATCACTCCATACCGTGTAACACTCAAGACAGGAGTTGTTTTACCCAGAATCAGACAATACAAGTTACCACCCGATGCTGTAGTGGCTTTACTGAAAATAATTGAAGAGCTTATTGCCCAAGGAGTGGTCGTAGAGACCGACTCCAATATCTGTAATTCACGTATCATTCCAATTCTTAAACGTACAGACCGCAATGCACCGCCAGTATATCGGCTGGTGATTGATCTTCGAGAACTGAACAAATGTATTGTACCACAGTATCCTGTGGTCCCCGATATCTCCTCCCTATTGACTGCTATTGACTCAGAAGCAACGTTCTTTACTGTAATCGATCTCAAGAACGCTTTCTTCAGTGTACCTATTGACCCGGAGAGCCAATATCTCTTCGGATTCAGTTTAAATGGACGAAGTTTCAAATTTTCCCGCGCACCTCAAGGATTTACAGAAAGCCCCAGCATCTATAGTCAAGCACTGAAAAGACAACTAGATTGTATTCAAATGCCAGTTAACACCGCTTTACTGCAATACGTCGATGATCTACTGATCACCGCACGAAGTGAGCCCGAATGTGAACAAGCATCACTGACAGTTTTGCATTTCCTGGCCGACAAGGGACACAAGGTGTCCCCTTCAAAGCTACAATTCTGTGTTCAGCAAGTTGTGTACTTGGGTCACTTGCTGTCCAAAGTGGGGAGACAGCTCACTCCCGATCGCATTCAGTTAATTGTAAACATGCCACGACCCCAGACACAAAAGGAAGTGCGGGCCTTCATAGGCCTCACCTCGTACTGCAGACAATGGATTCCTCAATATGCATTTCTAGCCAAACCACTCATTCAGTTAACAACCCAGGAGGCAGCGACTTCGACTGTCCTCCCTTGGACTCAGGAACATACACAAGCCTTTGAGGAATTAAAGAAAGCTTTATGCCAAGCACCAGTTTTAGCAACACCATGTTACAGCAAACCGTTTACACTTTTTGTTACAGAACGTGATGGTACAGCGTTGTCTGTCCTCACTCAAGAGCAAGCAGGTTCACATAAGCCTTGTGCTTATTTTTCAAGTACATTGGATTCAGTAGCTCAGGCACTCCCTGCATGTTTAAAGTCAGTAGCAGCAACAGCGTTAGCAATAAGACAAAGCGATTCAATTGTTTTAGGTCATCAGTTAATGGTACAAGTTCCACATTCTGTAGAGGTTCTGTTAAATAGAACCCAGACTCAACACTTGACTATAGCACGACTTACAGGTTACGAATTGACATTATTCCAACCACACATAGAAATCAGACGCTGCAGTATCTTGAACCCAGCAACATTGTTACCTACAGTTATGACAGATCCAGCTCCACATGATTGTATAGAAATTATTAATGCAGTAACAAAGCCCAGACGAGACTTAACAGATGTTCCATTGACAAATCCAGACCTGACACTTTATGTGGATGGTTCATGTATGAGAACAAGTACAGGAGAGTTAGTGGCCGCATATGCCGTGACCACTGAAACTGAAGTTAAAGAAACACATCGTATTGATACACTGTCTGCTCAAGCGGCAGAGCTCATCGCTCTGACCCGAGCCTGTATACTAGCCAAGAACAGAAATGTTAACATATACACTGATTCCCGTTATGCGTTCGGAGTCGTACATGACTTCGGCATGCTCTGGCAGGAACGAGGTTTCCTGACCTCTCATGGTACAAAGATACAGCACGGTCCACTCATTCAAGCACTGTTAGAAGCAATACATCTGCCTTCAGGCATATCCGTCATGAAGTGTAAGGCACATACTAAAGTCACAGATTCTGTTTCCCAGGGTAACGACCTGGCAGATCAGACAGCAAAACATACAGCACTGACTCACACTCAGACAACTGATACGATAAAAACAACAGATCCGACAAACTGCATGACAGTCAGGGATCCCACACTAGATGTTATTGACATTCAGACACATGCTACTTCAGATGAAATAAAGAAATGGATCGAACTAGGAGGGATCCAGACAGATCAAGGTTGGATGACGAAGGGAAAATCTACATGGTTTCTCCCTGACTCTATGGTTCAAGTCATGATAAATACAGCACATAGTCCTGCCCACCTAGGAGAGAAAGCAATGCTAGACAGTTTGCAAAATCTCTGGAACAATAAACACTTACGAGCAGCCGCAAAACAGAAAGTGCGTACTTGCATGATCTGTTGTCAGTTCAATCCAGGTAAAAGCGTCCCTGTAGAGCAAGGTGGATTCCATCCTCCCGATCACCCTTTTGAAGTCCTCCAGATGGATTATATCCAGATGGACCGTTGTCGAGGATTTAAATATGTTCTCGTAGTTGTCTGTGCTCTGTCCCGCTGGACCGAAGCATACCCAGTCCCAGATTACACTGCTCCGACCACTGCCAAACAGTTGGTTCGTGAATTTTTCCCACGGTACGGCTTGCCTCGTGTCGTGTACTCAGATAACGGTCAGCCATTCTCGTCTGCCCTAATGAAAGAAGTTTCCTTGTTATTGGGATACCAGTGGAAGTTCCATTGTGTCCGACATCCAGAAGCAGCAGGCCTTGTAGAAAGGCATAACCAGACATTAAAGATCCGCCTTGCCAAAATATGTCAGGAAAAAGGGGTCGACTGGATAGTCGCCCTGCCGGTGGCACTATTCTATATGAGAATGGTCGCCCATTCAAGATCAGGGCTATCTCCGTACGAGGTGGTTTTTGGAAGACCACCGAATATGTGGGGGACGCCCATTCCTAAAAAGATAACCGATGTTGATTCTAATATGTTGACAGATTACCTTGCCTCCTTGATGTCTGCACTCCAATCATGTCGTTCACAGGTTGCCGCAGCCTTCCCTGACAACACTGATGTGAAGCCGCATGACGTCCGCCCCGGGGACGTTGTCCTCGTCCGAAACTTCGACAGGAAAAGTCCATTGGAGCCCCGCTGGAAGTCTCCGAAGACCGTCCTTCTTACAACAAAGACCGCAGTCAAGTTGGAAGGCAGAAAGGGGTGGGTCCACCTAAGCCATATCAAAACATTCCCAGGACTGAAACCGGAACAAGACACACCCACCCCCACCAAAGACTGTGATAACAAAGACTTTACCGAAGTTAAAAGAGAAAAGACTCCTCAAGAACAATATCGTATGAAATTGCGATCTAGCAAGTCAGACAGTTTAATTGTTTAAGTCCTCCCCTAGGTGAATCGGTTAAATAGTTTCTGACATGTATCCCCTAGATCGAGTTAGAGAGAGAGAAGAAAAGAAAAGAACATATTGCAAATCACTTCGTAGTCACTGCATAGTGACACTAATAATTATGTTTATCCTCAGTATATTAATCATTGTTGCTAGCATCTTGTTACCTGTCTATTATCCTATTTTCAAGCGTGAACAATCTGCTTACAATGTCTCTGCTGAACACACTTTTAGTGAGTTACCTCCTCATGAACTTTCCTACAGACTCGCGCTGCGCAACAATACATTCATTAGTATGTTACATCATTCTCATCATACTAACAATGCTACAAATTGCTGGATATGTGGCCGACTCCCTCCCTACCAGAATTACAAGGGAGCCTTGCCTCTCTTTCCGTACCCGTTCTCTCACAATGGCTCCTGCGGAGCATGGTTTAAGATAATTAATTCCTTAGATTCCGACATTGCTGTTTTCGATGGGGGTTGGGTTTGGGGAAACCTGACCTTGGTCCTACTAGACGTCTGTTACCCAGATAAGGAGGGACTCCCCGCTAGAATAGGAACTGATCTAGAAAATGAAGTATATGGATTAGGTAATTATACAATTAGCCTTATGATTCTTACTGTCGAATCCGAAGCCACACCAGTTCTACCCATTATGTCAGTACTGCCAGTCACTGGTGAATTATGTATCAAGAAGAAAGGTTCAGTACACTTAGGTCATAGTAAATGTACTACTGTGGTCGAATTCAGTGATGATGGAAAATCATCTTTCAAAGCTACCAGTCATTCTTACTTTGTTTGTGGTCATACCGCATACATTCGTCTACCTCCAGATTGGGATGGTACATGTTACATTGCATTCCTCTTGCCACCTGTTTTCCTAGCTCCTCCTGATTATCACAGAAATAGCAATCTAGTAAAGAACAGACCCAGAAGAGACATCCCACTTGTCGACTACACAGAGACGGCATGGGAACAGTACACTGACTTTAATAAAGGATTCTTTTTCTTTTTAGGCCCTGTCCAGAATAGTAAATTAATACGCAGATTAACTAGAACACTTGAAGCCGTAGTAAATGAAACTACCTCCGCCCTAGGTAACTTAACAGAAGAGCAGTCCGCTATGCGGGTTGTTGTCCTTCAGAATCGTCTTGTAATTGACGTCATCTTGGCAGATAGAGGTGGAGCCTGTAAGGTCATCGGGTCAAGCTGCTGTGTTTTCATTCCACAAAATGCACCCTCTGTATATCAAGCTATCACCCGTCTCCATAAGATTGCAAATCAGATACATCAGACTCCAGGCACCTGGACTTGGTCCGGTTGGTTCTGGACAACGTTAACAGCTTGGGGATGGAAGATCCTATCCTTCCTAGGCATTGGCCTAGTCCTAGTATTCAGTTGCTGCCTGTGCCTGCAGTGTGGGCCAGCGATTTGTGGACTATGTGCCACCTCTTGTATTGAGCATTCCAGTTTTCATTCAAAACGTAACCGAAAGAAAGAAGAACAAATGATGTTACAAGAACAAACTGATCGATTCATGAGGATCGATATTTCATGAAGGGTCCGTAGGGAACAAGGAGGGAATGAGGAAAATTAAATTTTGGTCATGATGTGTTCCCTAGCGCGTACCCCACCGACTCCATGTACCAGCTTAAAGTGCATGTAACTTCCCTCCTGTGCCAGCTATGAAGACGCAAATACATTTGCGTCCACCGTTAACTTGTCCTCTTTCAGATCCACCATGAACGGATTATATAGTCCGTTCCTAAGTATGCTATGCCACCGTCTTTTTGTAGTACACTTTCCGTATTTTTCCTGCTCTAGCAAGAGTAGGCCCTGAATTCCTGCCATCTGAACCTCTTTTGTGGCTCCTGACTCTGCCCAGGCTACCTCTGTACCCGTGAACTCTGTCCTACTTTCAGCGCGGCCCCTCGCGCTCAGCTCAAGCCTGCTTTCTGCCAAAACTGACTATAACCTTCGAGTTATCTGTTCCGCTCCCCGAGAATACATTCATGCCTACTAGATCCTGTAAACATCCTCTCCAGCTGCAGAGCCAAAGGGCCGACCCGTCTTAATGCAAGTAATTCATAGCCTCCGTTGCCATGCTTCCAAGGAAGGCCCCGTGCCCCCACGCTCTACATGTAGACACTCAGGCGCTTATACACGCATCCACAGTTAGCATAGAATAGCTTCTGCCCTAGAGACCTTTCCGCCCAGATAGTATAGTTCCTAAACATCAGATATCAGATATGATAGAAGTACAAGTTGATCTGACATGCCAGACTTCTGTCTCTTTCCGTCAGTGTAAATGTCAAATCCCCTGCACCCCGTCAATCACACGTCATGCAGCTGCGCGCGCATCCAAGCTTCCGACTTTCTGCTGACATTGCAACATTCTGTTAGCACCACCCCTTGGTGCCACCCACTTGCGTCACCTATCAGTGACGTTTCTAGCACACACCTCTAGTTCACGCCTAGTTTACGCCTCTTGATGATGTACTAGTACCACGTGTATACTGTTATCTTGTCTTCTCTCAGCTGTTACGCCTCTTACATTGATTCCTATGTATAAATCAAGTATATAAGCTATGTATTGATAATAAACGAGAGCGCGCTCATCTATCCCTTCTGACACCCCTGTGGTGGTCAGAACATGATATCCTGATTCCTTTATGAGGAATAAAACCCTTAGAAACTCTAACACCACGGACTCTGTTTTCTTTCCTTCTGATTGAGTTATTATTGATTAAGTACTTACCTGCATAGAAATTAAGAGAGTAAATTAATTATTTACGTCAACCTGAGTAAGATAGTGCCCCCCTTTAAGTAAGGGGACGACATCCGCAAATGGATTACTGCTTTGGAGCGGGCCTGCACTGTACAGTGCGTCCCCCAGAGTCAGTGGGCAGCTATCTTGTAGCTCTCCTTTGAAGGTAAAGGTAGAGATAAGCTCCTCACTACTAGAGTCGAGGATGCTAACAATTACCAGGTCCTGAAGAACACACTGATTGATGGGTTCGGCCTAACCACTGAGCAGTACAGGTTGCTGTTCAGGGATACCCAGAAAACTCAGTCTCAGGACTGGTCTGATTTCGTTGATTGTGCCACTAAGGCTTTGGAGGGCTGGTTGCTGGGCAGTAAGGTTACTGATTACACAGGATTGTATAATTTGATCATGCGAGAACAGATTTTAAACAATTGTCAGAACCAGTTGTTGCATCAGCACCTTGTCGACTCGGATCTGACCTCTCCCCAAGAATTGGGAAAGAAGGCAGACAGATGGGTCAGAACAAGGGTTAAGCAAAACCAGGGCCAGAAGCAGGGTGGTCAGAAGAAAGCAGACCAGAAGGGTAAAGATTCGAAAGGGGAACAAAATGACCAGAAGTCTTCGACAGGTCCCCAACAACCCAAAGAAGGGGGGGGTCAGGCTTCCCAGAAAAAGAAGAATCAAGAAGGCCAATCGAAAAGGTGGTGCCAATACTGTAAAAGTAAAACTCACTGGTTTAGTGAGTGCACCAAGAAAGGAGGGCAGACTCCTGCTACTGCAGCCCCTAAGGCACCTGTGCCCCCTAGTACAGCCAGCAGTAGTAGTGCGCCTCCCAAGGGACTAGTTGGGTTAACCTTGGGTTCTGAGGGGTGTGACAACTTAGTTGGCACACTCACTCAGGCTTTCCTTGTCTGTACGGGGGATGTGGATATATCCCCTGATGTCAGTCCCAATACTTTGGGCAAATACCGACAGACGCCTTTGATCAATGGAAGAATGGCTCAGGCCTATAGGGACACTTGTGCCAGTGTCACCATGGTGACGCCTAACTTTGTGGACCCTTGACAGATCATGCCAGGTACAGATTTCCTGGTGACCAATGCCAGCAACGTCACTACCAGTCATAGTATGGCGATTGTTGCTTTCTCCTGGGGAGGGGTAAATGGCCAGAAAAAGGTTGTTGTTAGTTCAGACCTCCCAGTGGATTGTTTGTTGGGCAATGATTTGGAGTCATCGCAATGGTCAGAAGTGGAGCACCGGACTCACATCGAGATGTTAGGCTTGCCAGCGCATGTGCTTGCTGTGACTAGGTCACAGGTCAGACGATGCCCCACTGAACAGGTGCTGGATCCAGGAACAACGGACCAGACACCTCCCAAGAAGAAGAGCAGTCGGGTTAAGGCAGCGCCTTCCCCCTTGCCCCAGGTCGAGGATCAGGTCTCAGAGGAGGCTGACCTCCAGGAATTGCGGGAAACTGAACCTAAAGAACTCGAACTTGATCAAGTTGAGTTTCTGGGCTCAGGGGGACCCACACGAGAAGACCTGGGGAAGGACCAGTTAGACTGCCCTTCCCTTGAACCCCTCAGACAGCAGGCTGCTGCTGAGGCTGCTGGGAACGCCACAGGTACCCACAAGGTATACTGGGAGGATGGACTCCTGTACACTGAGGCAAGAGACCCCAAGCCTGGCATGACCAGGAGGCTGGTTATCCCCTTGTCTCAGCGTGGTTTCCTTTTACCTTGGCCCACGAGATTCCCTTAGCAGGACACTTAGGCCAGACGAAGACGTGCGACAGGCTTGTCTCGCACTTTCACTGGCCTCACATGAACGAAGATACCAAGGAGTTTTGTCGCTCCTGTGTCACTTGCCAAGCCAGTGGTAAGTCAGGTGGCGCGACAAAGGCCCCCCTTATACCAATGCCTGTGGTGGGGGTGCCCTTTGAACGAGTGGGGATTGACATTGTCGGTCCAATGGAACCCCCAACAGCATCAGGGCACAAGTTTATACTGGTGGTAGTGGATCATGCCACCAGGTATCCTGAAGCTATTCCCCTTAGGACCACTACAGCCCCTGTTGTGGCAAGAGCCCTAGTTGGAGTGTTCTCCAGAGTGGGTTTCCCTAAGGAGGTTGTCTCTGACAGAGGTGCAAACTTCATGTCGAGCTACTTGACTGCTATGTGGAAGGAATGTGGTGTCAACTACAAGTTCACTACACCCTATCATCCACAATGCAATGGGCTTGTTGAGCGGTTCAACAGGACCCTAAAAGGGATGATTCATGGACTACCTGAAAAGCTCCGGCGTAGATGGGACGTCCTGATTCCCTGCCTTTTGTTCACTTATAGAGAAGTCCCACAGAAGGGGGTTGGCTACAGCCCTTTTGAACTTTTGTACGGGCATCCTGTAAGAGGACCCCTGTGTTTGGTGAAGGAAGGATGGGATAGACCTCTCAAAAAGCCTGCAACCAACATAGTGGACTATGTCCTTGGTCTCCGCTCGCGGATGGCTGAGTACATGGAGAAGGCATCCGAAAACCTTAAGGCCAGCCAAGAACTCCAAAAAGCTTGGCATGACCAAAAGGCTGTCCTGACTGTTTACCAGCCCGGACAGAAGGTGTGGGTGTTGGAGCCAGTGGCCCCAGCAGCACTCAAAGACAAATGGTCTGGGCCCTACACCATCCTGGAGAAAAAGGGAGAGGTCACCTACCTGGTGGACCTTGGAACTCCCCGGAGCCCCCACAGGGTGCTTCATGTCAACAGGCTCAAGGCATATGTCGACAGGAAGGACATGAGCTTGCTCATGGCCATAGATGAGGGACAGGAGGAGGAGAGTGACCCTCTCCCAGACCTGCTCACTCAGAATCCTGACGATGGATCGGTAGACGGTGTTGTCTTTTGTGGCAGCCTCTCCGAACATCAACAGGAGGATTGTAAACAGGTTCTTCAATCCTTCCGGCATTTGTTCTCTCTAACACCCAGTCAGACCAATTGGTGTACCCATGAGGTTGACACTGGTGACAGCTTGCCCGTCAAGAGTAAAATCTACAGGCAGCCCGATCACGTTAGAGACTGCATCAAAACTGAAGTGCAGAAAATGTTGGAGTTGGGAGTCATTGAACCCTCGGACAGCCCTTGGGCTAGTCCCGTAGTTCTAGTGCCGAAGCCTCACACCCCGGGTGGTAGGAAAGAGATGAGGTTCTGCGTAGACTACAGGGGTCTCAATGCAGTCACTAAGACTGACGCCCACCCAATACCAAGGGCAGATGAGCTTATAGATAGATTGGCTTCTGCCAACTACTTAAGTACATTTGACCTGACAGCTGGGTATTGGCAAATCAGGTTAGCTAAGGACGCCAAGCCCAAGACCGCATTTTCTACCCCTGGTGGGCATTATCAGTTCATGGTGATGCCCTTTGGTTTGAAAAATGCACCTGCCACCTTCCAACGGTTGGTGAATCATGTTCTCACTGGGCTGGATGACTTCTGTGCGGCATATCTTGACGATATTGCTGTCTTTAGCTCCACCTGGGAGGATCACCTGGTCCACCTGCGGAAAGTGTTAGAGGCTCTGCAAGCCGCAGGTCTCACTATCAAGGCTACCAAGTGCCAGATAGGGCAGACACAGGTTGTATACTTGGGCCACCTTGTCGGTGGAGGCCAAGTTCAACCACTGGAGAGCAAGATACAGTCAATCAGGGACTGGGCTCCTCCAACCACCCAGACTCAGGTTCGAGCTTTCTTGGGCCTGACTGGTTACTACCGAAAGTTTGTCAGAAATTACGGATCGATTGTGACTCCGCTTAATGAACTGACAAGTAAGAAAATGCCAAAAAAGGTTCAGTGGACAGCGAGCTGTCAAAAAGCATTCGATGACCTAAAACAGGCCATGTGCACGGCATAAGCATGGGCGAATTTTGCGGATCTCGCGTTCGCGAATTTTGCGGATTTGCGAACTCGCAATCCGCAAAATCCGCGAATTCCCGCGAATTTGCGGATTTTTTTTTTTTGTGTTCGCCCGTGTTTCTGCCAGTTCGCGAGGGTTTTTACAATTTCGCAATTTGCGAACTTACCTGTCGGGTCGCAAGTTTTGCGAACTTGTTGTTTCTACGTGTCCAGCCTGTTTGGGACACTCTTCTTCATCACTGCCACTCTCTGTCACCACTGCCACTCTCTGACTACTCATGCCACCCTCTGGCCCACCCATGCCACCCTCTGTTTCATCACCACACCCTCTGGTTGTCCAGTGTACATTATTTTCGGCATAGCAAAGCACACCTTCCCTGCCTCAAGTGACCTGAATTAATTTGGGGCTGATTAATGTGTCACAGAATATTTTTTTAGCTGGCACCTGCTTCCTTAGTGCGCCCTGATTAGTGATCTTTTGCACTTGCTAAGTGCTTTCATTGTTGCAAAATTAGTTACAACACCTGCCCTGCCCCAACTGACAATAATGAATTAGGGGCTGATTAATGGATTTTAACTTCCAGCCTGGCTCCTGCTTGTCTCCCTTAGCTGTAATTCAGGACCTTTGTGGCATATGTGTAACTATTCTGAGGTTCAGAGCAGGGTCACATAATAGTTGCAACTGGCAACTGAACTCTGGAGGGGCCCCTCAGGAAGCACTACAGGAAATGGCTACTAATGATGAGCCTGAACTTTTGAACCTGGCAAGTAGTTTCAGTTTTGCTAAGATCGTATTTCTGCAATTTAGCACTTATTTGCGGGGCGCGAAGTTGTACTGGGAAGCCGCGAACTCACGCGAACAGTGCGAGCAGTGCGAGCAAAATCCGCTGCTCGCGGATTTGCGGATTTTGCGGGAGATTCGCAAATCTCGCGGATTGCGGATTTCCCGAAAATCCGCAAAATCCGCGAGCGAAACGGATTTTCCGCCCATACCTAGCACGGCACCTATCCTCAAGAGTCCAGACTACTCCAAACCATTCATTGTCCAAACAGATGCTTCTGAGTTGGGTGTGGGAGCTGTTCTATCTCAACTGAATTTTGATGGTAATGACCAGCCCATTGCTTTTATAAGCAGACGGCTGACCCCCAGAGAGAAAAATTGGTCAGCTATTGAGAGGGAGGCCTTTGCTGTGGTTTGGGCCCTGAAGAAACTGAGGCCATACTTGTTTGGCACTCATTTCAAGATTCAGACCGACCATAAGCCCCTCTTATGGCTAAATCAGATGAAGGGTGAAAACCCCAAACTGCTTAGGTGGTCCATTTCCCTACAGGGGATGGACTTCACAGTGGAGCATAGACCTGGCACTGATCATGGCAATGCAGATGGGCTCTCCAGGTATTTCCACTTAGAACAAGAAGACTCACCTGGTCAAGGTTAGTTTATTGTCCCAACGTTTGGGGGGGGGGGGGGTCATGTAGGAGAGTAGGGTCTGCAATCCTATGATCACCCAGATTTTTTTGCTTTTGTTTCACTGGTTTACGACTTTCTCGGGCTGTGGGCCTGCCAATCAGACCCACAGCCTAGCTGTTCTCTCGCTAAATTGATGTGTGTACCTTAGGTGCATTACCCAATTGGAACTGGGCCACCTTGTCAGACCCTGTAACTCAGGGCATCGGTGTACCCAGGGCCTACCAGGGGCTGAAGCATGTATTATGCCACCCCTGGATGGCCATCTAAATCTGACACAACTGGCTGCGCGACAGCTGGGGCAACGTGGCGTACTCGCCCGTTGCTTTAGGTATAGTATCCCTATATCTAACACTAAAATGGACACCCGAGTTCCTATCAGTCACTCTTATGGCAGGCCTTGACAATCCTGAAGGCAGAGTGCGTGGAATCGTGTGAATTGGACTCTGGCACGAGCCGAGCCCGGTTGCAGCTTGCGGAATCAAGACCCAATGGCTGTTCCATGATAACGCGTACCATATTAGTAACTTCGGTACCGCGTTATCAAGACATGTCGAGTAAGGTGTCATACGAATCGGGATGCTGACCCCTCACCAATGCTGGCAATGAGGTTAGCATTCCGCCCTTCTAGAGGGACACGACATGTACGTAACTGAGGACCCCGGTTAAAGTTAACTGAAGCCTCAGCTCCACAAAATGGATGCTGCCACCACAGACACGAGTCTGAACTCCTGCTGCTGGGAGTCCTTCCAGCGAGGAGAGCTTGGACAAAGGGTTTCCTGTCCGGGGCGGTGTTCGCACCATCCCAGACAGGGTTTTGTGTATCCTGGGTAGGCAGGGCTTTACAAGAAGGTGACTGCGGAGTGACACCCCGGTGCTCACTACGCATCTGCCGGCTAGAACCAGTTCCAGGGGCGCCCAGCCCCTGACCTGGGGAAAGTCCGGCAGGGGAGAGGGGTGTAACTACCCCCCTTCCTGGTCCCACCCCTAGGGCAGGACCTAGTCACGTACCCACCCCTTTCTTTAGGATAAAGGCAGGAGCGGGGGCCCTTCCAAATGAGATCATCTTTGAATCAAGAATACTTTCTACGAAAGGAACTCTCGACTCTTCTCAAGATTTCTCCCTTGTGGCTAAGGAGTAGTCACCCTGCATCCGCAGGCACCATCTAAGAACTCTGCGGTTTGCTGCAAGTCCTTCCTCAGGAATCCGACTGCCCAGCTCGACGAGAACGGCTTCCCTGGCACCTCTGACCTCTACCCACGTCGTCAGCTCAGCTGAGATCTGTGGGTGCGACGAGACCTCCAGGGACCGGTCATCATCAAGACCTGCACAACCACCGAGGGATCCTCTGGTGAGTGCTCTGGGGTCCGAGAAGCCCCGACCCTGAGCTGCTCCAGCACCGAAGTGCAGCCTCCCAGCATCTCCACGATCTGCGTGGGGCCCTTCTGCTCTCTGCTGTTCAGTACGTTGTCTGATCACTAGCCGCTGGCTTGTGATCTTCTTGACGACACCCGACAACCAACGCTGCTGGTCTGGTTGCTCCAGACTGGCCTTTGCTCGCTTCTGCGAGAGGAGCACCCCGGACCCTCCTGGTCCACTCAAGACGCCATTTTAGGCCCACCACGTGGTCCTGAAATTTGCCAAGGCTTGTTGCCCCAATCCTGGGCCCAGCGACGCCGACAGCATCAACCTTCGTGGGACAGCTCGCACCTCCATCCTGGTCGCCGACAACGCCTCCTGGTCCGTGAGACTGCAGAGCCTAGCGTCGCCCACTCACCTAGTCGAGGTGACGATCATCCGGTGCCCTCCTGGTACCCTCTGACTACTGGCTAGTAGTACGAACTTGGTCCCCTCTGCTTTCAGGTGTCATCCATCTCTGATCCAGGCTTGGATCTCTACGAACTATCTACACTGGTCGCCGGCCAGCAACTCCTTCCTTCCGGCTCCTGGCTCGTCAGCGAAGACTCCCGACGTCTGTAAAGACTTGTGCAGCCGCAGCCCTTGGGACTAGGTAACTTCGGCATTTCGGTGCCCGCATAGCCTCCTTATTTAAGGGTCCCGAGTCCCTGTCGCTTCCGACTTGCCTTATCGGGTCCGCCCGAGACCACTAAACTTTCCGTGCCCTCGGGCACTTGTATTGATTGTGCACTTGAAGTATTTTCCTAAGAGTTTCGTTGTGTGCTTAGTACCCTGTCCTCATAAAGACTACAGGGCTGTTGTGATTCTAATAAATACACTGTTTATTTTCATAACACTTGTGTGGTGTCCTTTCACTTGGTGTTCAAGGGGTATGTGATGGTATAACAGCTGGCTTAACACGCCCTCTAGAGTTTAGCACGAAGACTGCTCGTATCCACGCTACCAGGATAGCTGGTCTAAGGTTGACTTACAACCAATCACCATAAGGGTCGTTTGGACCGATGCATAGTGATCACTAGAATAGTGAGCACTGCATATCGGGCCAACTTCTCACAGTCCCTACCACAAATGAATGTGTTCTTCTTTAATGTAAATTGTGCTGATGCCATGTTGTCGAGTTCGCGCTATATAATATTGCAAGGAAAAATAAAGTAGGGAAACTCGAGTTCACACACTACAGAACGCGCACTCTTAAGTGCATCAGCAGTGCCCTGTGAATCGGAGCGTTTCACAGGCCTGTCACAGATAAGAAATGCTATCTAAACAATATACTACTGGCTGGCAACAATTCATACCCGGACAACGTCGGGACGGGCTGCTACAGTGCTAGTGGGTTGATGAAGCACTGGCTTCCCTAACGGGATTTCCCACAGCTACTGAATTGTAGCTGCAGATCAATTGCATATAAAGTAGTCAAGTTTTTAACAGCTTAAGAAACTCCAAAAAGGCAGGTGCAATCGTAGATTCAAATGAAGAGATTTTCATTAGGTGGGGCTACAAAGAGCAAACGACCTTCCACCTTGCCTAGATGGTCTGAACCGAAGTATTGTTGCAAGAAGCAAGCTGCTAGAGCTCAGATTATGCTTTGGAGAATAGCTTTGGAGAATAGAAGTGTACCAAGGTGCTAAGATAGAAGGGGCCATAATCACTTAAAACCTTGTGCATGTAGCTTTAAATTCAATGCGCTTATCAATTGGTAACAAGTGAATAGAGCTTTGGTGTGAAGAGACCGATGCAAATTTAGGTACATGTGAAAGTAGACGGGATGTCTCATTTTGCACAACCTGAAGCCTATTTAGCAGCCTTTTTGAGGTACCTAGATACATTTTAAAAATATTACATAGTTAAACAAATAATAGAGCAAAGCCTGTAGTCTTGCATAATCACAGGTGCATTGAGTGTGAGGGGAAACATTTCACAGTTTCAAAAAAAGCTCAAACCACTGAGCATAATGGGTAAATCAACAAATTTATTGTAATTCATATCTAAGACCGCTAACATAAACAATTGGTTTGCATGAAAAAATTGACAATTTTCATGTTTTTGCGCATGAAACAGCTGCATCTACTGTTTCACCAAAAGTCACTAATTTCACTCTTGTGAAACATTTCAGGACTGTACTACATAACGTGAGAAATGTAAATGCCTCTGCCATAGTTTTGGACTGATAAGTGTCTTAATGGATGAAGACCTGGAGCAGGGGATTTTACCAACTTAGGGCCTGATTGCAGGGTGGTCAGTGTATTTCGACACGTGTACCCCTGTTTATGCACATGTCGGAATTATGCGATGATAGGTAATTAACTCATCCCATAACTATCAGTTGTGTTGAATACCTCGACTGTTGTTAAATCTCGGCAGGTCAATCTGTCAAAATGTATTCGAGGAAAACCATGTGGTATTTACAGTGCCATGCAGATTTTTGTGCATTAAGCCCTTAAGTGCGCCCGTCGGCCAATAGCCGTCGCGAGCACTACCTTGGTAGTGTTGCGCACATCCGTTGGCCGACACGGCCCCGCCCGTGCAATAGACCGCCCGCACCGCGGCGTAATTGCCGCTGCGGTAAACGGATTAAACACCAAAATCCATATATTATTCTCCACAAACTCATCATAGGTGTTATCGCACCCAATATATAACGCTCCCCACAATATTGTGATTCATCAGGTGCGATAAATGCCACCTAAACTCCTAATTCGTGCCATAGACAGTGGTAAATGGTTGTTTTCTTACTGGAACTTTAAAAGAAAATGGTGCTTTTAGCTGGAAATGGAGCAGCATTTGTTGGCAGTTTTAAAGTCATTACAGTACTTAATAACAGAACGTAAAGCAAAATGTCAACACAACATAAAATTAACAGGTCATGCCACATAACCAGTCTAAAGAGATTGTAACACAATGACTGCGGCACAACACTATGAAATAACAGTACAAACATATAATAGCAGAAAAAAAACAACACAACAAATATACACAAGTATTCTTTGCATTTCAAGTACTCTACATTCCCAACTCCACAAATCTGCATTCATAATACGGTGGTAAAAGATGTTTGCACCAAGAGCTGTCTTGCTTACCATCAAGGACATGTAATGGTGCTAATCAAAATGTTTTGTGATCTGGCTCCCAATGCATAAATATACACTCACCAGGTCTGACATGTCCTAGAAACGGTGTGCATTACCAATTTCATGGGATGATCATACTTGCAGCTGCAACCAACTCAAATAGCAACTCCAGCACAGAAACTCAGTTGCACTGCTTCGTCCTCCCTAGCAGCCAAGTACCTAACAGATCATATTTATTTATCTGTCAGATGAAGGAAGGGGATAAATGACTCACTCGGGTCTGCATAACCTGCGAGGCATATTGTAGCCCTAACCTCCTGGAGCAATAAAAGTGCCACTACACCTCTGTTGCTGCATATATTCTTTATGCTACATCACATTCGTTTAAAACCCTTTCACATTGTGTTTCAATGGCATTGAGACTATACATTACATAGGCAGAACAGGGTTTTTGTGCTATTTAAAAACCATTTGGCATTTTGCCTCGTTGTTTAATGACAATATAACACCATGTCACACATTACTTGCTATGTATTTTTTTATACTTCATGTTTATTTCGGGGCACATTGTCCACCGGCCCCAGCCTCCAGTCATGATCCCCACAAGCCCCATCACTCGTTACAAGATGTTCAGATCTGTCTCGGCCAGGAATTAGCTGCATCAGACCAAATCAGTTTTGCATAAAGTTTGGTTATGTGCAGCAGGCTCTGGGCACAGAGCCTGCACCTAGCTCCATGTCCACCATGCTTTGAATGCACAGTCTCTCAACATGCAGAGTTGCACTGTGATTTTTTTTAGATTTTACAAAACAAAACAAAAAAATCTTTACCCTCCCTGGCCATGACAGATTAATTAAAACTTCAACTAAGGTCTGCCCTAAGAGGCCAGAGTTTTGTTGATGTAAATCTCTCCAGCCTTGTCAATTCGCTGGGATGTGGTATATTGCCTTTCCCCATGATCCAATCCCTAACCCTCCTGACCTAAGGTCTGGGAAGGCTTGTGATGCCCATTTCTTTAACTCCCCATGTTCTTGCCTAAGCTCCAGGAAGCATTGCGCCAAGCACCTCATCCTCCCCTTGCAGTCCCTCAGGCTTTGCCAAAGGCATGGTGGGATGTTTCTTTACCATAGGGAAACCAGATCTGTCCTGGTCCTCTAACTCAAGATGGAGCAGTGATAGAGACCACCATCCTGCTCCATTCTGGGACATAGTGTGCAGGGGGACAGAATGTTCTGAGTGGATGCAGGGCCTCAGATGAACACTACACGGTTCATAAGTAATTTGGTAATGCTGGTGCCCCGTACATTGGGCAAACCACTACAAATGGTCTGTGGGGCTTCCTTCTATGATAACATTTGAGAAAATACAAGGAAGGTTTTACTGCCTGGGGCCTTTAATGCTCTTTACTTGCTGGGGACATTGATGCTCATTTCTGCCTTAGCCCACTGTTGATGCTTGCTGGTGGCTGCGGCAACTGATTTTTATTATGACCTTGTTACCATATGTTGATAATTATCTTCTCCTGTAAAACATTATGGGGCAGATTTATGATAACTGGCGCATCCCCAGGGATGCGCCAGTTATTTTGCGCCACAGCTCCGCCACCCATGGTGCGCCGCATTTACAATGCAAAGGAAAGGAGGGGTTTGGCCCTGTAGGGAAGAGGGTAGGTTGGGCCTGTTAATGCCAAAAAAGGGGGGGTTTACCTATGCCTCTATATGCATCATTATAACAATCAATGAGTAACAAAGAGAAAACCACACTGTTAGTTATCTCAGACACTTGATTTATGTCTATTATTTTGAACAATTCAGAATTTTTACATTACTTACGACAGAAAAGAATACATAGTCAACTTCACATTGAACACACTGCAAACGTATTTTGCAGGGGAAAAAGCACAACAAACAAGTGTGTGAACAATTATATAAATTATAATGAACATATCAACAAAATGTGCATATACATTGTACACAGTGATAAGTAATTGTCTCGAAAAACAGTAGAGGACAGACTTTCATTCAGTCAAATCAGATAATAACGCGTTTCGAATACCAATGTGTGAATCATCGGATTCTCATCAGGGCGTGGAATATATCCGTAGGTACTTATGTGACCAGTGGATTGTGGTCATTTGAGTCTTTTAAGAGATAGTCATCGTGTGTCATCAAATGCCGTGGGCGTCAACCTCTGTGTGGAGCAGCCGCTCCGAGGTCGAGGCCGGGGAGGATACGAGTCTCAGTTCAGTGATGCCCCTTTGTGCAAAATTGTTTTCTACGTGAATTATGACCCTCGAGGTGTTGAGTCTCCCGTGTGCTTGAAGGCGGGTGTCTCGGTAAGGATTGAATCCTCTGGTTTGCGGATGATCGCGTTGTATTTTGGAATCAGGTTGGTTCCAAAACAAAGGGGCATCACTGAACTGAGACTCGTATCCTCCCCGGCCTCGACCTCGGGGCGGCTGCTCCACACAGAGGTTGACGCCCACGGCATTTGATGACACACGATGACTATCTCTTAAAAGACTCAAATGACCACAATCCACTGGTCACATAAGTACCTACGGATATATTCCACGCCCTGATGAGAATCCGATGATTCACACATTGGTATTCGAAACGCGTTATTATCTGATTTGACTGCATGAAAGTCTGTCCTCTACTGTTTTTCGAGACAATTACTTATCACTGTGTACAATGTATATGCACATTTTGTTGATATGTTCATTATAATTTATATAATTGTTCACACACTTGTTTGTTGTGCTTTTTCCCCTGCAAAATACGTTTGCAGTGTGTTCAATGTGGAGTTGACTATGTATTCTTTTCTGTCGTAAGTAATGTAAAAATTCTGAATTGTTCAAAATATTAGACATAAATCAAGTGTCTGAGATAACTAACAGTGTGGTTTTCTCTTTGTTACTCATTGATTGTTATAATGATGCATATAGAGGCATAGGTAAACCCCCCCTTTTTTGACATTTACAATGCGGCGCACCATGGTGCAAAAACGGCACATATGCGTGACGCATCTGTGCCGTAGAGTTGGCGCATTGCTGGAGTTGCGTCGCAAGCGCGACGCAGCTCCAGCAATGCTCTGGGGGGCCCTATCTGTCCAATGCTGCATCAAGCCTTACGCCTGCTTCAAGCAGGCGCAGGGTTTTGACGCAGCATTGGCCTGAAAGTGACTGAGTGAAATCTTATAGATTTCACTCAGACACTTTTGCGAGGCGCACCTGCCCCGGAACGCCCACCCTGCGCCGGAACGCCCACATGTGGCGCAGGGCTTTACAACGTGAGGCACCTGCCTAGATGCGTCACGTTGTAAATTGGTCGTAGGGATGCGCCACGTTTACGCTGCAGTTGCGTTACGCAAACATGGCGCATTACCAACATAAATCTGCCCCTTATGCTTCTACATCTCCAGCAGTGTTTCCATTGACCCTAACAGTGGTACTGTCCTATGTTTAAATGACCTTTCACTATGAAAAGTGTTGCTGGTGGAAATATTCTAGTTTCTGGACACAAATGAATGAATAAGTTAATACATTTTCCAAGAACTAGTTTTCAGTATGAGCTGCGGTTTCAGTGGATGCTGGCTAAAAGATAAGTATAAAGTCTCAAAGTACAGAAATGCGTAAATTGAAGGCGAATTAATGTTGTGTTTGGCTATAGCAGATTAAAAAAAAAAGCAATTGAACGGATGCATTTGTGGTCTTTTATGACATTGGCCTTCATTCAGAAGTGTAAGGAATTCCAGCGGAGAGAAACGATGGCAATGAATACCAGCCCCATCCTGGTAGTTTCTGCCAGGAGAAGCTGGAGTACAGATGCCTAAATGTTCTGCACGAGGAATGTTTCCACCAGTTACTGCCCATCTTTACAGGATATCCTTTAAGTCGGCGTAATGGCTGACAGTGGGAATGCTTTTACCGGTGCTGTCAGCCTTAGCTCGTGTTGAAAGAGCATGTTTTTTTTATTTATCAACTTTTTTTGCTGTTAGTCAACGAAGTACATTTCATTCATGCTTGCTGAGCGGCTTTACATGTCTTTACTGGCCGGCTACTTTATGGAAATGCAAATTTCTGGGAACCCACATTCTTTGATGCAAAATTGCATTTGTTTGGACTCGCAACGCGCTTTTTTAAACTTTAAGAAAGTTTAAGAAGAGCACTTTGCAATTCCGTTGTTAACTAGCACTTAAGATAGTCCCCAAACATGTATTTTATAATGGCTCCCCAGAGTTCTACACAGGCCATGCTTTCCTGTTACCCATGTAATATGTACATTTTTATTCTCTTTGCACGTGCCTCATTTAAACTTAAATCCAGTCAACATTTAGAGTCTTTTTCTCGAAAATATCTGGATCATTAAATACATTGTACACGCGCATCCGTGGTTTGAAGGAGTCTGTCTACAGATCAAACATGGTACAGTTTGAGGGATTGTACTCTGGAATATTGATAACAATAATATCGTGGCACACTAGTCAGAAAACTTTAATCGCTTCGTTTTAGGTGCATAAAAGTACATCAAAGCTTACATCTTTTTTTTTTTTTTTTTTTTGAAAATCATTATTGACAGTTCAACCAAATATAAGCATGGGCTTACAACCCCCGGGGCTGGCCGCTAAGCAGTTAGATTGGCAAAGATCACGTTTTAAATCACATGCGCCACCGCGGGGAGCAGAATCGTCATACTAACGTACTCTTGGTCACTGAATAGCACAATTAGAAAAACAGAATATAAAAGGTTTTCATTTTATAATATAAGATGGAAGGATCAGGTGCCGAACAATTTCCCAGCAGCGAAAAATGGCAGGCAGAATAGTTAACATGGCAACAGTAAAATGCAATCAGTCAACTCAATGGCGCTAGAAACAAACGGTTCAGGATATGAAAGAATATTACGTTCAATTTGCGCCTGCTAGCCACCTGCCCTAAGACCCAGAGAACACCACGAAAATTGAGGCACAGATGAGTAAGCAGTGATCAATACCAAAGAAAGCCCACTGCACTGACCCAGAAAAAGAAAAAGTCAAAGAAAGATAAGAGAAGAGAACAAAGGCCATAGAAACCAAATAAAAACGAAAAATCCCCTCCCCCAACCCCCCACCCTGCACCCCTGCCTATGACTACGGCCCCCCCCAGCAGTGTGCCTGCCGCCTGAGAACCAAACCCGAAATATAGAAAAAAACAGAGAAAAAGAAGAAAGAAAGGAAACCCCACCCAACGGGGAAGTGGAGGAGGGCGATAGTCTCTGCGCTCCCGGTCTCTCCCCCCCGCCCTAACAAAGGGGCCCCCCTAAGCCAGCACGAATATAGTTGACCACCCTACAAAAATACCCCGGGGGAACCACAAACCCCCGCCCTGGAATCCGTCCGTTAGTGAAGCAGTCCCGTCACCAATGGATCCATCATAAACAATGCAACCCACATTTTCAGCCTCTGCCCCGTCTATCGAAATTGCCGAGTCCCTCGGATAAGTAAAGCCCCATCTCCGGAAAGTCAAGAGTCACACAGTAGCAGCCAAAGCTTGGGCCAGCAACTGGGAGAGGAATAGCAGATCCCAACGCACACAGCTTGCACAAACGATGTCCCTCCCCGTCTCCGACGCCAAGCATCGTTACATCCGCCATGTTGGGAGACCGATTGGGGAGGGGGTGTGACTCGTTCCGATACAGATTGTACTGTAGGCCAACAGTGTCCAAGATGGGGAAAGCAGTGAGATGTTCAGACAACTGTAGGACCGATGTTTCCGAGAACTTAAGAGAGTCACCAATCTCAGCACACACGATGAGTTCCATTTCTTCGGGGGCAGGCACAGCTTCCAGCACCGGGTCCAGACGCGCCACTAGGGCGCCCAACAGGAGGCCAGTCGGCTGCCGGGTCTCAAAAATCAATTCAGGGCTTGCTCCCGGTCCTATGATCCCATCTGCTGCCGACAGCAAACGGTTGACCTGGGCCCTCATCGTCGCGCGAAGCGCCACAAGTTCCACCATTACCATCCGCAAGGAAGGGCCACATTTAACCCGCTCCGCCGGGTTCAACACATCCGCAGGCATAACGATCCCCACGGAGAAGCACCTCCTCCGGGGCAGGATACCCCGGAGCAGAATTAAGCCGTGAGGGACGGGCCAGCAGCACACAGCAACGCACGTGGGGACCCTCACCCCGGGGCACCAGCGGTGCTAGTGCCGGGCCTCCGGGCCGGGGCCCCCCGCGACGCAGCACCACGGACCACCCGTTACCTCACCTTAGGTACAGCACCAGGCAGCAGATGGTTGCGAAGTAGTCCAGTGAAATTTTTAAAAGTTCCAAGGACCGGACCCAACCACTCTCCTCAGTCCGTTGTTGTTCACTTTGGACCCAGGTAGACCAGCAATCGAGACCCCGGCTTCCAGTCTGAGTTAGGCCTCAAACCATTTTCGATGTTACTTCACCCCAGAACATCAGAAAAATTCCGCGGTCACACCATCGGGGTGCCGACTAGTTCACCCACACGAATCCGGGGCAGGAGAACAGGATATTCGACAGGATAAGCGAGCGTAGGATGGAGGTCAGCGGAGCCGGGAGACTATGCGGCTATCTTGGTTGGTGTCGTAGCTCCTCCTCCAAAGCTTACATCTTAATTAATTAGCACAGCCATTTTTCATAAAATGATCAAAGTAAAATGTATTATCTAAAAACATAATAACACAAGAATTAAGTCCAATTGACTTTGTCTGATTGATTCAGTGATTCATAAATAATTATTAGAACGTCTTAAAACCATTAATAAATTAGATAAGAACGAGTAGAACTAGTAATTTATTCTTAAGTGTTCACAACTTCTTTAATTATCTCAACCTTGCCTAGCTGTGGTCAGAATTAGTTATAATGGGGTAACTCAGTAACCCTCAGAACCTGAGTACTAAGTTTCAAACAAAAACAATGGTTCTGTCAGGTTTCAAGGCAAATTTCTTTGTAATGTTGAACACTATTAGATATTTATAGTGCATTTCACATTTGTCAATCATGGAAATGCTATATGCGACATTTGAAAATAAAAGGAGGAACACACACCACAGTTTATGATTTTTGAAAAGGTATTCTTATTTTTTGAAAGTTTGCATGAATAAATCCAAGTTTAAAAACACTGAAATTCTGGTTAGGGTGAAATACTAATGTGAGTGATAGTGATAAGTGATTAAGTGAATATGCAGTGACAAAATTACATATAGACATATAAAATAACATCAGTCCATATTATCACATCAATAATCTCAAGCAACACGGTTATTCGTTTTTATCCGCTGAGATTCAGTATGGACAGATTGACAGTGTAACGTCGACGTTTCGACCCTAGTAGATGGTGCGGACTTATTAGCAAACGTGGTCAGGGCTGGACTGGCCGTAGTAGGCACCTAGCATTTCCCTGCTGGGCCACCGGATTGGGGGCCAGTTTTGGGCCCCTGGGGAGGGGGTGTTTTTGTTGCCTGGCCGCTTCTGAGGCAAAGATGCAATATTGGCCTCTGTAATAAAATAGGCCAAAACCAATCCTGGCAAACAGCTCAGCCGCATCCCCAATCCCAGGGGGGCAGCGGGGGGTGCGGCGAGCACTTTGCCAGAGCCTGTTTTGGTTCCCAGTCCAGCCCTGGCCATGGTACATAATAAAGGGTTATATATAGTCCATGCATCTGGAACACTAATATTGTGGCCAAAATATCGAGGGACATACTATTGAAAGACAAGTGTATATAGGGACATATGAATTTACTATTGTTAGCTCTACATCTATGTGCCTTGAAGATATATTGAAGTTCCATATATGTGTAGCGTAACTATATACATAAGTAACTTTTGGTATTTTGTCCCTCAATATTCTGCCCATGACATTAGTGTCCTATGATATTCTATAGTCAATATTCAGGATCAACACCAATTTGAATTAGATATTTTTTAACTAATCTATGTTTATGTGCTCATTGCAGTACACCATAAACATTGTGTTGAACAACTGACTTTTCTAATGTGTTTTGAACTATGAAATCCTTGGAAAATGTTCACCAAACTTACCAACACATAAACTGGCGAATTACTACACAAGCATGATTTATTAGCTCCTTATGTAAAGACACTAGTTTCATTTTAGCCCCTAATGCTTCACATTGTATATATATATGTAATGTAAACAAACGTAAATCCTTATATATGCAAGGCTCTTAAAACCAACAGTACAAAATACTGGCCAAAGCATATGTTTTTACCACCCCAATATACAGAGAATGCTCTACACACTGGGCCTCATATTTCAAATTCTCCAGATATAGATTTATAATTTGCAAAGCGCTTCATTGCTTCTCTGAGCTAGATCTACGCTATAGCAATACCAAGTATACAAAATAGAGAGACTGAGAGTGAGACAGTATATGTGTGGGTGTTTGTTTTTTATTTAATATGTGCATCCACGCGCCCCTGCTTGGAAGGAAAAGCGCAGTATTCAATCCCAGCATGAATGTAGTGCATGTAAAGGTATATGATAGGGTGCCTGCATATGTATACCTCTGTTTGATGGGCAATCCCAGAGGGGTAGTTAGGCTTTGCGTGTGCGCGTTTGCATGCTACACCTTCAGGAGTGCCTGGACGTGGACTTGCCATCTGTCGTCACTTGTTAAAATACAACGTGCGGGGATCTCGTGGGCCAGTGTAAGTTTCAATGTCTTTGCCTTCATTCCCTGGCAGGCTTTCAATCACTCTGTCAATACGGGCTGAATGCGTTCCCATTTCCTCTGCCCTCCCCTTTCCAGCAAAGTTTTTCAAGGCCCAGATGTGAGACATGATTCCTTACTTTCTCATCTGCTGCACGAGAGTTGTGCAGAACATTTGGCAGCGAAGACCTCTCTCACGCAGCTGCCATCCAGAGCCCTGTGTCCTTGCTCTGTTGTGTATCATCCCCGTCTATGTACATCTAGCACAAACAGCGAGAGTGATGCTATTTTCCCAGGCTAATTAGTCACCAAAAGAATGCATCTTACAATAGCTCGGGGTGTTAATGTGCTTCCTGCAGAGGTGATCCATGTTGCAGTGTATAGTAATAGTCTGATAACTCAAGTGGTTAAGGAACATGCTGGCGAGCTCTGTATCTGCAAACTCTGGCCTTAGTTACGAAATTTAAAATAGCTCAGTTGGTTGATTTTTTAAAAAACATATTTTATTGTAATTTTTCACAACAATCATACATCTTACTGTTAATTCCTCAAAAACCCCAACTGACCCCTCCTTGAACAAAGGATCGTCATAGGAACCAAATAGTCCGCCATAATTCAAGTGTTCAGCAATGAAGTCCAGGCAGCTTGTTCTCAAATGGCTTATACTCCTATATGATCTCACAACTAACAATCCTATCAATCAGTTACATCAAGGTCTCACATAACCACTCCCCCCCTTCCATCTCCAACCTACTGCTCCGCTTCCCCCCACTTCCCCCCTCCCTGTCCCCTTGATGCTGATGTGTTCTAAATGTCCACGGATATGTTTCGCATTGAGTGTGTGGCCTTTACCCAGGATTCCCACTTTGGGTATTTCAGTGCCCTTCTTGCGTTTTGTTCTGCTGTCCCTGGTCGTCTCGTGATTGTTGGCCCACCAAGGAGTAGACTAGTTCTCCCCATGCTCTTGCTGTATCTAATGCCTTCTCGTTATTCATGCGTTGCACTAGCTTAAGCCTGATTACATCCTCTGCACTAGTCCACATTTGCAACTCAGCTCTCCATCTCTTACTGCTGGGACCGTCACTAGACTTCCAGTGCATCGTTATTTATCTTTTCGCTAGCACCAGGCCCATGTCTACGAATTTACTTGTCACTTTTGTTTTGGGGTGTGTGGAAACCAGGGCAGAATGCATGTGGCAATATCAAATTCCAGATTGCGCTCTGAAATCAAATTCAGGAGATCCCCCATTTCTCTCCAGTAGTTCCCCAATCTCGGACATTCACACAACATGTTTTCCAATTCCACCCCTATTCCAGCACACCAGGGACACATTGCATTCTCAGTATTAAAATATCTCATTATTTTACCCGGCGTCAAATATGCCCTATGTATTATAAAAAAGTGTACTAGCTGAAAAAACGCGCGTTCCTAGTACTTTTCCATGCTCTGCGCAATATTTGTCCCCACCCTGTGTCCGGTATATCTTTACCAATCCCTGCTTCCCATTTCAGTTTTAGCGTGTCTAGCGGGACCAATGTTTCATTCAGCATTCTCGCATATAGGCACGTAATAGCCTTAAAGGTGCCCGCCGCCATTACCACGTATTGACAGATATCAGCTTCCTCTACTAACTTTGGGAAACATCAATGCTTTAACAGTTCCCTGAATACTGTACATCAACCTGATTGAAAAATTGTGTTTTTTTAAAGAATTTTTAAATATTTGTATCATTGAATATGTTCATATCAATTTTTATTAATATAATTAAATCTTTCATGCTTTCATAGCCATTTGTGTTTTCTCCTTATGTTGTTTTTCTCTACTGTACTTTGCTTTGCCAGATAATTTGTTTTAATTTGCCTGGGTTTTTACCTTTGCGCCATTACCACGTATTGACACGCCATCGTTGTTGCAGGTTCTGCCAGTCCCCCTCTACAATGCTTTTGCATTGCACGGACCAGGGCAGCATGTATCAAGAATCCACCCCTAGGGAGGTCATATCGCTCCTGCAACGCCTGATACGAGAGCATCACACCATCTTCATGTAGGTCTCCCAGCACCTGGATCCCAGCCCGCTCCCAGTCCTGCAAGGATAACCCGTCTCCTCCATGGGGCAATGCCGTAACCATTCCCAAAGGGATTTCAGGGGCATATGGTTGTAAGGCACCTGCTCGCCGCTGACTCCGATTCCAGCACAGCCTTAACGTTTTTTCCTCTAGGGAGAGAACCCTAAGGTCTAACCGTTGCTGTAGGATAGTGAAGGATAGAATATGCCTCTGTATGCCCCTGCCCCACAAGTTCTACGGTCCCCTAAACTCCTTTGCCACTGCTTTTGTAAGGAACTGAAGCTGTGCTGCTAGATAATAGAGTTCCAGGTCTGGAACCGCCAGCCCTCCTTCTGCTTTTGGCCTCATCATTGTTTTCATCGCCACTCTACGTTTTCCCGATCCCCAAAGAAACCCTACCACCATGGATTGCAATAATTTGAATAATGAGCCTGGGATCCACACTGGTAATGTTCTGAACAAGTACAACAGCCTAGGGAGGACCACCATTTTCAATAGGGCTATCTGCCCCATCACAGATAACGGCAGAGTATTCCAGAACGCCATGCTCCCTTTCAGCGCTCGTATACACCGCCCTATGTTTCCTTTCAGGAAAGCTTCCGCTTTGTGATAGACACGCACGCCAAGGTAGTCCAGGCAAGACGGCTCCGATCTCATGGCCCGCGGCATTACCGGCGACATTCTCCCTGGTACTACTGGGAATAAGCAAGTCTTGGACAAATTCATATTTAACCCAGAGATGCAACCAAAATCTCCAGTAATCTTGTCGCTCCTGCTAATGCTCTCTCCTCATCTGCCAGGAACATCAGCAAGTCATCCACATATAGCGAAATGTATTGCAGTTCCTCCCTGTATGACAAACCCTCATACTATTGTCCCCGCCCGGAGCCTGCCAGCGGTTCTATCGCTAAGGCAAACAGCAGCGGTTATAGTGGACAACCTTGTCGAGTCCGTCGTGCCACTATGTACCTGGGGGATATCATCGTCCCCACTTTCACTCTGGCCACTGCTGATGTATACAATGCAATTGTCCATCCCACAAAGTTGTCTCCCAATCCAAAACACCTCATTGTTTTGTAAAGAAACGGCCATTCTAAGCTATCAAAATTCTTTTCTATATCAACCGACAGTATTGTTGCCATAGGTGATGTAATGCGGGCCGCTCCCATAACTCTTACCAACCTCCGTATATTCGTAGTGGTATTTCTAGTTGAAATAAACCCCGCTTGGTCGTCATCTATCAAGCTGGATATATGCTGCATCAAGCACGTAACAAGGATCCTACTGAGAATTTTATAATCTGTGGACAGCATCGACAATGGCCGATATGCAGCCGTATCCGTGCCTTTCCGTCCCGGCTTCAGCAGAGGGACAATAAGCGCCTCTCTCATTGACAGCGGCAATTGACCTAACTCTCGGGCTTCTCCATAGACTTCCAATAATTTTGGCGCTAGTAAATCTATATAGTGCAAATAAAACTCTATCGGTAATCCATCAACCCCTGGTGTCTTATTACGTGCCATGCCCTTGACTGCACTCCGAGTCTCCCCAACTGTTATATCTCTACCCAGGCACATCACCTGTTCCTCCTCCAACTGCGGGAGCTGCAGAGCCCCCAAAAAGTCATCAATATCCTCCTCCCCTGCCTCCAACTTGCTCTCATATAATGTCTCATAATACTCCTGGAACATGGCCATTATCTCTTTCTGCGAGTACACTGCACCCCCATCCTCTGTCGCCAGTGCCAATATCGGTGACCCCCGTGGCGTCGGGTTGGCCAGCCATGCCAGCAAGGTGCCCGCCTTGTCCCACTCCACATGTGTTTTTTCAATATAACTCTTATAATTAAAGCAGCACAACCTCTCCACTTCTGTTGCCATTGCTTCTTTAGCTTCTATCACTTCGGCCTGCACTTCTGGTCTCTCTGGTCGCGCTTGTTCTGCCAATCTCAATTTTAATTCTGCTCTTTCCACATCTTGCAACAATACTTTCCTCACTCCAGCATATTTGCTTATACAGATTCCCCTTAACACCACCTTAAAGGCATCCCATTCTACTGCCCTGGTGGAAGCTGTGCCCACATTTTAAGCAAAGTAGTGCACAATCCCTTCCCCCGTTGCTGTTCGAAACACTGGGTCTTCCAGTATTTCAGGGCTCAATCTCCAAGTTGGTACATTAGATCTTTCCCTCGTCCAGGTCATGGTAATCATCAATGGGTTATGATCAGAGAGTGTCCTAGTAAGGTACTCCGAAGTGGTTACGGTAGCCGCTACCGGCTGTGAGCATAAGACTGTGTCTAGGCGAACATGTAGTTCGTGCAGTGATGAGAAGTATGAATAGTCTCTATTCTGCGGGTGGTGCACCCTCCATACATCCACCAAGTTCCACCTGGTCTGCCAGTCCTTCCTGTACTTTGATTTGAATTTATGGACCGGAGAATCCAGCAAGGGAGGGTGCGATCTATCCCGCGAGGGATCTGCTATCGAATTAAAGTCCCCTCCTAGCACTATCGGGCCTGCCAAATACTGTGCTAACACTACGGAAATCTTGTCTAGGAAATGTTCCTGGTCCACATTTGGTGCATAAACACTGCAAAACGCTACCTCTTTGCCATACAAACACCCTTCAACTGCTACGAATCTACCCTCAGAGTCTATCATGTGCCTTACCGCTTGAAATGGGACTCCTGCCCTGATCCAGATCAGTGCCCCCCTCGCAAATGCTGAGTATGATGTGCTGATTACCGGCCCTCTCCACCTACGCTGCAATGCCAGTCCCTCTGCCTTAGTAAGGTGTGTCTCTTGGAGCAACACTATATGTACACCTCTCCTAACAAAATAGGCGTGTATCTTGTGCCATCTTGATATCGTGTAAAGACCCCGTACATTCCATGTGATGCAACGCAAATCAGGCGGGCCCCCATTGTCATACCACAGTCGGCTTTTCTCGCCTCGTAAAAAACAGAACACACCGGCAAACAACAGTCCCCACCATTTCCCCGATCCCCAACTACCCCCCCCCCCCAAGAACAGGACCTAGAACAGCATTGCTAGCCCCCATCCAAACCATTTCAACTCTTAACCCACACCTAAGCCTATCAGTAGTCACTGTAGGTACGCCTTATGGGCCGTGGGGGGGACTCCGAGCCAACGGGCGACCTCTTGCGGACTGAATTGCCCCCTGCTCCCACCCCTCCAATAATCACAGCTAGCCCCCAGAACTCCTGCATCATGCTATGAGATTTCAGGTATAGCTCACGAAGATGTCGGCCCACCCCAGCACACTCACCCAGAGAAATCCCCTGGTTCTCCGTCCAGCAACCACTCTATTATATTACAATGCTGTCAAGCAAGTCTCTATTTCTGGCCCCAGTTTCACCCCCCAGCTCTGTGAGTCGGATCATTACTCATCTAGGATTCCATCCACCATCGCCGGAGTGACCTGTGGTATCATAATACTCTCTGCTTCTGAGGCCTCGGCCTCCGACTGGGCCTTGTCCTTTTCAGAGTCTGGGCTTTCCGGTGACTGTACTAGCGGTTCCCCCGATAAAGCCATTACTGCATCAAGTGCTTTCTGTCTTTCCAGCTCAGCCTGTGCCTGCGAAGGCTTTCGCCGATCTTGTCGCTTGCGTCGGGGATGTCGCGATTGTCGCTGAGGGAGGCCCTCACTAGACTCACCGCAGAGCGGCACCGTGCGATCCGTTCCAGCTCTATAATTTTCCAGCCACGCCCAAGTGTCCTCGGGAGTGTCATGAAACTGCGTCGTTCCATCCAGCATTATCTTTAACTTTGCCAGGAAAAACAATGCATATTGAATGCTTTCCGATCTCAGTTCTCTTTTAACTGTCAGAAAGGAGGCTCAGCGGCGCTGGACCTCCCACGTATAATCCGGGAAAATTGTCACTTTACTGTTGTCCACTTGATACGGTCCGTCGACCCTGGCCTTCTGAAGCAAGAGGTCCCTGTCCCTAAAATGCAGCAACAAAGCCACCACCGGGCGAGGTGAACGCCCAGGCAGCGGGCTCGTTCCAGTTAATATAAGGGTGAGAGTCCCTCCGTCGCCACCACTGTGCGCAGCCATTCTTCCAGATATTTCACCATGTCTGCCCCTTCCACTTTTTCTGGCAGACCCACTACTCGGATGTTGCTCTTCCTATTCCTGCCCTCAGCATCCTCTGCCCTTTTTTCCAAAGCCCCTATGCACTCCAGTGCGTTCGCCATTTTACTGCCTAATTCATCATCATCATCATCAAAATTACTTTATTCGGTTTTTGACAAAACAGAACCATAAAAGTTCACAATGCAATAGAAATAGCATACCATGCTACAGTTAAAAAGCTATAAGTAAAATACATCATGCAGGGAACCCATAATTCGTTATGTACAGTGTTCTGCTCTTGCACTAATGAAGAAACAAAGCAACAAGTGAATTAACTCTAAGCATGAGCGAATTTTGCGGATCTCGCGTTCGCGAATTTTGCGGATTTGCGGATTCGCAATCCGCAAAATCCGCGAATTCCCGCGAATTTGCGGATTTTTTTTTTTTTTGTGTTCGCCCGTGTTTCTGCCAGTTCGCGAGGGTTTTTACAATTTCGCAATTTGCGAACTTACCTGTCGGGTCGCAAGTTTTGCGAACTTGTTGTTTCTACGTGTCCAGCCTGTTTGGGACACTCTTCTTCATCACTGCCACTCTCTGTCACCACTGCCACTCTCTGACTACTCATGCCACCCTCTGGCCCACCCATGCCACCCTCTGTTTCATCACAGCACCCTCTGGTTGTCCAGTCAGTGTGCATTATTGTGGCAACGCAAGCACACCTTCCCTGCCTCAAGTGACCTGAATTAATTTGGGGCTGATTAATGTGTCACAGAATATTTTTTTAGCTGGCACCTGCTTCCTTAGTGCGCCCTGATTAGTGATCTTTTGCACTTGCTAAGTGCTTTCATTGTTGCAAAATTAGTTACAACACCTGCCCTGCCCCAACTGACAATAATGAATTAGGGGCTGATTAATGGATTTTAACTTCCAGCCTGGCTCCTGCTTGTCTCCCTTAGCTGTAATTCAGGACCTTTGTGGCATATGTGTAACTATTCTGAGGTTCAGAGCAGGGTCACATAATAGTTTCAACTGGCAACTGAACTCTGGAGGGGCCCATCAGGAAGCACTACAAGAAATGGCTACTAATGATGAGCCTGAACTTTTGAACCTGGTAAGTAGTTACTTTCAGTTTTGCTAAGATCGTATTTCTGCAATTTTGCACTTATTCGCGGGGCGCGAACTCACGCGAACAGTGCGAGCAGTGCGAGCAAAATCCGCTGCTCGCGGATTTGCGGATTTGCGGATTTTGCGGGAGATTCGCGAATCTCGCGGATTGCGGATTTCCCGAAAATCCGCAAAATCCGCGAGCGGAACGCATTTTCCGCCCATGCCTAATTAACTCCAAAATATTCTTACTGGTCCAGACATTTCGTATACCTCATAGTACATTTTAAAAAGCCCGCCACATGAGGAATGATATCTGGGTTCTGCATTAATAAATAAAACAATGCAGGACGGGCTTGTACAATGTTCAACCTTTTTAAAATAGGTTTTAAATAGATGTTTCTAGGGAATTTATAGAATTTACAAAAAAACATAAAGTGAAGCCTATCCTGTGGAGACTGGAGGTCGCAGCCACAGGGTGCTAACACAATTCCCTTATGGCATCCCCTGGGAACTGCCAGTAAGAAATGAAACAAGTTAAACCTGAACCTGGTTAAAAGGAAACAATCATATGCTGGTATAGGCCAGAGTAGGTATTGCTCCTCCTCGGATGACATTTTAAGCATATAGTGGAGGCGCACACTAGGTTTCATTAACTCCGTGCCCTCTCTATCCATCTTTTTTTTTGGGTGATAAATGACTCTTTTATCAGTATAGGATCTTTGGCTGTAATACTTGCCGGATTTAAAAAAAGGTCTGGTCTACCCTCTTTACAGAAAGTGTCTTTGAGGTAACTCAACCAAGGGATTTTGGACATATTGTCTAGGGTAAGAGATTCTGTTAGCAGGCTATGTGTTAGTCCTAGGTGTTTATTAAGCCAACACTGCAATCAGAACATAAGAGGATGCAAGGATAAGGTTTCACCTATATAGGGCATGCCCGTCTCTTCATGTATGGATAAATTAGGGGTCCCCTGTGGGAAACATAGTAATTTTTTTTTAAATTTGTTTTCTACTATTTGTAAGCTCCCATGATCGCTATAGCCCCAAAGTTTTCTCCAATAGGAAGCTATGGCAATGCTCTTGGACCTATACCCTTTCAGCATGGCTGCCACTGGTCTATTACCCATTCTAGCTGCAAAGTCAAAGAGCGCGGCGTTAGCCCTAACTACTTCCCCCCTTTTCCAGTTCATGCAGGCAACCCAGTTCAATTTTTGGTCTAGTAGTACCCCTAGATAAGAAAATGTGGTGCATGTAGGTACCCTAATACGATTGACCTTAAATAGATATTGTTTTCTAGCTACCTTTCCTACCTGCAAGATGTAAGAATTGGTGTTATTTATGTGCAGGTCTCGATTTAACAGAAATTCATAGAAGGCGTCCAGCAGTGTTTGGAGCCCTTTCGAGGTACGAGCTAACAAAACGGCGTTGTCGGCATATAATAAGACGGGTAAACCCCGTCGGCCCACATATGGATAATCAGCCCCGTCTTAACCAGATGATCCTCTAGGTCGTTGATATAGAGATAAAAAAAAGAAAGGGGGCAAGGATGCACCTTTGCCTTACCCCCCTACTAGTGCTAAAACTTTGTGTGACCTTAAGGTCCCTGGTATATCTGATGTTGGCCTTAGTATCCCTGTGTAGGTCCCTTAGGAAGTTCACAAGATCTTGCTCTGCCCCCATTGCCTCCATGGACCGCCACAGCCTTCCCCTGTTTACACATGTCAAAGGCTGAGGAAAGGTCCATGAAGGCCATGTAGACTGTACCTGGTCGTGCAATGGTATATTTTCCCAGGAGTAGGTAGAGGTTAAGGCACTGAGCTATGGTGGAATGCCCTCTACGAAACCCGATTTGAATGTCTGAGATGATCTTTTTCTCTTCAGCCCATACGGACAGTCTCTTCAGGATGATGCCCCCTAGGACCTTTATGGTGGAATCTATCAGTGAGATGGGTCTATAGTTCAGAGTGCTGTTTCTATCTCCCTTTTTAAAAACAGGGACTATTGTTGACAGGCCCCAAGAGCAGCATTTCCTACAGCTGTAAGGATAGGGGCTCAAAATGTGGGGTCAGATTTATAGAGATCAGGGGGGGATACCATCTGGGCCGGGTGCCTTTTTGTTAGAGAGATTTTTTATTCCCTCCAAAAGTTTGCTTATTGAGAAAACCATTGCCTCCTGTCCTAACCTCTCATATGAAGTGGCTGGTTGCTTATTATTTTCCTGAAAGATTGCAACGAAATGGTTCACCCATTCGCCCTCAGTAATGTTTGACCCCACTACACTAGCCC